>NC_090845.1:57840335-58148423 GCF_028021215.1 Eschrichtius robustus
TTTCTATTTCTTCCTGGTTCAGTCTTGGGAGACTGTACCTTTCTAAGAATGTGTCCATTTCTTCCAGGTTGTCCAATGTATTGGCATACTATTGCTTGTAGTAGTCTCTTATGATCTTTTGTATTTCTGTGGTGTCAGTTGTAACTTCTCCTTTTTCATTTCTAATTTTATTGAGTCCTCTCCCTGTTTTTCTTGATGAGACTGGCTAAAGGTTTTCAATTTGGTTTATCTTTTCGAAGAACCATCTTTTAGTTTCATTGATTTTTTAAAAAAATTTATATACAACACGGTTTCTTTTACTTTTAGGAAGAAAGTTGTCTCGAGACTTGCTCTTAGAGGTTAAGTATGCTAAGTTTTATTTTAAGCTGATTTTGGAACAATGGATCAAATATGATCCTATAAATATATATATATATATATATATATATATATATATATATATATATATATATATATAAAATGATCACTATATGTACTACATGTGTACTGGTATGTGTGTGTATGTGTATACATGCCATAGAGAAATAGTGGAAGGTAATATTTTCTTCTTATTTTCCATATTTCAACATTGTTTTTTTACAACAACCATGAATTATTTTATAATAATAATTAGCATTTATTTTTAGAAAGGTAAGAATTCAATCTAAGGGCTTTGCAAGGCAACACCTGTGCAAAGGGCTACAGGCATCATGCACTTGAATACTCTTCACTTGAACAAAACCTCATTTCTATGTCTGGAAAGTTGTCCTTTAAGCAAAAAGGAAAGAGTACTCTGCATGTGATGGAATACTCAGGCTGTTTGGGGTTATATTCTACCTTATAGACCATAGTAATACAGCTCTTACCTAGTTTTCCTAAACCTCTCCCCTCTCCCCTGCTTCCTACTTACACTAGACTGTAGATTCACAAGGACAGGAACTATCTTGCTTTTCCTTTTTTCTCTGCCATGCCAAGCGTGGCTCCTGTATATAATGATCATCTGCTAAGTGTCTGCTTTATTGACATTATGAGGTTAAAAAATTCGTATCTAGTGGATATATGAACACTCTTCAATGACTATTTCCTTTAATCTTTCTGTTCAGTCATTTTTGCTTTAGTTATTTATTTCTCTCTTCTCCATTAGGATGAAGAGTAGGACCTGCTTTTGGCGTTGGTTATCTCCAATACTTTTTGTCACACTAAAGGCCAAATTGATTAATGACATCTATGTAAGGTAGCTAGAGACAGCATAGGTTAGAGCAAAGAGCAGAGGTTTTGGAATCAAACAGGCATGAATTCAAATTGCTCTTTAATTTACCAGCTGTTTGACTTGGGATAAAATCCTTCCTATATCTGAGCCTCAGTTTTCTAATTTGCGATAACAGCAACTAATTTTAGGGGTCTGAGAATTAAGCAATGTATATAGAATGCCTGGCATTTAGTTAAAGTTTAATAAACAATAGCTCTGTTCCCAGTTTATCCCTGTTCCTCTATCTCTCCTATCTCCACGCCCAAACATCAAATGCTTTCAACTGGTCATAAATCAAAGAGATTTTTTTAAATAACTTTTTATTGGAGTATAGTCACTTTAAAATGTTGTGCTAGTTTCTACTGTACAGTAAAGTGAATCGGCTATACGTATACATATATTGCCTCATTTTTGCATTTCCTTCCCATTTGGGTCACCACAGAGCATCAAGTAGAGTTCCCTGACCTATACAGTAGGTTCACAATAGTTATCTATGTTATATATAGTATCAATAGTGTATATATGTCAATCCCAATATCCCAATTCCTCCCACCCCCCCTTCCCACTTAGTATCCATACATTTGTTCTCTACCTCTGTGTCTCTACTTCTGCTTTGCAAATAAGATCATCTACACTATATTTCTAGATACCACATATATGTGTTAATATGTGATATTTCTTTTTCTCTTTCTGACTTAACTCTGTATGACAGACTCTAACTCCATCCACATCTCTACAAATGACACAGTTTCATTATTTTTATGGCTGAGTAACATTCCATTGTATACATGTACCACACATTCTTTATCCATTTCTCTGTTGATGGACATTTAGTTTGCTTCCATGTCCTGGCTATTGTAAATAGTGCTGCAATGAACAATGGGGTCCATGTGACTTTTTGAATCATAGTTTCTCTGGGTATATGCCCAGTAATGGGATTTCTGGGTCCTATGATAGTTCTATTTTTACTTTTCTAAGGAATCTCCATATTGTTCTCCATACGAGCTGTATCAATTTACATTCTCACCAACATTGTAGGAGGATTCCCTTGGCTCCACACCCTCTCCAGCATTTATTGTTTGTAGATTTTTTGATGATGGCCATTCTGACTGGTGTAAGGTGATATTTCATTATAGTTTTGATTTGAACTTCTCTGATAATTACTGATATAAAGCATCTTTTCATGTGTCTGTTGGCCATCACTATGTCTTCTTTGGAGAAATGTCTATTTAGGTCTTCTGCCCATTTTTTGAATGGGTTGTTTTTTATTTTTGATATTGAGCTGCAAATGCTGTTTGTATATTTTGGACATTAATCCTTTGTCAGTTGCTTCATTTGCAAACATTTCCTCCCATTCTGAGGGTTGTCTTTTCTTTTTAACATTTTTATTGGAGGATAATTGCTTTACAATGGTGTGTTAGTTTCTGCTTTATAACAAAGTGAATCAGTTATACATACACATATAACCCCATATCTCTTCCCTCTTGCATCTCCCTCCCTCCCACCCTCCCAATCCCACCCTTCTAGCTGGTCACAAGGCACCAAGCTGATCTCCCTGTGCTATGTGACTGCTTCCCACTAGCTATCTATTTTACATTTGGTAGTGTATATATGTCCATATATACACTACCACTCTCTCGCTTTGTCCCAGCTTACCCTTCCCCCTCCCCATGCCCTCAAGTCCATTCTCTAGTAGGTCTGCGTCTTTATTCCTACCTTGCCCCTAGGTTTTTCATGACCATTTTTTTTTAGATTCCATATATATGTGTTAGCATACGGTATTTGTTTTTCTCTTTCTGATTTACTTCACTCTGTATGACAGACTCTAGGTCCATCCACCTCACTACAAATATCTCAATTTCGTTTCTTTTTATGGCTGAGTAATATTCCATTGTATATATGTGCCACATCTTCTTTATCCATTCATCTGTCGATGGACACTTAGGTTGCTTCCACGTCCTGGCTATTGTAAATAGAGCTACAGTGAACATTGTGGTACATGACTCTTTTTGAATTATGGTTTTCTCAGAGTATATGCCCAGTAGTGGGATTGCTGGGTCGTATGGTAGTTCTATTTTTAGTTTTTTAAGGAACGTCCATACTGTTCTCCATAGTGGCTGTATCAATTTACATTCCCACCAACAGCATATGAGGGTTCCCTTTTCTCCACACCCTCTCCAGCATTTATTGTTTGTTGATTTTTTGATGATGACCATTCTGACAGGTGTGAGATGATATCACATTGTAGTTTTGATTTGCATTTCTCTAATGATTAATGATGTTGAGCATTCTTTCATGTGTCTGTTGGCAATCTGTATATCTTCTTTGGAGAAATGTCTTTTTAGGTCTTCTGCCCATTTTTGGATTGGGTTGTTTGTTTTTTTGAATTTGAGCTGCATGAGCTGCTTGTAAATTTTGGAGATTATTCCTTTGTCAGTTGCTTCATTTGCAAATATTTTCTCCCATTCTGAGGGTTGCCTTTTCGTCTTGTTTACGGTTTCGTTTGCTGTGCAAAAGCTTTTAAGTTTAATTAGGCCCCATTTGTTTAGTTGCGGCATGCAGGATCTTCGATGCTTCATGTGGGATATTTGTTGCGGCATGTGGGATGTTTAGTCATGGCATGTGGGATCTTTAGTTGTGGCATGTGGGATCTAGTCAACTGACCAGGGATCTAACCTCAGCCCCCTGCATTGGGAGTGTGGAGTCTTACCCATTGGACCACCAGGGAAGTCCCCAGAATTGCCCCATTTGCAGATATATTCTTGATGTACTTATGAGGAGTGACGAATTCTGCGTCCTCCTGTTCCTCCATCTTTTTTTTTTTTAAACTTTGGGTTTATTTATTTATTTATTTATGGCTGTGTTGGGTCTTCGTTTCTGTGTGAGGGCTTTCTCTAGTTGTGGCAAGCGGGGGCCACTCCTCATCGCAGTGCGTGGGCCTCTCCTTATCGCGGCCTCTCATTGCGGAGCACAGGCTCCAGATGCGCAGGTTCAGTAGTTGTGGCTCACGGGCCCAGTTGCTCCACGACATGTGGGATCTTCCCAGACCAGGGCTCGAACCCGTGTCCCCTGCACTGGCAGGCAGGCTCTCAACCGCTGTGCCACCAGGGAAGCCCCTATTCCTCCATCTTGACTCCTCCCTCAGTTTCATTGATCTTTGCTATTGCTTTCTTCATCTTTATTTCATTTATTTCTTCTCTGTTCTTATGATTTCTTTGCTTCTACTAACTTTAGGGTTTTTTGGTGTTTTTTCTCTAGTTGCATTAGGTGTAAGGTTAAGTTGTTTATTTGAGATTTTTTCTTGTTTCCTGATGTAAGATTGTATTGCTATAAACTTCCCTCTTAGAACTGTTTTGCTGCATCCCATAGGCTTTGAATAGTTTTGTTTTAGTTTTCATTTGTCTCTAGGTATTTTTTGATTTCCTCTTTGATTTATTCAGTGATCCATTAGTTGTTTAGTAGCATATTGTTTAGCCTCCATGTGTTTGTGTTTTTTACAGTTTTATTTTTCTTGTAGTTTATTTCTAATCTCATAGCACTGTGGTTGAAAAAGATGCTTGATATGGTTTCAATTTTCTTAAATTTACTGAGGCTCACTTTGTGGCCCAACATGTGGTCAGTCCTGGAGAACATTCCACGTGCACATGAGAAGAATGTGTATTCTGCTGCTTTGGGATGGAATGCTCTATAAATATCAATTAAGTCATCTGGTCTAATGTGTCATTTAAAGCCTGTGTTTCCTTATTGATTTTCTGTCTGGATGATCTTTCCATTGATGACAATGGGGGTTAAAATCCCCCACTATTATTGTGTTACTGTCAACTTCTCCCTTTAGTTAGTATTTTCCTTATATATTGAGGTGCTCATATGTTGAGTGCATATATATTTACAATTGTTATATCTTCTTCTTGGATTGATCCCTTAATCATTATGTAGAGTCCTTCTTTGTCTCTTGTAACTTTTCTTTATTTTAAAGTCTATTTCGTCTGATATGAGTATTGCTACTCCAGCTTTCTTTTGCTTTCCATTTGCATGGAATACCATTTTCCATCGCCTCTCTTTCAGTCTGAATATGTCCCTAGATCTGAATTGGGTCTCTTGTAGACAGCATATATATGGGTCTTGTTTTTGTATCCCTTCAGCCAGTTTATGGCTTTTGGTTAGAGCATTTAATCTGTTTTCATTTAAGGTAATTATTGATATGTATTTTCTTATTGCCATTTTGTTACTTGTTTTGGATTTGTTTTTGCAGGTCTTTTTTCTTCTCTTCCTCTTTTGTTCTCTTCTCTTGTGATTTGATGACTAACTTTAGTGTTTTCTTTGGATTCCTTTTACTTTTGTGTGTGTGTATTTACTATCGATGTTCAGTTTGCAGTTATCAGGAGGTTTTGATATAGCAGTCTATATATAAAAATGATTTTTTTAAGTTGCTGGCCTTTTAATTTCAAATGCATTTCCAATATCCTGTATTTGTGGTCTCCTCAGAATTGCTCTTTTTGATATCATATTTGTGTGTGGATGATTTTCTACCTTTACTGTATGTTTGCCTTTATTGGTGAGCTTTTCCATTCCTAATTTTCTTGTTTCTAGTTGTGGTCTTTTCTTTTCAGCTTAGAGTAGTTCTTTTAGCATATGTTGCAAAGCAGGTCTGGTGGTGCTGAATTCTCTTAGCTTTTCCTTCTCTGTAAAGCTTTTGATTTCTCCATCAAATCTGAATGACAGCCTTACTGGGTAGAGTATTCTTTGTTGTAGCTTCTTCCCTTTCATCACTTTAAATATATCATGCTGCTCCCTTCTGGCCTACAGTTTCTACTGAGAAATCAGCTGATAACCTTATGGGAGTTCCTTTGTATATTAATTGTCATTTTTCTCTTGTTGCTTTTAATATTTTTTGACTTCAGTTTTCTTCAATTTGATTACTATGTGTCTTGGCGTGTTCCTCCTTGGTTTTATCCTTCCTGGGTGCTTCCTGGACTTGGGTCACTGTTTCCTTTCCCATTTTAAGGAAGTTTTCAGCTATTATCTTCTCAAATATTTTCTCAGGTCTTTTCTCTCTCTCTTTTCCTTCTGGGACCCCTCTAATGTGAATGGTGGTGCGTTTAATGTTGTCCCAGAGTTCTCTTAGAATGTTTTCATTTCTTTTCATTCTTTTTTCTGTATCTTTTTCATGGCAATGATGCTCACCATTCTGTCTTCCAGGTTACTTATCCGTTCTTCTATCTCACTTATTCTGCTATTGATTCCTTCTAGTATATTTTTCATTTTAGTTATTGTATTTTTCATCTCTGTTTATTTGTTCTTTAGTTCTTCTAGGTCTTTCTTAAATATTTCTTGTATCTTCTTGATCCTTGCCTCCATTCTTTTTCCAAGGTCTTGGATCATCTTCACTACCAATATTCTGAATTCTTTTTTTGGAAAGTTGCCTATCTCCATTTAGTTGTTCTTCTGGGGTTTCATCTTGTTCCTTCATCTGGGAAATATTCTTCTGCCACCTCATTTTGTCGAACTTTCTGTGATTGCAGTTTCTATTCCACAGGCTGCTGGATTGTAGTTCTTGCTTCTGCAGGAGACCCTCCAATACTAGCAGATAAGTCTGGCCCAGTCACTTATGGGGACGCTGCTTTTTCTCCTGGATCCTGGTGCACATGAGACTTTGTGTGTGCCCTCCAGGAGTGAAGTTTCTGTTTCTGTCAGTCAGTCGCCTGGAAGTCCTGTGATCAAACCCCTCTGGCCTTCAAAGCAGATTCCCTGGAGACTCCTCTTCCCCTTGCTGGACCCCCAGGCTGGCAAACCTGACATGTGGCTCACAACTTTCACTCCTGTGGTATAACCTCTGTGGTATAATTGTTTTACAGTTTGTGGGTCTCCCAGCTGGCAGGTATGATTTGATTTTATTGTGATTGCACCCCTCCTACCATCTAACTGTGGCTTCTTCTTTTTCTGTTGTTGTAGGGAATCTTTTCTGGCAGGTTCCAGCGTTTTTTGCCAATGGTTGTTCAGCAGTTAGTTGTGATTTTTGATGTTCTTATAAGAAGGGAGTGAGCTCACATCCTTCTAGTCCACCATATTCCAAATCTCTGACCATCCTTCTTTATTGGCTTGTGCCATTCCCAAATATAGAAGTCCCACAAAGTTCTGTTCTTTGCTCCTCTTTCTCTATATGCTCAGGTAGGTAACATTTATTGAGCATATTGTGTGTCAGAGGCAGCCTTGGCATACATATATGCTTTATCTCATTGATGGTTTTCAACAGCCCTTTGAAGTATGTGCTATTATTATCTCTATTTCACACATGAGGAAACCAAGGCACAGAGAACTTAGGTAATTTGACTGATTTCACACAACTGGCAAATGTCAGAGCTTGAACTGAAACCCAGGCAGTCTGAAACCAGAAAGCACACTTATGTGGTCCCTGCATTTGTGATTTGTTTTATGATTAAGAGCCAGACTATAGAGCTAGACTGCTGGGTTCAAATTCCAACTTCACCATTTTCTAGCTATATGACTGTGAGCAGGTGACTTCACTTCCCTGAGCTTGTTTCCTTACCTGTAAAATGGGAAAATAATAGTAAGGATGATTGAAGATTAAATGATCTAATTTGTGGAAAACACTTAGAACACTATCTGACACCAGGTAAACAATATAAAAATATTACCTATAATTATTATTTTATTTTTATATCTCTCTGAACTTTCAATATTTATATAGGCTACATCTTTTCCTCAGTTTCATTGAGATATTATTGACATAAAACATATGTAAGTATAAGGAGTAAAAAGGGATGATATGATACACCTATAGATTGTGAAACCACAATAGAGTTAGTTAATTTATCCATCCCTTCACATAATTACCTTCTTTTGGTAGCAATACTTTTAAGGTCTACTCTCTTAACACTTTCAAGTATATAATATAGTACTCTTAATTAATTATAGTCACAATGACATATGTTTGAACACCAGAACTTATTCATCTGACTGTAGGAACGTTATATTTCTATAAGATAAGATTTTTTAGATTCCACATTAAAGTGAGAGCATACAGGAGACCTTCAAGTTGGTGGAGGAGTAAGACATGGAGATCACCTTCCTCCCCACAAATACATCAGAAATACATCTACATGTGGAGCAACTCCTATAGAACATTTACTGCACGCTGGAAGAAGACCTTAGACTTCCCAAAAGGAAAGAAAATCCCCACATACCTGGGTAGGGCAAAAGAAAAACGAAAAAAAAAAAAAACAAAGACAAAAGAATAAGGATGGGAACCACACTTCTGGAGGGAGCTGTGAAGGAGGAAAAGTATCCACACACTAGGGAGCCCCTTCACTGGCAGGGATGGGGGGGTGGGTGGGGGGAGGGTTCATAGCCACAGAGGAGAGTGCAGCAACAGGGGTGCAGAGGGAAAAGCAGAGATATTCCTGCACAGAGGATTGGTGATGACCAGCACTCACCAACCTGAGATGCTTGTCTGCTCACCCACTTGGGCAGGTGGGGGCTGGGAGCTGAGGCTTCGGCATTGGAAGTCAGACCCCAGGAAGAAGACTGGGGTTGGCTGCGTGAAGGCAGCCTAAAGGGGGTTAGTGCACCACAGCTAGCTGGGAGGGAGTCAAGGATAATGTCTGGACCTGCCAGAGAAGCAAAAGACCATTGTCTCTGGGTGTGTGAGGAGAGGGGATTCCTGTTCTGTGTGCCCACAGAAGGCAGAGCACTGCGTAAGCAAGTTCTAGAGATGGGCACAAGCTACGGCTATCAGCTTGGACCCCAGAGATGGGCATGAAATGCTAAGGCTGCTTCTGCTGCCACCAATAATCCTGGGTGCAAGCACAGATCACTATCCACACCTCCCCTCCCGGGAGCCTGTGCAGCATGCCACTGCCAGGGTCCTGAGATCCAGGGACAATTTTCCTGGGAGAACATACGGCATGCCTCAGGCTGTTGCAATGTTATGCTGGCCTCTACTGCCACAGGCTCGACCTGCATTCCAATTATGACTACCATACCCCTCCCTCTCCCCAAACTGAGTGAGCAAGAGAGCCCTAATCATCCGTTGCTTTAACTCCCTCCTGTCTGGGTGGGGAACAGAAGCCTGAGGGCAGCCAAAATGCATAGGCAGGGCCAAAACCAAAGCTGAACACCAGGAGCTGTGCAAACAAAGAAGAGAAAGGGAAATTTCTCTGTTCAGCCTCAGGAGCAGCAGATTAAATCTCCACAATCAATTTGAAGAAACCTGCATCTGTGGAATACCTGAATAGACAATGAATGTTCCCAAAACTGAGGTGGTGGATTTGGGGGAGCAACTGTAAACTTGGGGTTTGCTTTCTGCTTCTGATTTGTTTCTGGTTTTTATGTTAATCTTAGTTTGGTTTTCAGTGCATGTTATCATTGGTAGATTTGTTTATTGGCTTCGTTGCCATCTTCTTTTTTTATTTTGTATTTTATTATTTTTTTATATATTTTATATTTTTTTCCTTTATTCTCTTTTTGTGAGTGTGTATGTATATGTTTCTTTGTGTGATTTTGTCTGTTTAGGTTTGTTTTCACAATTTATCCTATGGTTCTCACTGTTCGTTATTTTTGTTGTTGTTGTTGTTGTTGTTTGTTTCCTTTTTTTTAAGTGTGTGTGTGTATATGTTTCTTTCTGTGATATTGTCTGTTTAGTTTTGCTTTTACCATTTGGTTTAGGGTTATAACTGTTCATGATTTTTCTTTCATTTCTTCCAAGCCGTGTGGTTGGCAGTGTCTTGGTGTTCCAGCTGGATATCAGGTCTGAGTCTCTGAGGTGGGAGAGCCAAGTCTAGTATATTGGACCACTGGAGACCTCCTGACCCTAAGTAATACCAAACAGTGAGAACTCTACAAGAGATCTCCTTAACACTAACACCTAGGCCTACACAATGGCCAGCAAAATCCAGTGCTGGATGCCCCATGCCAAACAGCTAGCAAGACAGGAACACAGCCCCATCCATTAGAAGAGAGGTGGCCTAAAATCATACTAAGTTCACAGACACACCAAAACACACCACTGGACGTGGGCCTGACCACCAAAAGGACAAGGACAAGATCCAGCCATACACACAAGAACACAGGGACCAGTATCTCCACAAAGTAGCCTAAAAAAGACACTGAACCAACCTCACCCACTGGGGGCAGACACTAAAAACAATGGGAACTATGAACTTGCAGCCTGCAAAAAGGAGACCCCAAACACAGTAAGTTAAACAAAATGAGAACACAGAGAAATATGCAGCAGATAAAGGAGCAAGGTAAAAACTCACCAGACCAAACAAATGAAGATGAAATAGGCAGTCTACCTGAAAAACAATTCAGAGTAATGATAGTAAAGATGATCCAAAATCCTGGAAATAGAATGGAGAAAATACAAGAAACGTTTAACAAGGACCTAGAAAATCTAAAGAGCAAAAAAACAGTGATGAACAACACAAAATGAAATTAAAAATTTCCTAGAAGGAATCAATAGCAGAATAACTAAAGTACAAGAACAGATAAGTGACTTGGAAGATAAAATAGTGGAAATAACTGCTGCAGAGCAGTTTAAAGAAAAAAGAATGAAAAGAATTGAGGACTGTCTCAGAGACCTCTGGGACAGCACTAAACGGGTCAACATGCGAATTATAGGGGTCCCAGAAGAAGAAGAGAAAATGAAAGAATCTAATAAAATCCTGCAAGAGATTATAGTAGAAAACTCCCCTAACATGGGAAAGGAAATATTCAATCAAGTCCAGTAAGTGCAGAGAATCCCACAGAGGATAAATCCAAGTAGAAACATGCCAAGACACATATTAACCAAACTATAAAATTAAATACAAGGAAAAAATATTAAAAGCAGCAAGGGAAAAGCAAAAATAACATACAAGGGAATCTCCTTAAGTTAACAGTTGAACTTTCAGAAGAAATGCTGCAAGCCAGAGGGGAGTGGCAAGACATACTTAAAGTGATGAAAGGGAAAAACCTAAAACCAAGATTACTCTACCCAGCAAGGATCTCATTCAGATTCAGTGGAGAAATTAAAACCTTTACAGGCAAGCAAAACTTAAGAGAATTCAGCACCATCAAACCAGCTTTACAACAAATGCTAAAGGAACTTCTCTAGGCAGGAAACACAAGAGAAGGAAAACACATAAAATAACAAACCCAAATCAATTAAGAAAATGGTAATAGGAACATACATATCTATAAATACCTTAAATGTAAATGAATTAAATGCTCCAACCAAAACACATAGACTGGCTGAAGGGATACAAAAACAAGACCCATATATATGCTGTCTACAAGTGACCCACTTCAGACCTAGGGACACATACAGGCTGAAAGTGAGGGGATGGAAAAAGATATTCCATGCAAAAGGAAATCAAAAGAAAGCTGGAGTAGCTATACTCATATCAGATAAAATAGGCTTTAAAATAAAGAATGTTACAAGAGACAAGGAAGGACACTACATAATGATCAAGGGATCAATCCAAGAAGAAGATATAACAATTATAAATATATATGCACCCAACATAGGAGCACCTCAATGCATAAGGCAACTGCTAAGAGCTATAAATGAGGAAATCGACAGTAACACAATAATAGTGGGGGACTTTAACACCTCACTTACACCAATGGACAGATCATCCAAAATGAAAATAAATAAGGAAACAGAAGCTTTAAATGACACAATACACCAGATAGATTTAATTGATATTTATAGGACATTCCATCCAAAAAACAGCAGATTACACTTTCTTCTCAAGTGCGCATGGAACATTGTCCAGGATAGATCACATCTTGGGTCACAAATCAAGCCTCAGTAAATTTAAGAAAATTGAAATCATATCAAACATCTTTTATGACCACACCGCTATGAGATCAGAAATGAATTACAGGGAAGAAAATGTAAAAAACACAAACACATGGAGGCTAAACAATACGTTACTAAATAACCAAGAGATGACTGAAGAAATCAAAGAGAAAATAAAAAAATACCTAGAGACAAATGACAATGAAAACACGACGATCCAAAACCTATGGGATGCAGCAAAAGCAGTTCTAAGAGGGAAGTTTATAGCTATACAAGCCTACCTCAAGAAACAAGAAAAATCTCAAGTAAAGAATCTAACCTTACACCTAAAGGAACTAGAGAAAGAAGAACAAACAAAACACAAAGTTAGCAGAAGGAAAGAAATCATAAAGATCAGAGCAGAAATAAATGAAATAGAAGCAAAGAAAACAATAGCAAAGATCAATAAAACTAAAAGCTGGTTCTTTGAGAAGATAAACAAAATTGATAAGCCATTAGCCAGACTCATCAAGAAAAAGAGGGAGAGAACTCAAATCAATAAAATTAGAAATGAAAAAGGAGAAGTTACAACAGACACCGCACAAACACAAAGCATCCTAAGAGACTACTACAAGCAACTCTATGTCAATAAAATGGACAACCTAGAAGCAATGGACAAATTCTTAGAAAGGTATAACCTTCCAAGACTGAACCAGGGAGAAACAGAAAATATGAACAGAACAATCACAAGTAATGAAATTGAAAATGTGATTAAAAATCTTCAAACAAACAAAAGTCCAGGACCAGATGGCTTCACAGGTGAATTCTATTAAACATTTAGAGAAGAGTTAACACCCATCCTTCTCAAAGTCTTCCAAAAAATTGCAGTGGAAGGAAGACTCCCAAACTCATTCTATGAGGTCACCATCACCCTGACACCAAAACCAGACAAAGATACTACAAAAAAAGAAAATTACAGACCAATATCACTGATGAATATAGATGCAAAAATCCTCAACAAAATACTAGCAAACAGAATCCAACAACACATTAAAAGGATCATACACCACGATCAAGTGGGATTTATCCCAGGGATGCAAGGATTCTTCAATATACACAAATCAATGTGATACACCATATTAACACATTGAAGAATAAAAACCATATGATCATCGCAATAGATGCAGAAAAAGCTTTTGACAAAATTCAACACCCATTTATGATAAAAACTCTCCAGAAAGTGGGCATAGAGGGAACCTACCTCAACATAATAAAGGCCATATATGACAAACCCACAGCAAACACCATTCTCAATGGTGAAAAACTGAAAGCATTTCCACTAAGATCAGGAACAAGACAAGGATGTCCACTCTCACCACTATTATTCAACATAGTTCTGGAAGTCCTAGCCATGGCAATCAGAAAAGAAAAAGAAATAAAAGGAATATAAATTGGAAAAGAAGAAGTAAAAATGTCACTGTTTGCAGATGACATGATACTATACATAGAGGATCCTAAAAATGCCACCAGAAAACTCCTAGAGCTAATCAATGAATTTGGTAAAGTTGCAGGATCCAAAATTAATGCAGAGAAATCTCTTGCATTCCTATAAACTAATGATGAAAAATCTGAAAGAGAAATTATGGAAACACTCCCATTTACCATTGCAAGAAAAAAAATAAAATACCTAGGAACAAACCTACCTAGGGAGACAAAAGACCTGTATGCAGAAAAGTATAAGACACTGATGAAAGTAATTAAAGATAATACAAATAGATGGAGAGATATACCATGTTCTTGGATTGGAAGAATCAATATTGTGAAAATGACTATACTACCCAAAGCAATCTGCAGATTCAACGCAATCCCTATCAAATTACCAATGGCATTTTTTACGGAACTAGAACAAATCATCTTAAAATTTGTATGGAGACAAAAAAAAAAAACAAAAAAAAAAACACCCGAATAGCCAAAGCAGTCTTGAGGGAAAAAAACGGAGCTGGAGGAATCAGACTCCCTGACTTCAGACTATACTACAAAGCTACAGTAATCAAGACAATATGGTACTGGCACAAAAACAGAAACATAGATCAATGGAACAAGATAGAAAGCCCAGAGATAAACCCACGCACCTATGGTCAACTAATCTATGACAAAGGAGGCAAAGATATACAATGGAGAAAAGACAGTCTCTTCAATAAGTGGTGCTGGGAAAACTGGACAGCTACATGTAAAAGAATGAAATTAGAATACTCCCTAACACCATACACAAAAATAAACTCAAAATGGATTCGAGACTTAAATGTAAGAACGGACACTATTAAACTCTTAGAGGAAAACATAGGAAGAACACTCTTTGACAAATCACAGCAAGATCTTTTTTGATCCACCTCCTAGAGTAATGGAAATAAAAACAAAAATAAACAAATGGGACCTAATGAAACTTAAAAGCTTTTGCACAGCAAAGGAAACCATAAACAAGACGAAAAGACAACCCTCAGAATGGGAGAAAATATTTGCAAATGAATCAACAGACAAACTATTAATCTCCAAAATATATAAACAGCTCATTCAGCTCAATATTAAAGAAACAAACAACCCAATCCAAAAATGGGCAGAAGACGTAAATAGACATTTCGTCAAAGAAGACGTACAAATGGCCAAGAAACACATGAAAAGATGCTCAACATCACTAATTATTAGAGAAATGCAAATGTAAACTACAATGAGGTATCATCTCACACCAGTTAGAATGGGCATCATCAGAAAATCTACAAACAACAAATGCTGGGGAGGGTATGGAGAAAAGGGAACCCTCTTGCACTGTTGGTGGGAATGTAAATTGATACAGCCACTATGGAGAACAGTATGGAGGTTCCTTAAAAAACTAAAAATAGAATTACCATATGATCCAGCAATCCCACTACTGGGCATATACCCAGAGAAAACCGTAATTCAAAAAGACACATGCACCCGAATGTTCATTGCAGCACTATTTACAATAGCCAGGTCATGGAAGCAACCTAAATGCCCATCAATAGACGAATGGATAAAGAAGTTGTGGTACATATATACAATGGAATATTACTCAGCCATAAAAAGGAACGAAATTGAGTCATTTGTTGAGACGTGGATGGATCTAGAGACTGTCATACAGAGTGAAGTAAGTCAGAAAGAGGAAAACAAATATCGTATATTAACGCATGTATGTGGAACCTAGAAAAATGGTACAGATGAACCGGTTTGCAGGGCAGAAGTTGAGACACAGATGTAGAGAACAAACGTATGGACACCAAGGGGGGAAAACCGTGGTGGGGTGGGGATGGTGGTGTGCTGAATTGGGCGATTGGGATTGACATGTATACACTGATGTGTATAAAATTGATGACTGATAAGAACCTGCAGTACAAACAAACAAACAAACAAACAAAAAAACAATAGACAGCACTCATCTGGTATTTATACTTATGAAATCTTGTTGTTGGTATATTAATCTCTCTGATTTTCCTTAAAGTGGTTAAATTAGACCACCTCCTTTATGCCACATGTGTAGGAACATTTTTGCTTTCACTAGTCTAATAAAATTTGCCTCCGTCATCAAATGGAAAGCGTAAGTCAATGATCAGAAGCAAGCATGTTATTATACTTTAGTTCAATTAGTGAATCTTACAGAGTAGAAGGGAGGGATGGAGGAGAGAAGGAACACCATAGTAAGCACTATGTCATCATGTAACTCCTCACAGGGATTCTCAGAGGTCATTATTATATATATATAAAAAAAGAATGTGCATTTTGCTCCTTTTGGATGGAATGTTCCCTATGTATCATCTATCTATCTATTTATCAACTATCTATCTATCTATCTATCTATCATCTATCTCTGATCTCTTAAGTTCAAATGCATTATAACAGCCCTGAATTTTATTCTCTCCCCCCAAATTTACTGCTTTTGACACATATTTTACATCTTTTTTTGTGTGTATCCCTTAACATCTTTTTCTAGATGAAGATTTTATTGCTTTTTTCCTTTTATCCTTCTTATTAGCTGTCTATGTGTTTTATGTAGTACATTTGCTGTATATTTGCCTTTACCATTGGGATTTTTCTTTCATAATTTTCATATTCCTATTTGTGGCATTTCTTTTCCACTTAAGAAGTCCCTTTAACATTTTTTGTAAAGCTGATTTCATGGTGCTCAACTCATTTACCTTTTGCTTGTCTGTAAAACTTTTGACCTCTTGTTCAAATTTGAAAGATAGTCTTGCTGTGTATTCTTGTTGTATGTTTTCTTTTTCTTTTTTTCCTTTCATCACTTTAAATGTATTGTGCCATTCCCTTCTAGCCTGGAAGTATTAATACACCTGATGTTGTCTCAGATGTCTCCTAAACTGCCCTCATTTAAATTTTTTTTTCTTTTCTTCTTTTTTTTCTATTCAGCTTATATGATTTCCACTACTCTGTCTTATAGTTCGCTAATCCATTTCTCTGAATCATCTAACCTACTGTTGATTCCTTGTAGTCTATTTTTTATTTCAGTTATTGTATTCTCCAGATTTTTTTGGTTCTTCTTTATATTTTCTAACTTTTTGTTAATCTTCTCTCTGTGTTCATCTATTCTTCTTCTGAGTTCTTTAAACATCTTTAGGAGCATTACCTTGAATTCTTTATTGGGGAGATTGCTTATCTCTTCACTTAGTTCTTTTTGGGGAATTTTATCTTGTTTTTTTTGTTTCAAGAACATTCCTCTGTTTCTTTATTTTGCCTTATTCTCTGTGTTTATTTATATGTATTATGTAAGTTGGTTATACTTCCCAATCTTAAAGAGGTAGCATTATGTAGGAGACATCTTATGAAGTCCAGCAACACACTCCCTTTTTTTCAACAGAGCTATGTCCTCTAGGGATACCCACTATATGGGCTGAGTGGGTTGTTCTGTTGAGGTGGGGCCAAATACTCTGGGCATGCTATTAGGCATACTTTCCCCTGGTCCAGTTTGTTGCCAGGCTCTTCCAAGTGCAGAGGCTGCTGGCCTCTGGTGGGAGGGGCCAGGTCACATAGCAGCTAAGTTCAGGGACTCAGGCAGGTCCTGGTGCTGGTGGGTGGAGCCAGGTTCTGGTGTGGCTCACTGCCAGCTCAGGGATCCCAGAGCTGGTGTCAGTCCACTGATGGGTGGGACCAGGTAACAGGTCAGCTGACTGAGAAGTCCAAGCTCTTTCCGAACTGATGTACACCCTCTGGTGGACAAGGACAGAGCCCAGGGGAACAAGGGGCTGGTGCCCACATGTTGATGTGTACAGCCAGGTCATGGGCCTAGTGCTGGCCCAAGGTGGGCAGGGCCACATCCCAGCATGACTGGCTGGGGGTTCCTTGGGCTAGTAAAAGACCACTGTTGGGGAGTCCATTACCCAGTGGAGCCAGGAGGTTTGGGGCCTATGGTTGATGCCAGCTTTCTTGTTGGTGAATTTTTGTCTTTGCATCACTAGCTGCTTGGCTTCAAGTGTCCTAGGACTTTTGCTAACTGGCTGGTTTGAGGGGCTGTGTCCTGGCGCTAATAAGCTATAAGGAGGATTCCAGAATGGTGCTTGTCAGCACCAGTGCCCTTGTGGTAAAATCAGCACCCCAAAATGTCTGCTGCCAGCGTCTGTGTCCTCAGGGTGTACCCCAATTGCCTCCTGCCTCTTCCAGAAGCTCTCGAAGATCAGCAAGTGAGTCTGAATCAGGTGTCTTTCAAATTACTGTTTCTGCCTTAGGTGTCAGAGTGTGTGAGATTTTGCGTGTGCCTTTTAAGAGTCTCTGGTTTCCACAGCCTTTTGGTTCTCCCAAAAGCATGCCCGCTAGCCTTAAATGCCGAAAGTTCTGGAGACTCGCTTTCCTTGTGTAGTATACCTGGGCTGGGGAGCCTGATGTGGGGCTCAGACCCCTTGTTCCTTGGGTAGAAACCCTGCAATTGTGATTATTCCTCCATTTCTGTGTTGCCTACTTGGAAATGTGGGTCTTGACTAACACATTGCCAATGCTCCTATCTATGTCATTGTGATTTCTACTTTATAATTTTAGTTGTAGAAGATCTTTTCTGCTAGTCTTCAGGTTGTTCTTCTTGATAGTAGTTCCGTAAATAGTTATAATTTTGTCATGCCCATGGGAGGAGGTAAGATCAGGGTCTTCCTACTCCACCATCTTAGCCACTCCCTGTCTTCTGTTTTTATTAATATAGGCATTTATTGCTATAAACTTCTCTCTCAAAACTATTTTTGCTGCATCCCATAAGTTTTGATATGTTGTGCTTACATTTAACTTGCTTCAAGACATTTTTTGATTTTTTTCCTTTTGCTTTCTTTTACAGCCTATTGGCTGTTCAGGTGTGTGATTATTAATTTCTACATATTTGTGATTTTTCCAGTTTCCTTATGTTATGGATTTCATACATTTTGATCATAAAAGATCAATCTTCTTACATTTGCTAAAGCTTGTTTTACGACCTAACATCATCTGACCTGGAAAATGTGCTTGAGAAGTATGTGTATTTTGGTACTGTTATGTGGAATAGTCTGTATATTTCTACTGTTTCAATTTGGACTAAGATATATTTCAAGTCGAATATCTCCTTATTGGTTTTCTGTCTGGATGATCTATCCATTATTGAAAGTAGAATACTGAAGTCATCTACTATTATTGTGTTAGTGTCTATTTCTCCATTTCTCCTTTCAAATCTGGTAGCATTTGCTTAATATATTTAGAGGCTCCAATTCTGAGTGCATATTTACTTACAATAGTTACAGCTTCTTGAAGACTTGATCCTTTTATCATTGTAGAGTGATCTTTGTCTCTTATTACACTTTTTGACTTAAAGTCTATTTGGTCTTATATAGCTACCTCTTATCTCTTGGTTTCCATTTGCATGAAGGAACTTTTTTCATCTCTTAACTTTTAGCATTTGTGTGTCCTTAAAGTTGAAGTGAATGTCTTATAGGCAGTATAGAGTTTTGTCTTATTTTCAAATTCATTCAATTCCTCTGTGCCTTTTGATTTGAAAATTTTTATCCATAAATGTATAAAATAATTATTGATAAAGACTTACTAATGCCATCTTATTAATTGTTTTCTGGCTGTTATGTATTTTCCCTCTACCTTTATTCCTCTTTTGCTATCTTTGTGAGTTGGTGACTTTCTGGAGTGGTTTTCTTTGATTCCCTTCTCTTTATCTTTTATGTATCTTCTATAGGTTTTTGCTTTGTGGTTACCATGAGGCTTACATAAAATATCTTATAGATATAACACTACTTTATGGTGATAACAATTTAAATTTTATTGTATGCAAACACCTACCCTTTTATACCTCTCTTATATTTTATGATTTTGTTGTTATAATTTACTTTGTTTTGTACTGTGTATTCATGCACAAGTTATTGTAGGCATAGTTATCTTTAATAATTTTGTCCTTTAATTCTTTATACTAAAGTTGAGTTATAAACACACCACCATATTACAATATTAGAGTATTCTGAATTTGACTATATGCTTGACCTGTATATTTTTGTTTTCATTTTCATCTAGTCCATGTTACTAATTAGTGTCCTTTCAGTTTGAAGAGCTCCTTTCAGAATTTCTTGTATGGCAGGTGTAGTGGTGATGAACTTTTTCTTGTTTGGAGAAGTTTGTATCTCTCTTTTATTCCTGAAAGACCTCTTTATCAGGGAAAGTATTCTTGGTTGGCGGTTTTATTCTTATAGCACTTTGAATATGTCATCCCACTCTCTCCTGGCCTGCAAGGTTTCTGTTAAGAAATCCACTGATAACTTTATGGAGTTTTCCAAATATGTGAGAAATTTCTTTCTCTTGCTACTTTTGAAATTATCTCTTTGTCTTTGATTTTGGACTGTTTTATTATAATGTGTCTTAGAGAAGATAATTTGGGGTTGAAATATTTGAGTGACCTATTAGCATTGTGAACTTGATATCCAGATCTCTCCCCAAATTTAAGAAGTTCTAAACAATCATGTCCTTAATTAAGCTTTCTGCTTCTTTCCCTTTTTCTCTCCTTCTGGGACTCCAATAATGTGAATATTGTTCTTTTTAGTGCTATCCCATAATTCATGTAGGCTTTCTCTACCCTTTTTCCATTCTTTTTTTTCTTTTTGCTCTTCTGACTTGAAGATTTCAAATCACTTGTCTTCTAGTTTATGGATTCATTCATCTGATTGATCAAGTCTGTTGCTGAAGCTTTCTTTTGAATTCTTTAGTTCATTCAAAGTATTCTTTAACTTTAGTATTTCTGCTTATTTTTTTAAATGGTTTCTATTTCTTAGTTGAACTTCTCATTTTGTTCATGCATTGGTTCCCCTAATTTCATTTAGTCTTTTATCTGTATTTTCTTGTAGTTCACTGAATTTCTTTAAGAGGATTATTCTGAATTCTTTGTCAGGCAGTTCATACATCCCCATTTCTTTGAGGTCTGTAATTGAAGTTTCATTAGTTTCCTTTGGTTGAGTCACATTTCCTTAATCATTCATGATTCTTGTGGTTTTATGTTGATGCCTTAACTTTGAGAAAGTAGGAACCTCTTTCAGTCTTTAGAGACTGGCTTCAGCAGGCAAAGCCCTTCAACAATCAGCCTGTCCATAGATTCCGGGTGAGCCATCTGATGGTGTTCATGAGAATGCTTGCTGCTTGACTCCCTTTTGGGTCAGTCTAGTGCCTGATCAGTAGGTGGGAAAACCTGGTGTTTGGTTACACAGAGATCAGACTTGTGCCTAGGTCCCTGGAGACAGGCTTGGACCCTGGGTTCACTAGAGCAGGCCTGATGCTTGAGTATGTTGTGATGGGCCTGAGACCTTATTGCACATGGGTAAGCCTGGATCCTGGGTAACCAGGCACTAGTGATCACTGGGGTGGTTCCCATGTCTGGGTCTGTGAGGGCCAGCCTGGCACTGGTGAATGATGGGAGCCAGGGTCTTTGGGAGGCAGCTTGGAGGCTAAGTCCAGGGGTCCCAGCCTGGCACTAGGGTAGGCCAGGAGTCTGGGTTCACAGGTGTTCACTTGGGGTCTAGGTTTATGGGAGCTCATCAGGAACCTGGGGCCACAGTAGCTCCTTGAGGCCATCTGGACTGGCAAATGGAAGAGTGAATCTGGAAGCTTGAAGCAGAGGAAACCACTTGGAGTTTCTGGAAACATCTAGGGCAGTTGAAGCTGGTAGGTGCATAGGAGAGCTGAGGGGCCTGGATTCATTGGTGCCTGCCTGGTGCCATGAGAGCCACCTGAGTCCTCTGGAGCCTGCAGGGCCCACTGAAACTGTAAGATACTATGGTGAGCCAGGGGTCTGCATTCATGTTAACCTGCTAGGAACCTGGTGTTAAATATGCTGCCTGGGACTGCTGGAGCCAGCAGGTATTGACGTGAGCCGATGGCATGGGTTTTCAGAAGACTGCCAGGAGTCTGGTGCTGCCAGACTGTGTGAGTGTGAGTCTGGTGGTCCCAGGATGCTGCATGGGACCACAGAAGGTGCCTAGACTAGGGTGAGCTAAGGGTTTGGGTTGGTGGGAGCCCATAAGGAGCCATCTAAAGCCATAGGTGTCAGCCTGGTTCTTGAGAATTTCAGTTATGGAACTGCAGCTAAGTCAGGCACTCACTTCACTCTCCTCCCATAGGGAGGTTGTCTCTCTCCCCTCTGGGTTGCCTATGATTGGTTGAGGGGTGATGGGAATAGTGTGAATCTACCTTTCCTACCCTCTTCAATGTATCTTTTCTTATTTCTATGCTTCCCCCAGTTGCTGTAATCCCTACCCTGGAATCCTTAGCTGCTGTGAAGGTATTTTAATGCACAGGTAGTTGCTTGAATGGATATTTCTGAGAGAGAAACAAGCACTAAAAATATCTATGCTGCCATTTTTCATATTACTTTCTAAATAAAATCAATCTTGTTCACCTTCCCAGGCAAAGTTGGTGGGAAATCCAAACACAGTCCGTTTTTACTTTTTTGGGGCCACGTTCTAAGATTACACAGAATTACAGGATTAAGCAGTCAATACAATATGGGGCTTGTGATCTTCAGCAGTCCCTCATGGGTGTCCTCTGGTTCACCTCTGTCCAGTCTCAAGTTGTCCTTTCAAAAACCTGGCTGTCTTGCCTCTGGTACACAACTCCAAACAGAGCTCACACTGATTTATGAAGCTATACTGCCCCTTTCCGTGTGTTATATTTAATGAGGTGAGTATGGAGCTCACAGGCAGAGTTCATACATGTTAAATGAGTGGCAGTTATTTTGTTTCACTAGCTTCCACTTCCACCATCATGAGGATAACTCCCAACCCTTACTATCACCATGAGGAATAGAAGGAATAAATATGTTAACCAAGGGCACAACAGGTAGTAAGTGATGGGACTCTGGATTTGAATCCAAGCCTTGATCATTTTCACATACCCTGCATCTTCCTTTTATTTTATATGTTTCCATTCTATCTGTCCTGAATATACTCAGCAATAATGACTTTTTACTGCCTACTTTAAAATCTGTTTATCCTTTAGAAAGTCTTCCTGCATTGTAGTATATTGTGCTGTACTTCTATGTTGGCGATTCCCACATTGTTTATGAAGGCTGCCTTTTCTTCCTTATTAGACTTTTAAGGTAGCTGCATATAAGGAATAGGATTTCCAACTCTTTGTTGGATTAATTCATGTAGAAATTGTACTAACTATTTAGTCGGAATCTACTAAAATGTAAGAAACCCAGTTAAAAGAAGAGTGGAGAAAAACACCAAGATAAATGTTGCATGGGCCCTGGTAAAAAGTACTTCACAATAAGAGGTGTTTACAAAGAGAACATATTCAGAGCAGTATCTATTTCTTATAAAACATGGTGTACCTCACAACGTAGCTCAGTGCCTGACTTGTGATAAGGACTCTGCAAATATTTGTTGAATTACTAGTTAGAGTTTGCTGATGAGCTTACAGGAGTCTTAATCAAGTAGTAATAAACTTCTCCTGTATGGCCAGAAAGGGAAGTATTCTAATAAGTTATATGAAAGATTTAAGCATTTAAATGCTAAACTGTATTTTAACATGTTTAATGAGAATAATTGCAAACTTCTTGGCTTTAGTGTATTGAAATATATGATGTAATTTGATTTTTCTTAATAAAATGGGGGCCATCTATAAGAATACTCATTATTGTGAATTGCCCAAGACAGAGCCAAAGATGTATATATAATTGTGTATGTGTCACAGCATCTATCAGATAATGAGTCTAACGTATATAACTTGTTTCCTTTCTTATATTTTGCTTTCTTCTCTGAAAGTGGAATGACGAAGGTGTGGTTAAGTACACTCCAGGACAAGGTAACATGATTGCTTTTTTTGAAACTTAATGAGTAAATCAAAAGCCAAAGCAGTAGCCTACATAGTGATAATTTGCATACTAAATGCTCTCCACTATTTTAGTATCAGTAACACAAGACAGCATATCTGTCTCATTGTCATCATTAAAGCTACACTTCACTCACACCTGCATTAAGTTGACTGATGAAATGTGAAGGAGCAGTATCCCTCACCACCTCAAGAAACTGTCGTGGTGTATACTGGGGCATGATTGCTTCTGGTCTCCAAATTCATCTTTGTCCAAAAAAAAAAAAAAAGACATGTCTGCAAACAGAGCTGAAATCTTCCCCAAGCCCCCTGTTTTGATGAAAGTCTGGAGCCTTTTACCTGTCTACTTCACTCCAATATAATAACCTTTTATCAGTTCAGAAATATCCTCTGGCCTAACTAACTCCACCCTAAATAATTTTATCATAGAACTACAGGAATTCAAAACAGAATGCAAAACTAACAAGTGTTCACAAGGAAAGATAACACTAAGCTGTAACCACTGTACAACCTGGTGTTCACAGTATCCTTCCTTTACTAATTAACATTAAGTTTTTAATCAGCAAGAATGGGCAATTTTATAAAGCTGTCGCTGTAGTACAAGTAATTATAAAAATACCAGTTGAATCCATTTTAACACTGTCAGTGTCTAGAAAAGAATGAACACTTTGGTAAGTTTGTAGCTCTGCTTTGCCTTGTTTGGGTTTCTCCCTCCAGATGGGGGTAGTCCAGCAAGACTCCTTGCTTGATGGCAGTGGTCAGTGAAGGAAATATAAGAGCTAAGATCTGAAGGATGAAGTAAAGAAATGGACTTGGGAGGAAAGAAGCTTCAGGCTGATAGATTAGTATATGCAAAGGAAAATTTGCAGGGGAGGGTATTCTCAGGTTCCTAGAGGGGAGCAGTGGGATATGAAGTTGAAGAAGTAGAAAGGGACAAGGACTTGAGGGCCTCATGCATTACACTAAGGATTTTGTATTTTATCTTTATAATAATGGGGAGTCACTGAAGAGTTTTGATGATTAATATGCTAAAGAGATCACTCTGGATGGTGTGTAGAGATTGGGTTGGAGAGAGCAGACAGCACAAGTAGGGGAAAAGGGTAGAAGGCTGGTGTGGTAGCCCAGGAAAGAGATGACAATGGCCTATATTAATAAAGAGGCCAGGGCTTCCCTGGTGGTGCAGTGGTTGAGAATCCACCTGCTAATGCAGGGGACACGGGTTCGAGCCCTGGTCTGCGAAGATCCCACATGTCGTGGAGCAACTGGGCCCGTGAGCCACAACTACTGAACCTGCGCATCTGGAGCCTGTGCTCCGCAACAAGAGAGGCCGCGATAGTGAGAGGCCCACACACCGCGATGAAGAGTGGCCCCCGCTCGCTGCAACTAAAGAAAGCCCTCTCACAGAAACGAAGACCCAACACAGCCAAAAATAAATAAATACATTTATTTTTTTAAAAATGGGGGAATAAAAAGGCCATAGGGACGGTAAAACTGACCAGACTTGCCAACAGTTCATAAGTGGGGAAAACTCCCAAGTTTATGACTTCAGTTCTATGTCATATAGCAAGGTCCACCAATTTCATGCACATCTTCTCTAAATGAGCTTCATATAACTTCACTAAGATAATGAAATGAGCAACCTGAATCAGGCAGTGGCACATTAATCACTTAAATATTTCAGGTCGTTTCTCCATTAAACACACATCAGCCTTTTTTTTTTTCACTCAGCATAATTTTATCAAAGTCTTTTGTGTATCATTAGTTCATTACTTAAAGGACAAAAAAAGAGATGAACAATAAAATAACGGAAATGAAAAATACACTGGAAGAAATTAATGAGGTAGAAGAACAAAAAAGTGAGCTGCAAGACAGAGTATTGGAAATCACTGTCACAGAACCGAGTAAAGAAAAAAGAATGAAAAGAAATGAGCACAGTCTCAGAGAAGTCTGGGACAACATTAAACACCCCACCATTCACATTATAGGGGTCCTAGAAGGAGACGAGAAAGAGAAAGCGCCTGAGAAAATATTTGAAGAAATTATAGACAAAAACTTTCTTAACATGGGAAAGGAAACACTCACCCAAGTCCAGGAAGCACAGAGAGTCCCATACAGAATAAACCCAAGGAGGAACATGCCAGGACACATATTAATCAAACTGACTAAAATTAAAGACAAAGATAAAATATTAAAACAACAAGGGAAAAGCAACAAATAGCATACAGGGGAATCCCCATCATGTTATCAGCTGGTTTTTCAGCAGAAGCTCTGCAGACCAGAAGGGTATGGCATGATATATTTCAAGTGATGAAAGGGGAAAACCTACAACCAAGAATACACTACCAGCAATGTTCTCATTCCGTTTCAATGGAGAAACCAAAAGCTTTACAAGCAAGCAAAAGCTAAGAGGATTCAGCACTACCAAACCAGCTTTACAGATAACCTAAAGGAACATCTCTAGGCAGAAAGGAAAAGGCCACAACTAGAAACAAGAAAATTATGAATGGGAAAGTTCACCTGTAAAGGCAAACGTACAATAAATGTAGGAATTCATCCACACACAAATATGATATCAAAACCAGCAATAGTTAGAAGAGGAGAGTAAAAATACAGGATATTGGAAATGCATCTGAGATTGAGACCAGCTGCTTAAAAAAACTTGTATATATATAGACTGCTAAGTCAAAACATCATGGGAACTCGAAACCAAAAATCTACAATAGATATACACACACAGAAGAAAAATGAATCCAAACACAGCACTAAAGATAGTCATCAAATCACAAGAGAGCAAAACAAAAGAGAAGGGAAAAAAGACTTACAAAGACAAATCCAAAACAATTAACAAAATAGCAGTTAAAACATACATACTGATAATTACCTTAAATGTAAACGGATTAAATGCTCCAACCAAAACTCATAGACTGGCCAAAAGGATACAAAAACAAGACCTGTGCACATGCTGTCTACAAGCGAACCAATTCAGATATAGAGACTCATACAGACTGAAAGTGAGGGAATGGAAAAAAGGTATTCCATGCAAATGGAAAACAACACAAAGTTGGAGAAGCAACACTCATATCAGACAAAATAGATTTTAAAATAAAGACTGTTACAAGAGACAAATAAGGATTCTACATAATGATCAAGGGATCAATGCAAGAAGAAGATATAACAATTGTAAATACATAAGCACCCAACATGGGAGCACCTCAATGTATAAGGCAAATGTTAACAGACATAAAAGGAGGAACTGACAGTAATACAATAATAGTGAGGGACTGTAACACCCTGCTTACATCAAAAGAGAGATCAGCCAGACAGAAAATTGATAGAGAAACACAGGCCTTAAATGACACATTAGACCAGAAGGACATAATTGATATTCATAGAGCATTCCATCCAAAAGCAGCAGAATACACATTATTTTAAAGTGCCCCAGGAACATTCTCCAGGATAGATCACATGATGGACCACAAAGCGAGCCTTGGTAAACTTAAGAAAATTGAAAACATATCAAGCATCTGTTTTTCTTTTTATTTATTTATTTATTTATTTATTTATTTATTTATTTATTTTTAACATCTTTATTGGAGTATAATTGCTTTACAATGGTGTGTTAGTTTCTGCTTTATAACAAAGTGAATCAGTTATATATATATATATATATATATATATATATATATATATATATATATATATATATATATATATATATATATATATACATATGTTCCCATATCTCTTCCCTCTTGCATCTCCCTCTCTCCCACCCTCCCTATCCCACCCCTCTAGGTGATCACACAGCACCGAGCTGATCTCCCTGTGCTATGTGGCTGCTTCCCACTAGCTATCTATTTTACGTTTGGTAGTGTATATATGTCCATGCCACGCTCTCACCCTGTCACAGCTTACCCTTCCCTCTCCCCATACCCTCAAGTCCATTCTCTAGTAGGTCTGTATCTTTATTCCTGTCTTACCACTAGGTTCTTCATGACCTTATTTTTCCCCTTAGATTCCATATATATGTGTTAGCATACTGTATTTGTTTTTCTCTTTCTGACTTACTTCACTGTGTATGACAGACTCTAACTCCATCCACCTCACTACAAATAACTCCATTTCGTTTCTTTTTATGGCTGAGTAATATTCCATTGTATATATGTGCCACATCTCCTTTACCCATTCATGTGATGATGGACACTTAGGTTGCTTCCATATCCTGGCTATTGTAAATAGAGCTGCAATGAACATTTTGGTACATGACTCTTTTTGGATTATGGTTTTCTCAGGGTATATGCCCAGTAGTGGGATTGCTGGGTCGTATGGTAGTTCTATTTGTAGTTTTTTAAGGAACCTCCATACTGTTCTCCATAGTGGCTGTATCAATTTACATTCCCACCAACAGTGCAAGAGGGTTCCCTTTTCTCCACACCCTCTCAAGCACTGAAATTGAAACTGTGATTAAAAATCTTCCAACAAACAAAAGCCCAGGACCAGATGGCTTCACAGGTGAATTCTGTCAAACATTTAGAGAAGAGCTAACACCTATCCTTCTCAAACTCTTCCAAAATATTGCAGAAGGAGGAACACTCCCCAACTCATTCTACGAGGCCACCATCACCCTGATACCAAAACCAGACAAAGATGTCACAAAGAAAGAAAACTACAGGTCAATATCACTGATGAACATAGATTCCAAAATCCTCCAAAAAATACTAGCAGACAGAATCCAACAGCACATTAAAAGGATCATACACCATGATCAAGTGGGGTTTATTCCAGGAATGCAAGGATTCTTCAATATATGCAAATCAATCAACGTGATACACCATATTAACAAATTGAAGGAGAAAAACCATACGATCATCTCAATAGATGCAGAGAAAGCTTTTGACAAAATTCAACACCCATTTATGATAAAATCCCTGCAGATAGTAGGCATAGAGTGAACTTTCCTCAACATAATAAAGGCCATATATGACAAACCCACAGTCAAGCTTCTGCTTTGACCACAGTGTTATAAGATGAGAAATCAACTACAAGAAAAAAACTGCAAAAAACACAAATACGTGGAGACCAAACAATATGCTACTAAACAGCCAATGCATCACTGAAGGAATCAAAGAGGAAATCAAAAAATACCTGGAGACAAATGAAAACAAAAACATGACTATCCAAAACTTATGGGATGCAGCAAAAGCAGTTCTAAGAGGGACGTTTGTAGTGATAAAAGCTTACCTCAGGAAACAAAGAAAAATCTCAAATAAACAACCTAACTTTAAACTAAAAGCAACTAGACAAAGAAGAATAAACAGAACCCAAAGTTAGTAGAAGGAAAGAAAGCATAAAAATCAGAGTAGAAATAAATGAAATAGAGGTGAAGAAAACAATAGAAAAGATCAATGAAGCTAAAAGTTGATTCTTGAAAAGATAAACAAAATTTATAAACCTCTAGCAAGACTCATCATAAAAAGTGAAAGGGCTCAATTCAATAAAATTAGAAATGAAAAAGGAGAAGTTTCAATGGGCACCACAGAAATACAAAGGATCATAAGAGGCTACTGCAAGCAAATATATACCAACAAAATGGACAACCTAGATGAAATGGAAAAATTCCCAGAAATGTAAAATCTTTCAAGACTGAACCAGGAAGAAATAGAAAATATGAACAGACCAATCATAAGTAGTGAAATTGAAACTGTGATTTAAATACTCCCAACAGATTAGCTCAAGATGGCAGAGTAGAAGGACATGCTCCCACCCCTTCTTACAAAAACACCTGAATCACAACTAACAGCTGAACAACCATCAAAAAAAGAATGCTGGAACTTGTAAAAAAAGATAGCCTATATTCAAAGACAAAGGAGAAGCCACAACGAAATGGTAGGGGGGAGCAATTGTGATAAAATCAAATACCATACTCGCAGGGTGGGTAATCCACAGACTGGAAAACAATTATACCACATAAGGTCTCCCATTTGAGTGAAAGTTCTGAGCCCCACATCAGGATTCCCAGGCTGGGGGTCTGGCAATGGAAGGAAGAGTCCCTAGAGAATCTGGCTCTGAAGGCCAGTGGGATTTGATTGTAGGACTTCCACAGGACTGGGGAAAACAGAAATTCCACTCTTGGAGGGCACACACAAAGTCCTGTGTGCATCAGGACCCAGAAGAAAAAAGCAGTGACCCTGTAAGAGACTGGGCCAGACCTACATGCCAATATGGGAAGATTTACTGCAGGGGTGGGGGGTAGCTGTGGCTCACTGTGGGGATGAAGACACTGGCATAAGAAGTTCTTGGAAATACTCATTGGTGTAAGCCCTCCCAGTGACCACCATTAGCCCCACCAAAGAGTCTGTAGTCTCCAGTGCTGGGTTGCCTCAGGCCAAAAGACTAACAGGGAGGGAACACAGCCTCACCCGACAGCAGACAAGCAGAAAGGTACAATCGCCGAAGACTGAACCAGGAAGAAACAGAAAATATGAACAGACCAATCACAAGCAATGAAATTGAAACTGCGGTTTTAAAACTCCCAACAAACAAAAGTCCAGGACCAGATGATTTCACAGGCGAGTTCTATCATCATTTAGAGAAAAGTTAACATATATCTTTCTGAAACTGCTCCAAAAATTTGCAGAATTAGGAAAAGTCCCTAACTCATTCTATGGGGCAGACATCACCCTAATAACAAAACCAGAGAAAGATACCACAAAAAGAAAATTACAGACCAATATCAATGATGAACATAGGTGCAAAAATCCTCAACAAAATACTATCAATCCGAATCCAACAATACATTAAAAGGCTCACACACTATAATCAAGTGGGATTTATCTCAGGGATGTAAGGATTATTCAATATCTGCAAATCAATCAGTGTGATACACTATATTAACAAATTGAAGGATAAAAACCATATGGTCGGGGGACTGGGCAAGATGGCGGAAGTGTAAGACACGGAGATCACCTTCCTTCCCACAGATACATTAGAAATACATCTACACGTGGAACTGTTCCTACAGAATACCCACTGAACTCTGGCAGAAGACGTCAGACCTCCCAAAAGGCAAGAAACTCCCCACATAATTGGGTAGGGCAAAAGAAAAAAGAAAAAAACAGAGACAAAAGAATAGGGACGGGACCTGCATGAGTGGGAGGGAGCTGGGAAGGAGGAAAGGTTTCCACACACTAGGAAGCCCCTTCATGGGCGGAGACTGCAGGTGGCAAAGGGGGGAAGCTTCGGAGCCACGGAGGAGAGTGCAGCAACAGGCGTGCAGAGGGCAAAGGGGAGAGATTCCCGCACAGAGGCTCGGCGCCGAGCATCACTCACCAGCCCGAGAGGCATGTCTGCTCACCCGCCGGGGTGGGTGGGGGCTGGGAGCTGAGGCTCGGGCTTCGGTCGGATCGCAGGGAGAGGACTGGGGTTGGCTGCGTGAACACAGCCTGAAAGGATTAGCGCACCACAGCTAGCCGGGAGGGAGTCCGGGAAATAGTCTGCAGTTGCCGAAGAGGCAAGAGACTTATTCTTGCCTCTTTGTTTCGCGATGTGCAAGGAGAGGAGAATCAGAGCGCCGCCTAAACGAGCTCCAGAGACAGGTGAGAGCCGCGGCTCTCAGCGCAGACCCCAGAGACAGGCATGAGACACTAAGGCTGCTGCTGCTGCCACCAAGAAGCCTGTGTGCAAGCACAGGTCACTATCCACACCGCCCCTCCCGGGAGCCTGTGCAGCCGGCCACGACCAGGCTCCCATGATCCGGGGACAACTTCCCCAGGAGAACGCACCGCACGCCTCAGGCTGCTGCAACGTCACGCCGGCCTCTGCCGCTGCAGGCTCGCCCCGCATCCGTACCCTTCCCTCCCCACCGCCTGAGTGAGCCAGAGCCCCCGAAGCAGCTGCTCCTTTAACCCCGTCCTGTGTGAGCAAAGAACAGAAGCCCTCAAGCGACCTACACGCAGAAGCGGGTCGAAATCCAAAGCAGAACCCCGGGAGCTGTACGAACAAAGAAGAGAAAGGGAAATTTCTCCCAGCAGCTTCAGAAGCAACGGATTAAAGCTCCACAAACAACTTGATGTGCCTGCATCTGTTGAATACCTGAATAGACAATGAATCACCCCAGATTCAGGAGGTGGACTTTGGGAACAGGATATATTAATTTTTCCCCTTTTCCTTTATTTGTGAGTGTATATGTGTATGCTTCTGGGTGAGATTTTGTCTGTATAGCTTTGCTTTCACCATTTGTCCTAGGATTCGCTCCATCCGTTTTTTGGGTTTTTTTTAATTTAAAATTTTTTTTTCTTAATAAATGTTTTCTTAATAATTTTTTCCTTACTTTCTATTTTTAAAAATTAAAAAAAAAATTTTTCTTAATAAGTTTTCTCATATTTTGTATATTAAAAAATTAAAAAAAATTCTTTTCTTAATATATTTTTTCTTAATAATATTTTTCTTATTTTTTATTATAATAGATTTATTTTATTTTATTTTATTTTATCCCCTTTCTTTCATTCTTTCTATTTTTTCTCCCTTTTATTCTGAGCCGGGTGGATGAAAGGCTCTTGGTGCTCCAGCCTGGCAACAGGGCTGTGCCTCTGAGGTGGGAGAGCCAACCACAGGACACTGGTCCACAAGAGACCTCCCAGCTCCACGTAATACCAAATGGTGAAAATCTCGCAGAGAACTCCATCTCAAAATCAAGACCCAGCTTCACCCAACGACCAGCAAGCTACAGTGCTGGACACCCTATGCCAAACAACTAGCAAGACAGGAACACAGCCCCATCCATTAGCAGAGAGGCTGCCTAAAATCATAATAAGGCCACAGACACCCCAAAACACACAACCAGACGTGGACGTGCCCACCAGAAAAACAAGATCCAGCCTCATCCACCAGAACACAGGCACTAGTCCCCTCCACCAGGAAGCCTAGACAACCCACTGAACCAACCTTAGCCACTGGGGACAGATACCAAAAACAACGGGAAATATGAACCTGCAGCCTGTGAAAAGGAGACCCCAAACACAGTAATATAAGCAAAATGAGAACACAGAAAAACACACAGCGGATGAAGGAGCAGGGTCAAAACTCACCAGACCTAACAAATGAAGAGTAAATAGGCAGTCTACCTGAAGAAGAATTCAGAATAATGATAGTAAAGATGATCCAAAATCTTGGAAATAGAATAGACAAAATGCAAGAAACATTTAACAAGGACGTAGAAGAACTAAAGAGGAAACAAGCAATGATGAAAAACACAATAAATAAAATTTAAAACACTCTAGACGGGATCAATAGCAGAATAACTGAGGCAGAAGAACGGATAAGTGACCTGGAAGATAAAATAGTGGAAATAACTACTGCAGAGCAGAATAAAGAAAAAAGAATGAAAAGAACTGAGGACAGTCTCAGAGACCTCTGGGACAATATTAAACGCACCAACATTCGAATGATAGGGGTCCCAGAAGAAGAAGAGAAAAAGAAAGGGACTGAGAAAATATTTGAAGAGATTATAGTTGAAAACTTCCCTAATATGGGAAAGGAAACAGTTAATCAAGTCCTGGAAGCACAGAGAGTCCCATACAGGATAAATCCAAGGAGAAACACGCCAAGACACATATTAATCAAACTATCAAAAATTAAATATAAAGAAAACATATTAAAAGCAACAAGGGAAAAACAACAAATAACACACAAGGGAATCCCCATAAGTTTAACAGCTGATCTTTCAGCAGAAACTCTGCAAGCCAGAAGGGAGTGGCAGGATATACTTAAAGTGAGGAAGGAGAAAAACCTACAACCAAGGTTACTCTACCCAGCAAGGATCTCATTCAGATTTGATGGAGAAATTAAAACCTTTACAGACAAGCAAAAGCTGAGAGAGTTCAGCACCACCAAACCAGCTTTACAACAAATGTGAAAGGAACTTCTTTAGGCAAGAAACACAAGGGGAGGGAAACACCTACAATAACATACCCAAAATATTTAAGAAAATGGGAATAGGAACATACATATCGATAATTACCTTATATGTAAATGGACTAAATACTCCCACCAAAAGACTGGCTGAATGGATACAAAAACAAGACCCATATATATGCTGTCTACAAGAGACCCACTTCAGACCTAGAGACACATACAGACTGAAAGTGAGGGGATTGAAAAAGTTATTCCATGCAAATGGAAATCAAAAGAAAGCTGGAGTAGCAATTCTCATATCAGACAAAATAGACTTTAAAATAAAGACTATTACAGGAGACAAAGAAGAACACTATATAACAATCAAGGGATCGATCCAAGAGGAAGGTATAACAATTGTAAATATTTATGCACCCAACATAGGAGCACCTCAATACATAAGGCAAATACTAACAGCCATAAAAGGGGAAATCGACAGCAACACAATCATAGCAGGGGACTTTAACACTCCACTTTCACCAATGGACAGATCATCCAAAATGAAAATACATAGGGAAACACAAGCTTTAAATGATACATTAAACAAGATGGACTTAATTTATATTTATAGGACATTCCATCCAAAAACAACAGAATACACATTTATCTCAAGTGCTCATGGAACATTCTCCAGGATAGACCATATCTTGAGTCACAAATCAAGCCTTGGTAAATTTAAGAAAATTGAAATCGTATCAAGTATCTTTTCCGACCACAACGCTATGAGACAAGATATCAATTACAGGTAAAGATCTGTAAAAAATACAAACACATGGAGGCTACACAATATACTACTTAAAAACGAAGTGATCACTGAAGAAATCAAAGGGGAAATCAAAAAATACCTAGAAACAAATGACAATGGAGACACGACAACCCAAAACCTACGGGATGCAGCAAAAGCAGTTCTAAGAGGGAAGTTTATAGGAATACAACCCTACATCAAGAAACAGGAAATATCTCGAATAAACAACCTAACCTTGCACCTAAAGCAATTAGAGAAAGAACAACAAAAAAACCCCAAAGCTAGCAGAAGGAAAGAAATCATAAAAATCAGATCAGAAATAAATGAAAAAGAAATGAAGGAGACAATAGCAAAGATCAATGAAACTAAAAGCTGGTTCTTTGAGAAGATAAACACAATTGATAAACCATCAGCCAGACTCATGAAGAAAGAAAGGGAGAAGACTCAAATCAATAGAATTAGAAATCAAAAAGGAGAAATAACCACTGACACTGCAGAAATACAAACGATCATGAGAGATTACTATGAGCAACACTACGCCAATAAAATGGACAACCTGGAAGAAATGGACAGATTCTTAGAAATGTACAACCTGGCGAGACTGAACCAGGAAGAAATAGAAAATATGAACAGACCAATCACAAGCACTGAAATTGAAACTGTGATTAAAAATCTTCCAACAAACAAAAGCCCAGGACCAGATGGCTCCACTGGCGAATTCTATCAAACATTTAGAGAAGAGCTAACACCTATCCTTCTCAAGCTCTTCCAAAATATTGCAGAGGGAGGAACACTCCCCAACTCATTCTACGAGGCCACCATCACCCTGATACCAAAACCAGACAAAGATGTCACAAAGAAAGAAAACTACAGGCCAATATCACTGATGAACATAGATGCAAAAATCCTCAACAAAATACTAGCAAACAGAATCCAACAGCACATTAAAAGGATCATACACCATGATCAAGTGGGGTTTATTCCAGGAATGCAAGGATTCTTTAATATATGCAAATCAATGAACGTGATACATCATATTAACAAACTGAAGGAGAAAAACCATATGATCATCTCAATAGATGCAGAGAAAGCTTTTGACAAAATTCAACACCCATTTATGATAAAAACCCTGCAGAAACTAGGCATAGAGGGAAGTTTCCTCAACATAATAAAGGCCATATATGACAAACCGACAGTCAACATCGTCCTCAATGGTAAAAAACTGAAACTATTTCCACTAAGATCAGGAACAAGACAAGGTAGCCACCTCTCACCACTATTATTCAACATAGTTTTGGAAGTGTTAGCCACAGCAATCAGAGAAGAAAAAGAAATAAAAGAAATCCAAATTGGAAAAGAAGAAGTAAAGCTGTCACTGTTTGCAGATGACATGATACTATACATAGAGAATCCTAAAGATGCTACCAGAAAACTCCTAGAGCTAATCAATGAATTTGGTAAAGTAGCAGGATACAAAATTAATGCACAGAAATCTCTTGCATTCCTATATACTAATGATGAAAAATCTGAAAGTGAAATTAAGAAAACACTCACATTTACCATTGCAACAAAATGAATAACATATCTAGGAATAAACCTACCTAAGGAGACAAAAGACCTGTATGCAGAAAATTATGACACTGATGAAAGAAAGTAAAGATGATACTAATAGATGGAGAGATATACCATGTTATTGGATTGGAAGAATCAACATTGTGAAAATGACTACTACCCAAACCAATCTACAGATTCAATGCAATCCCTATCAATCTGCCACTGGCATTTTTCACAGAACTAGAACAAAAAAATCATAATTTGTATGGAAACACAAAAGACCCCGAATAGCCAAAGCAATCTTGAGAACCAAAAATGCAGCTGGAGGAATCAGGCTCCCTGACTTCAGACTATATTACGAAGCTACAGTAATCAAGACAGTTTGGTACTGGCACAAAAACAGAAATATAGATCAATGGAACAGGATAGAAAGCCCAGAGATAAACCCACGCCATATGGTCACATTATCTTTGAGAAAGGAGGCAAGCATATACAGAGGAGAAAAGACAGCCTCTTCAATAAGTGGTGCTGGGAAAACTGGACAGGTACATGTAAAAGTATGAAATTAGAACACTCCCTGACACCATACACAAAAATAAACTCAAAATGGATTAAAGACCTAAGTGTAAGGCCAGACACTATCAAACTCTTAGAGGAAAACTTAGTCAGAACACTGTATGACATAAATCACAGCAAGATCCTTTTGACCCGGCTCCTAGAGAAATGGAAATAAAAACACAAATAAACAAATGCGACCTAATGAAACTTAAAAGCTTTTGCACAGCAAAGGAAACCATAAACAAGACCAAAAGACAACCCTCAGAATGGGAGAAAATATTTGCAAATGAAGCAACTGACAAAGGATTAATCTCCAATATTTACAAGCAGCTCATGCAGCTCAATAACAAAAAAACAAACGACCCAATCCAAAAATGGGCAGAAGACCTAAATAGACATTTCTCCAAAGAAGATATACAGATTGCCATCAGACACATGAAAGAATGCTCAACATCATTAATAATTAGAGAAATGCAAGTCAAAACTACAATGAGATATCATCTCACACTGGTCAGAATGGCCATCATCAAAAAATCTAGAAACAATAAATGCTGGAGAGGGTGTGGAGAAAAGGGAACCCTCTTGCACTGTTGTTGGGAATGTAAATTGATAGAGCCACTATGGAGAACAGTATGGAGGTTCCTTAAAAAACTAAAAATAGAAGTACCATACGACCCAGGAATCCCACTACTGGGCATATACCCTGAGAAAACCAAATTCAAAAAGAATCATGTACCAAAATGTTCATTGCAGCTCTATTTACAATAGCCAGGACATTGAAGCAACCTAAGTGTCCATCATCATAAAGAAGATGTCGCACATATATACAATGGAATATTACTCAGCCATAAAAAGAAATGAAATGGAGGTATTTGTAATGAGGTGGATGGACCTTGAGTCTGTCATACAGAGTGAAGTAAGTCAGAAAGAGAAAAAGAAATACAGTATGCTAACACATATATATGGAATCTAAGGGGAAAAAAAAGGTCATGAAGAATCTAGTGGGAAGACGGGAATAAAGACACAGACCTACTAGAGAATGGACTTGAGGTTATGGGGAGGGGGAGGGGTAAGATGTGACAGGGTGAGAGAGTGGCATGGACATATATACACTACCAAATGTAAAATAGATAGCTAGTGGGAAGCAGCCGCATAGCACAGGGAGATCAGCTCGGTGCTTTGTGACCGTCTGGAGGGGTGGGATGGGGAGGGTGGGAGGGGGGGAGACGCAGGAGGGAGGAGATGTGGGAACGTATGTATATGTACGACTAATTCACTTTGTTATAAAGCAGAAACTAACACACCATTGTAAAGCAATTATACTCCAATAAAGATGTTTAAAAAAAAGAATTACTATTATTTAATTATTCAAGTCGGTAATCATTTTTCCAGTGCCAGTTATACAGTCTCCTCTCAATTCTCATGTAGCTGCTGTGTTTGGGCATTACAATATACTGTACCTATAGAGAGTGAATACCTTTATTTTTAAGGTACTTAATTCAAAGGTTTCCTTCTATGTGGTAAGAATGGTTACATTAAAATATAAAGGTAAGAAAAAAAACTATATGGTCATCTCAATAGTTGCAGAAAAATCTTTTGACAAAATCTCTCCAGAAAGTGGACACATACTTCAACGTTATTAAGTCCATACATGACAAAAACGCAGGTAACATCATACTCAACAGTGAAAAGCTGAAAGCATTTCCTGTAAGATCAGGAAAAACACAAAGATGTCGATTCTTGCCACTTTTATTCAACATAGTATTGGAAGTGCTGGCTATGGCAATCAGAGAAGAAAAAGAAATAAGGAGAATCCAAACTAGAAAAGAAGAAGTTAAACTGTCACTGTTTGAAGATGACATGAGAGTATACATAGTAAATCCTAACGATGCTACCCGAAAACTATTACAGCTCATCAATGAATTTTGTAAAGCTGCGGTTACAAAATTAATACAAACAAATCTGATGCATTTCTACACACTACCATCAAAACATCAGAAAGAGAAATTCAAGAAACAATCCCATTTACCATCACATCAAAAAGAATACAATATCTAGAATAAACTTACCTAAGGAGACCAAAATCTGTATTCTGAAAACTATAAGATGCTGGTGAAGGAAATCACAGACAATACAAAAAAATGAAAAGAGATACCATGTTACTGGATTGGAAGAAAAATATTTTTAAAATGACTATAATACCCAAGGCAATCTACAGATTCAATGCAATCCATATCAAATTACCAATGGCATTTTTCACAGAACTAGAACAAAAAAATCTTATAATTTGTATGGAGCCACAAAAGACACAGAATAGCCAAAGCAATGCTGAGAAAGAGAAACGGAGATGGAGGAACCAGGCTCCCTGACTTCAGACTACACTACAAAGCTATAGTCATAAAAACAGTATGGTACTGGCACAAAAACAGAAATATAGATCAATGGAACAGAATAGAAAGCCCAGAAATAAACCCACACAACTATGATCAATTAATCTATGATAAAGGAGGCAAGAATATATAAATGGGAAAGACAGTCTCTTCAATAACTGGTGCTGGAAAATATGGCAAGCTACACGTATAAGAATGAAATTAAAACATTCTCTAACAACATGTACAAAAATAAACTCAAAGTCTATTAAAGATGCACATATAAAAGCAGATACTATGAAACACTATAGGAAATCATAGGCAGCACACTCTCTGACATAAATTACAGCAGTATCTTTTTTGATACACCTCCTGGAGTAATGAAAATAAAAACAAACATAAACAAATGGGACCTAATGAAACTTAAAAGATTTTGCACAGCAATGGCAACCATAAACAGAACGAAAAGACAACCCACAGAATGGGAGAAAATATTTGCAAATGTTGCAATTGACAAGGGATTAATCTCCAAAATATACAAACAGCTCATGCAGCTCAATATAAAAAAAAAGTAACACAATCAAAAACTGGGCTGAAGATCTAATGAGACATTTCTCCAAAGAAGACATACAGATGGTGAAAAAGCACATGAAATAATACTCAACATCTCTAAGTATTAGGGAAATGCAAATCAAAACAATGAGGAACCACTTCACACCAGTCAGAATGTACATCATAAAAGTCTACAAATAAGAAATGCTGGAGAGGTTGTGGAGAAAAAGGAACTGTCTTACACTGTTGGTGGGAATGTAAATTGATACAGACACTATGGAGACCAGTATGGAGATTCCTTCATGAAACTAAAAAAATAGAGCTACCATATGATCCTGCAATCCCACTCCTGGGCATATATTCAGAGAAAACGATAATTTGAAAAGATACTTGCACCCCAGTATTCACAGCAGCACAGTTTATAATAGCCAAAACATGGAAGCAACTTAAATGTCCATTGACAGAGGAATGGATAAAGAATATGTGGTACATATATACAATGTAATGTTATGCATCCATAAAAAGAACGAAATAATTCCATTTACAGTGACATGGATAAATGCAGAGATTATCATACAAGATGAAGTAAGACAGAGAAAAAGAAATATGATATCACTTATATGTGGAATATAAAGAGATGATAGAACTTATTTACAAAACAGAAAAAAATTCACAGAGTTTGAAAACAATCTTATGGTTACCAAGGGGAAAATGTGGGGAGGAGCATTAATTAGGAGCTTGGGATTAACATATAAACACTACTATATATAAAATAGATGATCAACAAGGACCTACTGTATAGCATAGGGAACTCTCCTCAATAATCTGTAATAACCTATGTGGGAAAAGAATCTAAAAAAGAATAGACATATGAATATATATATAACTAAATCACTTTGCTGTACACCTGAAACTAACACAACATTATAAATCAACTATACTTCAATATAAAATTTAAAAAATTGTAAAAGTCTACAAACAATAACTGCTGAAGAGGGTGTAGAGAAAAGTGAACCCTCCTTCACTCTTGTGGGAATGTAAATTTGTACAGACTCTTTGGAGAACAGTATGGAGGTTCCTTAAAAAACTAAAAATAGAAGTATTATATGATCCAGCAATCCCATTCCTGGGCATATATATGGAGAAAACCATAATTCAAAAATATACTTGCAACCCAAGTTTCATTGCAGCATTATTTATAAAATCCAAGACATGGAAGCAACCCAAATGTCCATCTACAGAGAACTGAATAAAGATGTGGTACATATATACAATGGAATATTACTCAGCCATAAAAAAGAGTGAAATAATGCCATTTGCAGCAACATGGATAAACCTAGAGATTATCATACTAAGTGAAGTAAATCAGACAGAGGAAGAGAAATATCATATGATATCGCTTATATGTGGAATTTAAAACGATGATACAAATGAACTTTACAAAACAAAAACAGACTCACATAGTTTGAAAACATATTTATGGTTACCAAAGGGGAAAGGTTCGGGGGAGGGATAAATTATGAGGTTTGGACTAACATACACACACTACTATGTACAAAATATATAATCAATAAGGACCTACTGTATAGCACAGTGAAGTCTACTCAATATTCTGTAATACGCTATATGGGAAAAGAATCTGAAAATGAATGGATATATGTATATGTATAACTGAACCACTTTTCTGTACACCTGAAATTAACACAACATTGGAAATCAACTCTACCCCAATATAAAATAAAAATTAAATTAAAAAAATCAACTAAAAATATTTCATACCTTTTTATTGCTGAGTAGTATTTCATGGAATGTATGCACCACAGTTTCTTAAACCATTAATCTGTTGTAGTAAATTTTTGACTGTTTCCATTTTGAAGATATTACAAATGAAGTCCCTATGAACATTCATGTAGAATTTTTTGTGTGGACAATATTTGTTTATCTAGAATAAATATCCAGGAGTGTGATTGCTTTCTCATATGGTACAGATATATTTAGGCCTTTTTAAACGGCCAAACTATTTTTTTCAGAAAGAGCTTATCATTTTGCATTTCCACAAGTGATATATGAGTGATTCATATTGTCTTTATACTTGCCAACATTGATATTATTACTATTTTAAAAATTTTAGCCTTTCTCTTAAGTGTGTAATGACGTCACATTGTGGCTTAAGTTTGAATTTACCTGCTAGCCAATTATACTAAACATCTTTTTATGTGTTCCTTTTTCATCTATATACCCTCTTCAGTGAAATGTCTCTTTATGACATTTGCCTATTTTCTAATTGGATTGTTTATGCTGAGGACTTTTATTTTAATTTAATCTATTTTTCTCTATTAGTTTTCTGAAGATATAAATGACATACAGCACTATGTAAGATTTAGGTGTATAGCATAATGACGAATTACATATATTGTGAAATGATTAGCATAATATGTTTAATCAACATCCATTATATCTTATAGATACAAAGAAAAAAAAATTCATTTTGGTGAGAACTTTTGGGATGTACTCTCTCAGCAGCTTTCAAATATACCATACAGCAGAGTTAACGATATTTATAATGTTGTACATTACACCTCCAGATCCCCAGTACTTATTTATCTTATAAATGGAAGTTTGTACCAATTGCCCCACAACACATACCCTGTCTCTGGTAACCACAAATCTGATCTCTTTAGGAATGAGGTTTTCTTTTTGGATTCTACATATAAGTGAGTTCATACAGTATTTTCTTTCTTTGTCTGACTTATTTCACTAAGCAGCAGGCCCTCAAGATTAATCTATGTTGGGTCTTCCCAAAGCCTGTGCACCTAGAGCCCATGTTTTGCAACAAGAGAAGCCACCACAATGAGAAGCCCGTGCACTGCAACGAAGAGTAGCCCCTGCTCACTGCAACTGGAGAAAGCCCACGTGCAGGAACGAAGACCTAACACAGCCAAAAGTAAATAAAATTTTAAAAAGTTTAATCTATGTTGTCACAAATGGCATGATTTTCTTTTTTCATGGCTCCACAGTATTTCATATATATATATTTGTATATATATATTTATATTTATATATTCATATATATTTCCTTATATATGAAAATGAATGAATTTTCATATATAATTATATGAAAAAATATATATAACATTTTCACTATTCATTCATCTCTTGATTGACACTAAGTTTGTTTTCCATGTCTTGGCTATTGTAAATAATGCTGCAATGAACGTGGCAGTACAGATATCTCTTTGGCAGAATGATTTTGTTTCCTTTGGATATATACCCAGAAGTGGAATTGTTGGATCATTGGTGATTCTATTCTTAATTTTTTGAGTAACCTCTGAACTGTTTTCCATAGTGGCTATACCAATTTACAATACCACCAACAATACACAAGGTATCCCTTTTCTCCACCTCCTCACCGGCATTTGTTATCTCTTGTCTTTTGATGATAGCCATTCTGACAGATGTGAGGTTTTGATTGTCGTTTTGATTTGCATTTCTTTGATGAAATAGTGATTTTGAGCCCCTTTCATGTACCTGTTGTCCATTTGTATATCCTCATTGGAAAATGTCTATTCAGGTCTTTTGTCCATTTTTAATTTGGTTATTTCATTTTTTTGCTATTAATTGCATGTGTTTTACATAAATATTGGATATTAACCTGTTATCAGATATATGATTTGAAAATATTTTCTGCCATTCCATAGATTGCCTTTTCATTGTGTTGATCATTTGTTTTGCTGTGCAGAAGCATTTTAGCTTAAAGTAATCCACATGTTTATTTTTTAAATTTTATTACTTGTGCTTTAGGTATCATATCCAAAAGATCATTGCCATGTCCAATGTCAAGAAGGTTTTTTTTTTCTATGTTTTCTTCATGAGTTTTACGGTTTCTGGCCCTACCTACATTTAAATCTTTAATCCAGTTCAAGTTAATTTTTGTGGGTGGTGTAAGGTAGGTGTTTTTTTTTTTATTCTTTTATGTGAAAATATCTTACTTTTTCAACACCATTCATTAAAGAGACTGTCTTTTCTCCATTGAGTATGGATCCCTTATCAAATATTAGTTGACTTTATATGCATGGTTTTATTTCTGGGCTCTTGAGTCTGTTTCATTGGTCTATGCGTCTGTTTTTATGTCAGTATCATACAGATTTCATACTACAGCTTAATATTATAGCTTGATATTTGGGAAGTGTGATGCCTCCTACTTAGTTCTTTCTCAGAATTGCTTTGGCTTTTCAGAGTCTTTTGATGTTCCAAAAAATATTAATATTGTTTTATTTACTTCTGTAAAAAATGCCATTTCATACTTCATAGGGATTGCATTGAATCTACAGATTGGTTTGGGAAGTATGGATATTTTAACAATATTAAAACTTCCAATCAATGCATATGGATACCTTTTCATTTATATTTACCTTCTTCAACTTCTTTCATCAGTGTCTTGTAGTTTTAGTGTAGAAACCAATCACTTCCTTGGTTAAATTTATTCCTACATGTTTTATTGTTTTTGATACTATTGTAAATGGGATTGTTTCAATTCTTTTTCAGATAATTCACTGTTAGTGTAGAGAAATGCAACTGATTTTTGAATGTAATTTGGTATCTGGAAAATACTGAATTTGTTGATTAGATCTTCACTCTGTATGACAGTCTCTAGGTCCATTCACCTCACTACAAATAACTCAGTTTTGTTCCTTTATATGGCTGAGTAATATTCCATTGTATATATGTGCCACATCTTCTTTATCCATTCATCTGTTGATGGACACTTAGGTTGCTTCCATGTCCTGGCTATTGTTAATAGAGTTGCAATGAACACTGGGGTACATGACTCTTTTTGAATTCTGGTTTTCTCAGGGTATATGCCCAGTAGTGGGATTGCTGGGTCGTATGGTAGTTCTATTTTTAGTTTTTTAAGGAACCTCCATACTGTTCTCCATAGTGGCTGTATCAGTTTACATTCCCACCAACAGTGCAAGAGGGTACCCTTTTCTCCACACCCTCTCCAGCATTTATTGTTTGTAGATTTTTTGATGATGGCCATTCTGACTGGTGAGAGATGATATTTCATTGTAGTTTTGATTTGCATTTCTCTAATGATTAATGATGTTGAGCATTCTTTCATGTGTTTGTTGGCAATCTGTATATCTTCTTTGGAGAAATGTCTATTTAGGTCTTCTTCCCATTTTTGGATTGGGTTGTTTGTTTTTTTGATATTGAGCTGCATGAGTTGCTTGTATGTTTTGGAGATTAATCCTTTGTCAGTTGCTTCATTTGAAAATATTCTAATTCTAGTTTAAATGATTGGTAAAATTCACGAGTGATGCCCTCTTGTTCTGTGCTTTTTCTTTCCTGGGAGCTGTTTTGTTTCTTTTTCTTTCAATTACTGCTTCAATCTCCTCACTAGTTTTTTTCTGTTCAGATTTTATATTTCTTCCTGATTCCGTTTTGGAAGGTTTTATGTTTTCAAGAATTTTTCCATTTCTTTTGTATGTATATTTGTGTCATTTGTAATGCCTCCTGTTTCACACATAGTTTTGTTGATTTTGGTCTTCTCTATTTTTTCCACGTTAGTCTAGCTAAACATTTGTCACTTTTGTTTATCTTTTGAAAGAACAAATATTTAGTTTAAAAAATATTTTCTATTAATTTCCTCTTCTCTGTTTCATTTGCTTATGCAATTAATTTTTATTATTTCCTTACTTCTGCAAGCTTTGACCATAGTTTATTTTTTTCTTGGTTCATGAGGTGTAGAGTTAGGTTGTTACTTAACATCTTTCTTGTTTCAAAATGTAAGCATTTATTGATATGGACTTTCCTCTTAGAACAGTTTTTGCTGTATTTAATAAATTTTGGTGGGTTGTATTTCCATTTTAGCTTATCTCAAGACACCTTAATTTTTTTTAACATCTTTATTGGAGTAAAATTGTTTTACAATGGTGTGTTAGTTTCTGCTTTATAACAAAGTGAATCAGTTATACATGTACATATTTTCCCATATCTCTTCCCACTTGCATCTCCCTCCCTATCCCACCCCTCTAGGTGGTCACAAAGCACCGAGCTGATCTCCCTGTGCTATGCGGCTGCTTCCCACTAGCTATCTATTCTAAGTTTGGTAGTTTATATATGTCCATAACACTCTCTCACTTTGTCACAGCTTACCCTTTCCCCTCCCCATATCCTCAAGTCCATTCTCTAGTAGGTCTGGTTCTTTATTCCTGTCTTGCCACTAGGTTCTTCATGACCTTCTTTTTCCCCTTAGTTTCCATGTATATGTGTTAGCATACTGTATTTGTTTTTCTCTTTCTGACTTACTTCACTCTGTATGACAGACTCTAACTCCATCCACCTCACTACAAATAACTCAATTTCGTTTCTTTTTATGGCTGAGTAATATCCCATTGTATATATGTGCCACATCTTCTTTATCCATTCATCCGATGATGGACACGTAGGTTGCTTTCAAGTCCTGGCTATTGTAAATAGAGCTGCAATGAACATTTTGGTACATGACTCTTTTTGAATTATGGTTTTCTCAGGGTATATGCCCAGTAGTGGGATTGCTGTGTCGTATGGTAGTTCTATTTTCAGTTTTTTAAGGAACCTCCATACTGTTCTCCACAGTGGCTGCATCAATTTACATTCCCACCAACAGTGCAAGAGTGTTCCCTTTTCTCCACACCCTCTCCAGCATTTATTGTTTCTAGATTATTTGATGATGGCCATTCTGACCGGTGAGAGATGATATCTCATTGTAGTTTTGATTTGCATTTCTCTAATGATTAATGATGTTGAACATTCTTTCATGTGTCTGTTGGCAATCTGTATATCTTCTTTGGAGAAATGTCTATTTAGGACTTCGGCCCATTTTTGGATTGGGTTGTTTGTTTTTTTGTTATTGAGCTGCATGAGCTGCTTGTAAATTTTGGAGATTAATCCTTTGTAACTTGCTTCATTTGCTAATATTTTCTCTTATTTTTAGGGTTGCCTTTTGATTTTGTTTATGGTTTCCTTTGCTGTGCAAAAGCTTTTAAGTTTCATTAGGTCCCATTTGTTTATTTTGTCTTTTTAAATTTCCATTTCTCTAGGAGCTGGGTCAAAAAGGATCTTGCTGTGATTTATGTCATAGAGTGTTCTGCCTATATTTTCCTCTAAGAGGTTGATAGTGTCTGGCCGTACATTTAGGTCTTTAATCCATTTTGAGTTTATTTTTGTGTATGGTGTTATGGAGTGTTCTAATTTCATACTTTTACATGTACCTGTCCAGTTTTCCCAGCACCACTTATTGAAGAGGCTGTCTTTTCTCCACTGTATATTCTTGCCTCATTTATCAAAGATAAGGTGACCATATATGCGTGGGTTTATCTCTGGGCCTTCTATCCTGTTCCATTGATCTATATTTCTGTTTTTGTGCCAGTACCATACTGTCTTGATTACTGTAGCTTTGTAGTACAGTCTGAAGTCAGGGAGACTGATTCCTCCAGCTCCGTTTTTCTTTCTCAAGATTGTTTTGGCTATTGGGGCTCATTTTTGTTTCTATACAAATTGTGAAGTTTTTTGTTGTAGTTCTGTGAAAAATGCCAGTGGTAGTTTGATAGGGATTGCATTGAATCTGTAGATGGCTTTGGGTAGTAGAGTTATTTTCACAATGTTGATTCTTCCAACCCAAGAACATGGTAAATCTCTCCATCTATTTGTATCATCTTTAATTTCTTTCATCAGTGTCTTATAAATTTCTGCATACAGGTCTTTTGTCTCCTTAGGTAGGTTTATTCCTAGATATTTTATTCTTTTTGTTGCAATGGTAGATGGGATTGTTTTCTTAAATTCACTTTCTGATTTTTCACCATTAGTGTATAGGAATGCTAGAGATTTCTGTGCATTAATTTGTATCCTGCTACTTTACCAAATTCATTGATTAGCTCCAGTAGTTTTCTGGTAGCATCTTCAGGATTTTCTATTTATATTATCATGTCATCTGTAAACAGTGACAGCTTTACTTCTTCTTTTCCGATTTGGATTACTTTTATTTCTTTTTCTTCTCTGATTGCTATGGTTAAACTTCCAAAAGTATGTTGAATAATAGTGGTGAGAGGGGGCAACCTTGTCTTGTTCCTGATCTTAGTGGAAATGGTTTCAATTTTTCAGAATTGAGGACGATGTTGACTGTGGGTTTGTCATATATGGCCTTATTATGTTGAGGAAAGTTCCCTCTATGCCTACTTTCTGTAGGGTTTTTATCATAGATGGGTTTTGAATTTTGTTAAAAGCTCTCTCTGCATCTATTAAGATGATCATATGGTTTTTCTCATTCAATTTGTTAATATGGTGTATCACGTTGACTGATTTGTGTATATTGAAGAATCCTTGCATTCCCGGAATGAACCCCACTTGATCATGGTGTATGATCCTTTTAATATGCTGTTGGATTCTGTTTGCTAGTATTTTGTTGAGGAGTTTTGCATCTATGTTCATCAGTGATATTGGCCTGTAGTTTTCTTTCTTTGTGACATCTTTGTCTGGTTTTGGTATCAGGGTGATGGTGGCCTCGTAGAATGAGTTTGGGAGTGTTCCTCTCTCTGCTATATTTTGGAAGACTTTGAGAAGGTTAGGTGTTACCTCTTCTCTAAATGTTTGATAGAATTCGCCTGTGAAGCCATCTGGTCCTGGGCTCTTGTTTTTGGAAAATTTTTAATCACAGTTTCAATTTCAGTGCTTGTGATTGGTCTGTTCATATTTTCTATTTCTTCCTGGTTTAATCTCAGAAGATTGTGCATTTCTAAGAATTTGTCCATTTCTTCCAGGTTGTCCATTTTATTGGCATAGAGTTGCTTGTAGTAATCTGTCATGATCCTTTGTATTTCTGCAGTGTCACTTGTTACTTTTCCTTTTTGATTTCTAATTCTATTGATTTGAGTCTTCTCCCTTTTTTCCTGATGAGTGTGGCTAATGGTTTATCAATTGTGTTTATCTTCTCAAAGAACAAGCTTTTAGTTTTATTGATCTTTGCTCTTGTGTCCTTCATATCTTTTTCATTTCTTTCTGATCTGATCTTTATGATTTCTTTCCTTCTGCTAACTTCGGTATTTTTTTGTTCTTCTTTCTCTAATTGCTTTAGGTGCAAGGTTAGGTTGTTTTTTGAGATGTTTCCTGTTTCTTAAGGTAGGATTGTATTGCTAAAATCTTCCCTCTTAGAACTGCTTTTGCTGCATCCCATAGGTTTTGGTTCGTGGTGTCTCCATTGTCATTTGTTTCCAGGTATTTTTTGATTTCCTCTTTGATTTCTTCAGTGATCACTTGGTTATTAAGTAATGTACTGTTTAGCCTCCATGTGTTTTTATTTTTTACAGATCTTTTCCTGTAATTGATATTTAGTCACATAGTGTTGTGGTAGGAAAAGATACTTGATATGATTTCAATTTTCTTAAATTTACCAAGGCTTGATTTGTGACCCAAGATATGAACTATCCTGGAGAATGTTCCATGAGCACTTGAGAAAAATATGTATTCTGTTGTTTTTGGATGTAATGTCCTATGAATATCAATTAAGTCCATCTTGTTTAGTGTATTATTTAAAGCTTGTGTTTCCTTACATATTTTCATTTTGGATGATCTGTCCATTGGTGAAAGTGGGATGTTAAAGTCCCTTACTATGATTGTGTTACTGTCGATTTCCCCTTTTATGGCTGTTAGTATTTGCCTTATGTATTGAGGTGCTCCTTTGTTGGGTGCATAAATATTTACAATTGTTATAACTTCATCTTGGATCGATCCCTTGATCATTATATAGTGTTCTTCTTTGTCTCTTGTAATAGTCTTTATTTTAAAGTCTATTTTGTCTGATATGAGAATTGCTACTCCAGCTTTCTTTTGATTTCCATTTGCATGGAATATCTTTTTCCATCCCCTCACTTTCAGTCTGTATGTGTCCCTAGGTCTGAAGTGGGTCCCTTGTAGACAGCATATATACCGGTGTTGTTTTTGTATCCATTCAGCGAGTCTCTGTCTTTTGGTGGGAGTATTTAGTCCATTTACATTTAAGGTAATTATCGATATGTATGTTCCTATTCCCATTTTCTTAATTGTTTTGTGTTTGTTACTGTAGCTCTTTTCCTTGTCTTGTGTTTAGTGCCTAGGTAAGTTCCCTTAGCATTTGTTGTAAAGCTGGTTTGTTGGTGCTGAACTCTCTCAGCATTGGCTTTTCTGTAAAGGGTTTACTTTCTCCATCAAATCTGAATGAGATCCTTGCTGGATATAGTAATCTTGGTTGTTGGTTTTTGCCTTTCATCACTTTAAATATGTCCTGACACTCCCTTCTGGCTTGCAGAGTTTCTGCTGAAAGATCAGCTGTTAACCTTATGGGGATTCCCTTGTGTGTTATTTGTTGTTTTTCCCTTGCTGCTTTTAATATGTTTTCTTTGTATTTAATTTTTGATAGTTTGATTAATATGTGTCTTGGCGTGTTTCTCCTTGGATTTATCCTGTATGGGACTCTCTGTTCTTCCTCAACTTGATTAACTATTTCCTTTCCCATATTAGGGAAGTTTTCAACTATAATCTCTTCAAATATTTTCTCAGTCCCTTTCTTTTTCTCTTCTTCTTCTGGGACCCCTATCATTCGAATGTTGGTGCATTTAATGTTGTCCCAGAGGTCTCTGAGACTGTCCTCAGTTCTTTTCATTCTTTTTTCTTTATTCTGCTCTGCAGTAGTTATTTCCACTATTTTATCTTCCAGGTCACTTATCTGTTCCGCTGCCTCAGTTATTCTGCTCTTGATCCCTTCTAGAGTGTTTTTAATTTCATTTATTGTGTTGCTCATCATTGTTTGTTTCCTCTTTAGTTCTTCTAGGTCCTTGTTAAATGTTTCTTATATTTTGTCTATTCTATTTCCAAGATTTTGGATCATCTTTACTATCATTATTCTGAATTCTTTTTCAGGTAGACTGCCTATTTCCTCTTCATTTGTTAGGTCTGGTGGGTTTTCACCTTGCTCCTTCATCTGCTGTGTGTTTTCTGTCTTCTTATTTTGCTTATCTTACTGTGCTTGGGGTCTCCTTTTCGCAGGCTGCAGGTTCATAGTTCCCGATGTTTTTGGTGTCTGTCCCCAGGGGCTAAGGTTGGTTCAGTGGCTTGTGTATGCTTCCTGGTGGAGGGTACTAGTGTCTGTGTACTGGTGGATGAGGCTGCATCTTTTCTTTCTGGTGGGCAGGTCCACGTCTGGTGGTGTGTTTTGGGGTGTCTGTGGCCTTATTATGATTTTAGGCAGTCTCTCTGCTAATGGATGTGGCTGTGTTCCTGTCTTGCTAGTTGTTTGGAATGGGGTGTACAGCATTGTATCTTGCTGGTCGTTGTGTGAAGCTTGGTCTTGGTGTTGAGATGGAGATCTCTGGGAGATTTTCACCGTTTGGTATTACGTGGAGCTGGGAGGTCTCCTGTGGACCAGTGTCCTGAAGTTGGCCCTCCCACCTCAGAGGCACAGCACTGACTCCTGGTTGGAGCACCAAGATCCTTTCATCCACACAGCTCAGAATAAAAGGGCAAAAAAATAGAAAGAAAGAGGATACAATAAAATAAAATAACATAAAATAAAATAAATTTATTAAAATAAAAAATAATTATAAGAAAAAAATTTTATAAAGAAAAATAAAGAAAAAAAAAACGGATGGACAGAATCCTAGGACAAATGGTGAAAGCACAGCTATACAGACAAAATGTCACACGGAAGCATACACATACACACTCACAAAAAGGGGAAAAGGGGAAAAAATAATATATATTGTTCCCAAAGTCCACCTCCTCAATTTAGGATGATTCGTTGTCTATTCAGGTATTCCACAGACGCAGGGTACATCAAGTTGATTGTGGAGCCTTAATCCACTGCTCCGGAGGCTGCTGGGAAGAATTTTACTTTCTCTTCCTTGTTCGCACATCTCCTGTGGTTCAGCTTTGGATTTGGACCCGTCTCTGTGTGCAGGTCACCTGAGGGCGCCTGTTCTTTGCTCAGACAGGACGGGCTTAAAGGAGCAGCTGATTCGGGGGCTCTAGCTAACTCAGGCCAGGGGGAGGGAGGGTTCCGGTTTCGGGGCTAGCTCACGGTGGCAGAGCCGGCATGACATTGCACCAGCCTGATGCGCGCCGTACGTTCTTCTTGGGGAAGTTGTCCCTGGATCACGGGACCCTGGCAGTGGTGGGCTGCACAGTCTCCCAGGTGGGGAGGTGTGGATAGTGACTTGTGCTCGCACACAGGCTTTTTGGTGGCGGCAGCAACAACCTTAGCGTCCCATGCCTGTCTCTGGGGTCCACGCTGATAACCGCAGCTCACACCCTTTTCTGTAGCTCCTTTAAGCAGCGCTCTTAATACCCTTTCTTCGCACACCAGGAAGCAAAGAGGCAAGAAAAAGTCTCTTGCCTCTTCAGCAGCTCCAGACATTTCCCGGACTCCCTCCCAGCTATCTGTGGCGCACTAGCCCCCTTCAGGCTGTGTTCACGCCGACAACCCGAGTCCTCTCCCTGGGATCCGACCTCCGAAGCCCCCGCCCACCCCGACTGGTGAGCAGACAAGCCTCTCGGGCTGTTGAGTGCTGGTCGGCACCGATCCCCTGTGTGGGAATCTCTTCACTTTTCCCTCCGCACCCCTGTGGCTGCACTCTCCTCCGTGGCTCTGAAGCTTCCCCCCTCCGCCACCCGCAGTCTCCGCCCACGAAGGGACTTCCTAGTGTGTGGAAACCTTTCCTCCTTCACAGCTCCCTCCCACTGGTGCAGGTTCCCTCCCTATTCTTTTGTCTCTGTTTTTTCTTTTTTCTTTTGCCCTACCCAGGTACGTGGAGAGTTTCTTGCCTTTTGGGAGGTCTGAGTTCTTCTGCCAGTGTTCAGTGGGTGTTCTATAAGAGCAGTTCCACATGTAGATGTATTTCTGATGTATCTGTGGGTAGGAAGGTGATCTCCACGTGTTACTCTTCTGCCATCTTCTCAAATACCCCCTGTACCACATCTTCTTAATCGATGCCTCTATTGATGGGCATTTAAGTTGCTTCCATGTACTGACTATTGTAAATAGTGCTGCAATAAACATTGGGGTGCATGTGTCTTTTTGAATTATGGTTTTCACGGCATATATGTCCAGTAATGGGATTTCTGGGTTATATGGCAGTTCTATATTTAGTTTTTTAAAGAACCTCCATACTGTTCTCCACAGTGGTTGTATCCATTTACATTCCCACCAATGGGGTAAAAGGGTTCCCTTTTCTCCACACCCTTTCCAGCATTTATTCTTTGTAGATATTTTGATAATGGCCATTCTGACCAGTGTGAGGTGATACCTCATACATTTTCTTAGTTGTTTTGGGTTTTTTTTGTGAGTCTTTTTTCTTCTTTTGTGTTTCCCACCTAAAGAATATCCTTTAGCATTTGTTGTAAAGCTGGTTTGGTGGTGCTGAATTCTCTGAGCTTTAGCTTGTCTGTAAAGCTTTAGATTTCTTTGTCAAATCTGAATGAGATCCTTGTTGGGTAGAGTAATTTTGGTTGTAGGTATTTCCCTTTCATCACTTTAAATATGTCCTGCCATTCCCTTCTGGCCTGCAGTTTCTGTTGATAAATCAGCTGCTAACCTTATGGGCATTCCCTTGTATGTTATTTGTTGCTTTTCCCTTTGTAATTTTAATATTTTTTCTTTGTATTTAATTTTTGTTAGTTTGATTAATATGTGTTTTTCCATGTTTCTCCTTTGGTTTAACCTGTATGGGACTCTCTGCACTTCCTCAACTTGCTTGACTATTTCCTTTCTCATGTTAGGGAGGTATTTGACCATAATGTCTTCAAATATTTTCTCAGATTCTTTCTCCTTCTATTCTTCTCGGACCCCTATAATTCGAATGTTGGTGCGTATAATGTTGTCCCAGAGGTCTCTGAGATTGCCCTCAGTTCTTTTCATTCTTTTTTCTTTATTCTGCTCCATGGCAGTTATTTCCACCATTCTATCTTCCATCTCACTTATCCGTTCTTCTGCCTCAGTTATTCTGGTATTGATTCCTTCTAGTGTATTTTTTCATTTCAGTTATTGTATTGTTCATCACTCATTGTTTGTTCTTTAATTCTTCTAGTGCCTTGTTAAACATTTCTTGTATCTTCTCTATTCGTGCCTCCAATCTATTTTCAAGATTTTCGAACGTCTTTACTATCATTACTCCGAATTCCTTTTCAAGTAGATTGCCTATTTCCTCCTCATTTATTTGGTCTTGTGTGTTTTTACCTTGATTCTATGTATGCAACATATTTCTCTGTTATCTCATTTTGTCTAACTTACTGTGTTTATGTGCTCCATTACTTGTGCGTCAGAGTCGTAATTCCTCTTTCTTCTGTTGTCTGTCCCCTGGTGGGTAAGGCTGGTCTAGGGGTTTGTGTAGGCTTCTTGTTGAGAGGGACTGGTGCCTGTGCTCTGGTCGGTGGAGCTGATTCTTTTCCCTCTGATGGGCAGGGCTGCATCATATGGAGTGTTTTGTGGTGTCTGTGAGCTTATTATGAGTTTAGGCAGCTTGTCTGCTGATGGGTGGGGCTGTTTCCTGTCTTGCTGGTTGTTTGGCAGGCATGAGGTATCCACCATTGAAGCCTGCAGGCATTTGGGTGGAACTGGGTCTTGGTGTCAAGATGAAGACCTCTGTGTGAGTGCATGCTGATTAATATTCCCTGGGCCTGGGAATTCTCTGGTGGTCCAGCATCCTAGACTCAGTGTTCCCACTCTGGAGGCCTAGGACTGACCCTTGGATGGGGAACCAAGAGCCTGCAAACTTCAGCACAGCCAGAGTAAAAAAGAAGGAAAAATAAGAAAAAAAGGAAAAGAATACAGACAAATAAAACCCAAGACAAATAACCAAAACTAAAACAAACAAAAAAAAACACACACAAAGAAGAAAGAAAACAAACAAACCCAAGACAAATGATAAAAGCAAAACCAAACAGAAAAAAGAAGCAGAAAGAAAATAAAACAGAAAAATAAAAAAAGAGAAAAAACAAAAAAAAATGACTAACAAAAATCAGAGAACAAACAAAAGACCTCAAAAATGAAAACAATCAAGGAGTAAACTAACAGAAGCATAAAATGAAAAACAAACAAAAAGAGTAAGCAATCTAAAAAAAAGCAGAGAAAACATAAAACAAACACATAAAAAAGATAAAAAGAACAAAAACAAGAAAAATAGAAAATAACAAAAAAGTAAAGTAAAAATAGAAAAATTAAAACATTAAAAAAATAAAACCATAAAAAATAAAAATACAAATTAATAAAAACAGCAACACCAACAACTGAACAAAATGAAACAAACAAATATAAAATAATGGTAATAAGAATATTTTCCTGGGGTCTCCTCTATCAGTGTCTTTGCTCCCACAGTGAGCCACCGCCAACCCCTTCCTCTCCAGAAGGCCCTCCAATACCTCTAGGTAGGTCTTTGGACCTGCTTTGGGCACTGCGGGGTCAGTTCAGACTATGACCTGGCCCAACTCCTGTATGTACTTGCCCCCAAATTCCACTGCTGCTAAAGCTAGACCCATCTCAGTTGTGGGAACACTTGTCTATTCATATATTCCACAGATGCAGGATTACCAAGCTGATCATGGGGATTTAATCCATGGCTTGTGCAGCTGCACAGAGAGATTTCTGTTCCTCTTCCTTAGTCACACCACCCCTAGGCCTCAGCTTTGGTTTTGGTCCCACTAATGCATGTGCACCACCCTTAGGTGTCTGTTCCCCACTGAGGTGTGAAGGAGTGAAAGCAGGGGCTGATTGGGGCACACTTACTCAGGCTGAGGATGGGTACGGAGGCCACAACTTGGGTGGGCATGAAGTGCCTGCCAGGCAGATACTGGCAGGCAGTTGCAACAGACTAGGGTTCACTCTCTCTGGTGGAAGTCTCTCCCAGTTCTCACAGAGGCAGGGGCTTATGTATGGAGGTAGTGGCAGCCCTGCTCCTTGAGCACCACTCAACAATGTTGCCCTGTTTCCTAGGCAGACCATTCTTTCTCTAGGGGCATTCCTGGCCACAGAGCTCTTCACTCCTGTCCCCTCTGTTGTATATATCCATGCAGCCAACTGCAGTCCTCTGCTCAGATCCACTCTCTTAACCCCATGCATTCGCACTCAGCCCCCACCAGCACTGGTGGATTCCCATCACAGGCAGGGGTGCTCAGGGTTGATTTCCAAGGAGGTTTTGGGATGGGCAGTGATCAGGACCCTAGAGCCTACGTGGGCAGAGGAGGCCTTGGATTGAGGGGTGGGTGAGTCTGCTCAGTTTGGTGCCCTTCCCATTGCCCACAGAGGCAGAAGCTGGTGGGTGGAGAAGGAGATACAATGGTGGTGCCACCCCTTGCATGCCACTCAACAATGGCACCTTGAATCTGTGGTGTTCCAGGCTTTTCCCACAAACTTTCCTGGTTGTGGATTTCGTTGCTCCTGTCCCTTCAGGCTGTCTTTTCACAGCCAACATCTGTCCCTTCCCTGGGTCCATGCTGCAAACCCCACTTTCCTGCACCCAGGCACCCTCTGCAACTAGAGACACATGACTCAGGCTGAGGTGTGCAGGGCTGTGGCACAGACCATGCACGCAGTTCTTACTTTGCCCTGCCTTCCACAGTCCATCTGCTGCATTTTCCTTCGACTGGTGCCTGTGTTCTGGTGGATGAGGCTGGATCTTGTCTTTCTGGTGGACAGGACTGCGTCCTAAAACTCAGAGATAGGTGCTACACTCAGCAGTAGGCAGGTTATGAATTAACTTCTCTATTGTGGCAGGGTAGCAGAACATGACCTGAGGCCTGCACTGCTCATGAGGGAACCAAGTCAGTAAGACTGTGCAAGATGGCTTGCACAGATTCCCAGGAGCTCTGACTAGGATTCCTGGTCAAGTGAGTCTAAAGGTTGTATTAAGCTTTAGGCAGGACTATACATTACATTCCCTGCCCAGTTGGGGCTGCAACACAGGCTGTAGGGATGACAAGCCTCTTTGTTTGGTAATCATATGAGACACACATGCATACCAACCTCCCTGGACAGATGAAACCACTCAGTTCTGCAGATGCAGAACAACTGCTCAGGTTCTCTGCTCAAGTGTCACTGCAATTGAGGTTGCACTGTGGGCTACCAAGATTTCGGGGAGCTCTGGTTATGTTACCATTCTAATGTGATTCATCACTGTCTCTGTGGTGCATGGGGTGCTTCAGCCTCGCACCCTTTTTGTAGGTTTTTCTCAGAAGTCCATTAATAGGTGTTAGTTGTTCTTGTAGAGAAGGGGTGGAATCAGGAATAACCAATATCACCACCTTGGTGACACCACTCTAGCCTTGTTCAATGGTGCCCAAAATGTGTTCCTCACACCAGATCCATCAGCATCACTTGGGAAGTTGTTACAAGCTACTGTTGAGTTCTTCATAGATACTAATCATTTTTTGATTTTGCAGTTTGCAAATATTTTCTCCTAGTCTGCATATTTTCTTTTTTTAAAAACATCTTTATTGGAGTATAATTGCTTTACAATAGTATGTTAGTTTCTGCTTTATAACAAAGTGAATCAGCTATACATATACATATATCCCCATATCTCCTCCCTCTTGCATCTCCCTCCCTCCCTCCCATCCTTCTAAGGGGTCACAAAGCACCGAGCTGATCTCCCTGTGCTATGCAGCTGCTTCCCACAAGCTATCTATTTTACATTTGGTAGTATATATTAGTACATGCCACTCTCTCACTTAGTTCCAGCTTACCGTTTCCCCCTCCCTGTGTCCTGAAGTCCATTATCTACATCTGCATCTTTGTTCCTATCCTGCCTCTAGGTTCTTCCTAACCTTTTTTTGTTTTTTTTAGATTCCAAATATATGTGTTAGCATACGTTATTTGTTTTTCTCTTTCTGACTTACTTCACTCTATATGACAAACTCGAGGTCCATTCACCTCATTACAAATAACTCAATTTCGTTTCTTTTAATGGCTGAGTAATATTCAATTGTATATATGTGCCACATCTTCTTTATCCGTTCATCTGTCAATGGACACTAAGGTTGCTTCCATGTCCTAGCTATTGAAAGTATAGCTTCAATGAACATTGTGGTACATGACTCTTTTTGAATTATGGTTTTCTCAGGGTATGTGACCAGTAGTGGCATTGGTGGGTCGTATGGTAGTTCTATTTTTAGTTTTTTAAGGAGCCTCCATACTGTTCTCCATAGCGGTTGTATCAATTTAAATTCCCACCAACAGTGCAAGAGGGTTCCCTTTTCTCCACACCCTCTCCAGGATTTAATGTTGGTAGATTTTTTAATGATGACCATTCTGACTGGTGTGAGGTGATACCATATTGTAGTTGTGGTTTGCATTTCTCTAATGATTAGTGATGTTAAGCATTCTTTCATGTGTTTGTTTGCTATCTGTATATCTATCTTCTTTGGAGAAATGTCTATTTAGGTCTTCTGCCATTTTTGGATTGGGTTGTTTGTGGTTTTGATATTGAGCTGCATTAGTTGCTTGTAAATTTTGGAGATTAATCCTTTGTCAGTTGTTTCATTTGCAAATATTTTCTCCCATTCTGAAGGTTGTCTTCTGGTCTTGTTTATGGTTTCCTTTGTTGTGCAAAAGCTTTTAAGTTTCATTAGGTCCCATTTGTTTATTTTTGTTTTTATTTCCATCTCTCTAATAGGTGATTCAAAAAGGATCTTGCTGTGATTTAAGTCATAGAGTGTTCTGCCTATGTTTTCCTCTAAGAGTTTTATAGTGTCAGGCCTTACATTTAGGTCTTTAATCCTTTTTGAGATTATTTTTGTGTATGATGTTAGGGAGTGCTCTAATTTCATTTTTCTACATGTAGCTGTCCAGTTCTCCCAGCACCATTTATTGAAGAGGTTGTCTTTTCTCCACTGTATATTCTTGCCTCCTTTATCAAAAATAAGGTGACCATACGTGCGTGGGCTTATCTGCTGGTTTTCTATCCTGTTCCATTGATCTATATTTCTGTTTTTGTGCCAGTACCATACTGTCTTGATTACTGTAGCTTTGTAGTATAGTCTGAAGTCAGGGAGCCTGATTCCTCCAGCTCCATTTTGCTTTCTCAAGATTGCTTTGACTATTCGAGGTCTTTTGTGTTTCCATACGAATTGTGAAAGTTTCTGTTCTCGTTCTGTGAAAAATGCCAGTGGTAGTTTGATAGGGATTGCATTGAATCTGTAGACTGCTTTGGGTAGCATACTCGTTTTCAAAATGTTGATTCTTCCAATCCAAGAACATGGTGTATCTCTCCATCTGTTTGTATCATCTTTAATTTCTTTCATCAGTGTCTTACAGCTTTCTGCATAGAGGTCTTTTGTCTCCTTAGGTAGGTTTATTGCTAGGTATTTTATTCTTTTTGTTGCAGTGGTAAATGGGAGTGTTTCCTTAATTTCTCTTTCAGACTTCTCATCATTAGTGTATAGGAATGTGAGAGACTTCTGTGCATTGATTTTATATCCTGCTACTTTACCAAATTCATTTATTAGCTCTAGCAATTTTCTGGTAGCGTCTTTAGGATTCTTTATGCATAGTATCATGTCATCTGCAAACAGTGACAGCTTTACTTCTTCTTTTCCGTTTTGGATTCCTTTATTTCTTTTTCTTCTCTGAATCCTGTGACTATACTTCCAAAACTATGTTGAATAATACTGGTGAAAGTGGACAAACTGTGCTGATCCTGATCTTAGTGGAAATGGTTTCAATTTTTCACCATTGAGAATGATGTTGGCTGTGGGTTTGTCATATATGGCCTTTATTAGGTTGAGGTATGTTCTCCCTATGCCTACTTTCTGGAGGGTTTTTATTATAAATTGGTGTTGAATTTTGTCAAAAGATTTTTCTGCATCTATTGAGATGATCATATGGTTTTTCTCCTTCAATTTGTTAATATGGTGTATCCCATTGATTGATTTACATATATTGAAGAATCCCTGCATTCCTGAGATAAACCCCAATTGATCATGGTGTATGATCCTTTTAATGTGCTATTGGATTCTGTTTGCTAGCATTTTGTTGAGGATTTTTGCATCTATGTTCATCAGTGTTATTGGCCTGTAGTTTTTGTTCTTTGTGACATCTTTGTCTGGTTTTGGTATCAGGGTGATGGTGGCCTCGTAGAATGAGTTTGGGAGTGTTCCTCCCTGTGCTATATTTTGGAAAAGTTTGAGAAAGATAGGTGTTAGCTCTTCTGTAAGTGTTTGATAGAATTCACCTGTGAAGCCATCTGGTCCTGGGCTTTTGTTTGTTGGAAGATATTTAATTACAGTTTCAAGTTCAGTGCTTGTGATTGGTCTGTGTATATTTTCTATTTCTTCCTGGTTCCGTCTCAGAAGGCTTTGCTTTTCTAAGAATGTGTTTTTTCTTCCAGGTTGTCCATTTTCTTGGCATATAGTTGCATATAGTAATCTCTCATGATCCTTTGTATTTCTGTAGTGTCAGTTGTTACTTCTACTTTTTCATTTCTAATTCTATTGATTTAAGTCTTCTCCCTTTTTTTCTTGATGAGTCTGGCTAATGGTTTATTAATTTTGTTTTTCTTCTCATGAACCAGCTTTTAGTTTTATTGATATTTGCTATTGTTTCCTTCATTTCTTTTTCATTTATTTCTGATCTGATCTTTATGATTTTTTCCTTCTGCTAACTTTTTGATTATTTTGTTCCTCTTTCTCTGATTGCTTTAGGTGTAAGATTAGGTTGTTTATTTGAGATGTTTCTTTTTTCTTGAGGTAGGATTGTATTGCTATATACTTCCCTCTTAGAACTGCTTTTGCTGCATCCCATAGATTTTGGGTCATCATGTTTTCATTGTCATTTATTTCTAGGTATTTTTTGATTTCCTCTTTGATTTCTTCAGTGATCTCTTGGTTATTAAGTAGTGTATTGTTTACCTCAATGTATTTGTATTTTTTACAGATTTTTTTCCTGTAGTTGATATCTAGTCATAGCATTGAGGTTGGAAAAGGTACTTGATATGATTTCAATTTTCTTAAATTTACCAAGCCTTGATTTGTGACTGAAGATATGATCTATCCTGGAGAATGCTCCATGAGCACTTGAGAAGAAAGTGTATTGTGTTGTTTTTGGATGGAATATCCTATAAATAATAATTAAGTCCATCTTGTTTAATGTGTCATTTAAAGCTTGTGTTTCCTTACTTATTTTCTTTTTGGATGATCTGTCCATTGGTGAAAGTGGGGTGTTAAAGTCCCCTACTATGATTGTGTTACTGTCAATTTCTCCTTTTATGGCTGTTAGCATTTGCCTTATATATTGAGGTGCTCCTATGTTGGGTGCATAAATATTTACAATTGTTATATCTTCTTCTTGGATTGATTCCCTGATCATTATGTAGTGTCCTTCTTTTTCTCTTGGAATAGTCTTTATTTTAAAGTCTATTTTTTCTGATATGAGAATTGGTACTCCAGTTTTCTTTTGATTTCCATTTTCATGGAATATCTTTTTCCATCACCTCACTTTCAGTCTGTACGTGACCCTAGGTCTGAAGTTTGTCTCTTCTGGACAGCATATATATGGGTCTTGTTTTTGTATCCCTTCAGCCAGCCTATGTCTTTTGGTTGGAGCATTTAATCCATTTACATTTAAGGTAATTATCCATATGTATGTTACTATTACCATTATCTTAACTGATTTTAGTTTGTTATTATAGGTGTTTTCCTTCTCTAGTATTTCCTGCCTAGAGAAGTTCCTTTAGCATTTATTGTAAAGCTGGTTTTGTGGTGTTGAATTCTCTTAGCTTTTGCTTATTTGTAAAGGTTTTAATTTCTGTGTCAAATCTGAATGAGATCCTTGCTGGGTAGAGTAATCTTGGTTGTGGTTTTTTGCCTTTCATCTCTTTAAATATGTCCTGCCACTCTATTGTGGCTTGCAGAGTTTCTGCTGAAAGATCAGCTGTTAACCTTATGGGGATTCCCTTTTATATTATTTGTTATTTTTCCTTTGGTGCTTTTAATTTTTTTCTTTTATTTAATTTTTGATAATTTGATTAATATGTGTCTTGGCGTGTTTCTCTTTGGATTTATTCTGTATAGTACTCTCTGTGCTTCCTGGACTTGATTAACTATCTCCTTTCCCATATTAGGGAAGTTTTCAACTATAATTTCTTCAAATATTTTCTCAGTCCGTTTCTTTTTCTCTTCTTCTTCTGAGACCCCTATAATCTGAATGTTGGTGCGTTCAATGTTGTCCCAGAGGTCTCTGAGACTGTCCTCAATTCTTTTCTTTCTTTTTTCTTTATTCTGCTCTGCAGTAGTTATTTCCACTATTTTATCTTCCAGGTCACTTATCTGTTCTTCTGCCTTAGTTATTCTGCTATTGATTCCTTCTAGAGAATTTTTAATTTTATTTACTGTAGTTTTCATCATTTTTGTTTGCTCTTTAGGTCTTTTAGGTCCTTGTTAAACTTTTTTTTATTTTCTCCATTCTATTTCCGAGATTTTGTATATCTTTACTATCATTACTCTGAATTCTTTTTCAAGTAGACTGCCTATTTTCTCTTCATTTGTTTGGTCCAATGAGTTTTTAACCTTGCTCCTTCATCTGCTGTGTACTCCTCTGTCTTCTCATTTTGCTTAACTTACTGTGTTTGGGGTCTCCTTTTCACAGGCTGCAGGTTCACAGTTCCCATTGTTTTTGGTGTCTGCCCCCAGTGGCTAAGGTTGGTTCAGTGGATTTTGTAGGCTTCCTGGTGGAGTGGACTGGTTCCTGTGTTCTGGATAGTGAGTCTGAATGTTGTCTTTTTGTTGGGCAGGACCATATTCAGTGGTGTGTTTTGGGGTGTCTGTGACCTTATTATGAGTTTAGGCAGCCTCTCTGCTAATGGATGGCACTGTGTTCCTATCTTGCTAGTTGCTTGGCATAAGCTGTCCTGCACTGTAGCTTTCTGGTCATTAAGTGGAACTGGGTATTAGCATTGAGATGGAGATCTCTGGGAGAGCTTTTGCTATTTAATATTACATGGAGCCAGGAGGTCTCTGGTGGACTAGTTTCCTGAACTCGGCTCTCCCACCTCATAGGCACAGGCCTGACACCCAGCGGGAGCACCAAGACCCTGTCAGCCACACGGTCAGGTACATGGGGCATTTCTTGCCTTTTGGGAAGTCTGAGGTCCTCTGTCAGCGTTCAGTAGGTGTTCTGTAGGAGTTGTTCCACATGTAGATGTATTTTTGATGTATTTGTGGGGAGGAAAGCAATCTCCACGTCTCACTCCTCTGCCATCTTTGAAGGTCTCAGTCCAAGCCTGCATACTTTTACTGAGGAATTCTTAAACATTTAATGATGAAATAATACCAATTCTCTACAACCTCTTCCTTATTTTCTTTTCCTCTGTGCTCAGTCTAGTTCCACCTGCTCATAGGGGGCCGCGTTCATAGGCCTCATCCCCTGCACTTTCGATCATACTTTCTTGTGAGAAATCAAGAACGTGGATTTTTATTTTTTTGCTGATGTAGTCCAGCATTTGTTACAGTCCCTGGCATGTAATAGGCCCTCTGTAAGTATCTGCCAGCTGTCTTCACAGTAGCAGTGCCGATTGCAGCTCCGTCGTCCTCCCCGCCAAGGGCCTGGACTTGCGCCAGGGCTTCCGAAGGACTGGGGACAGTCTCTGGGGCTGCTGGATCAGGGTGTGCTGAGGAACCCAGGCCCCCATCATGGGAGCACCAAAGTCGAGAGAGGCTAGGCTGGGGTGGCAGTAGTGGCATCTTGCTGCCGGTGTGAGTCTGCTCACTTCAGCTTTCCTCACAGCACCTCACACCCGGAAGTGGAAGGTACATGTGCCGCTGCAGCGTGCACTGGGACTTCGCTCACACGCTTCCTTCCTTCAACCCGTCAGTCGGCCCCACAGGTGCCTTCCCCCACCATTGTCTCACCTGTATATTTTCTTTACATCTTTTTCACATGGTCTTACATAGAGCAAACATTTTTATTTTGATGAGATTCAATTAATCATTCTTTTCTTTTATGAATTGTGTTTTTGTTGTCAAAAATAAAAACTCTGCCTAGCCCTAGATCTCCCAAAATTTCTCCTTTGATTTTTCTAAAAGTTTTATAGTTTTACATTTACATTTGAATCCATTAACTATTTTGAGTTAATTTTTGTATAAGGTGTGAGGTATAGGTACAATTTTTTTACTTATATATTTCCCATTATTCCAGTACTATTTGTTGAAATGTTGTCTTTCCTCCGTGGAATTCATTTCATACCTTTGTCAAAAATCAGTTGAGCATATTGTATGTGTCTATTTCTGGGTACTCTATTCTTTTTTTTTTTTTTTAATGATTAGGCTAAGTGGCTTTATTAAAGACAGCCAAGATAACGAAGGACTTCTTAGGAGTTTGCATTATGGCCCTTCTTCTTGCCAAAAGTTGGCACAATATTGACAAAGCACCAGTTGTACTGCATATGCCTCTTGGCCCAGCCCATCTTCTTCTTCTCTTGTTTGGCCACCTTGAAAGTCTGACTTCTTATTTTCCTGGCACAGGCCATGGAACCATGGACTTTACCTCCAAACATGTGGCTGGCTACCTCCAGAGTGCTCAGAGCCTCCACCCCCCACTGGCCCAGGGTAGCCTTATCCTCTAGGGGTGTGCGTTCCAGGAGCAGGACTTGATCTTCTTAGTGATACCCTCCAATGAGGCCACATGAACTTTGATCTGGGTGACAGTCTCCTGGCCAGTCACCTCGAGAGTGTGTAGCTCCTGGGCGTGGAAAAAGAGATGCATGTTGGTGACTGAACCATGGATACCACTGCCACTAGTGTACTCTATTCTGTTCCATTGATCTACATGTCTTTTTATCCACAAATACCACACTGTTTTGAATACTCTGGCTATATATGAAACCTTAATATCAAGTAGATTGATTCGCCCTATACTTTATCCTTCTTTGTCAACGTTGTTTTAGGTATTCTAGGACCATATACACTTCAGGGTAATCTTGTATAGGTCTACCAGGAAACCTTCCTGGAATTATTTTAAGATTTCAATTAAACTTATCCATCAATTTGGGGAGAAGTTACATCTTTAGTATGTTGACTTGTTCAATCCATGAATACAGTAATTTTTTTCTAAGTATTTAGGTTTTAGATTTCCTGTCATCAGGAAAATTTTGCAATTTTCAACATACAGGTCCTGTACATATTTTGTTACATGTACACTTATGTATTATATTTTCTGTTGAGAAATTTAAATTTATTAAAATTTATTTTAATTCTGGTTTACACATATTTATTGTTAGTGTATAGAAGTGTGATTTGATTTCTTTTAGTTCACTTTGCTGTACTCATTATTTCTACTTTTTGTATATATTTTTTAAGTAGCCAGTCATATAAGGACAGTATTATTTATTTCTTTTAAAACTGTAAACCTTTTATTTTATTTTCTTGCCTTACTGTGTTGGCCAGAACTTCCAGTACTATGCTGTATAAGAGTGATGAAAGTGGTTATCTTTGCCTGATCCCCAATTTAAGAGGGAAAGCTTTCAGCATTTCATCAATAGTGTTACTTGTAAATTTTTGTAGATGCCTGTTGTCAATTTGAGGTAATTTCCCTTTCTTCATAATTTCATAGAATTTTAATAAGGAATAGGCATTGAGCTTCTCAGATGTTTGCTACATCAAATAATATGATCATATGATGTTTCTTTTTAGGCTTTTTTTTTTTTTTTTTTTTACTGAGGTACAATTGACATAATATTATATGACTTTCATGTGTACAACAAAATGATTTGATATTTGTACATATTACAAAATGACCACAATAAATCTAGTTAATATTTGTCACCATACAGAGTTATAATTTTTTTCTCAAGATGAGAACTTTTAAGAATTACTATCTTAGTAACTTCCAAATATGCAATGCAATATTATTAATTATAATCACTGTGTTGTACATTACATCCCCATTACTTGTTTTATAACTAGAAGTTTGTACCTTTACCTATTTTGCCCATCCTACCATCCCCCCCAAACTCTAACAACCACCAATTTGTTCCCTATATGAGTTCATGTTTTGTTTGTTTGTGTTTCTTTAGATTTCACATGTAAGTGAGATCATATGGTATTTGTCTTTCTCTTTCTGAATGTTGAGTTGTATGAGTTCTTTGTATAGTTTGGATAGTAACCATTTATTTGATATATCTTTTACAGATATCTTCTCCCATTCAGTAGATGTTCTTTTCATTTTGTTGATAGTTTCCTCTGCTGTTCAAAAGCTTTTAGGTTGATGTAGTCCCATTTGTTTATTTTTGCTTTGTTTTTCCTTGCCTGAGGAAACATATACAAAAAATATTGTTAGACTGATGGCAATGAGTGTGCTGCTTATGTCTTCTTCTAGAAGTTTAATGGTTTCAGGTCTTACATTCAAGTCTTTAATCCATTTTGAGTTAATTTTTGTATAAGGTATAAGATAGTATTCTTGTTTAATTCGTTTGCAAGTGTCTGTTCAGTTTTCCCAACATCATTTTTTGAAGAGACTATCCTTTCTCCATTGTATAGTCTTGCCTCCAATAGTTGTGAAGTAACTGATCATATATGTCTAGCTTTATTTCTGGGCTCTGTATTCTGTGCTATTCATTTATGTGTCTTGTTTTATGCCAATATCATACCATTTTGATTGCTATAGCTTTGTAATATAGTTTGAAATCAGGAAGAGTGATGTCTCCATATTCATCTTCATTGTAAAGATTGCTTTGGCTATTTGAGTTTTTTGTATTTCCATACAACTTTTAGGATTGTTAGTTTTATTTCTGTGAAAGATGCCATTGAAATAAATTACACTAAGAAAACTGGAAGATCCACAAAAATATGGACATTAAGAAACATGCTACTGAACAACTAATACTTCAAAAAGAAATGAAAAAGATATAAAATAAATACATTGAGACAAATGATAGTGGAAATACAATATGCAAAAACTCAAGGAATGCAGCAAAACCAATTTTAAGATGGATGTTCATAGTGAAAAATGCCTACATGAAGAAGCAAGAAAAATCTCAAGTAAACGACTAAACTTTACACCTCAAAGAACTAGAAAAATAAGAACAAATGAAGCACAAATATAGTAGAAGTCAATTATTGAAAGAAAAATAAGGAAAGAACAAAAGCTTGGAGACTAAACAACATGCTACTAAAAACCTATGGGTCAATGATGAAATCAAAGAAGAAATCAGAAAATACCTTAAAACAAATTAAAATGAAAAAACAACTTTACAAAATCTATGGAATGCAGCAAAAGCAGTTCTAAGAAAGAAGTTCAGAGCAAAATAGACCTTCTTCAAGAAACAAGAAAAATCACAAATGAACAACCTAACATACAACACAAAAAGAATTTGAAAAAGAAGAACAAACAAAACCCAAAGTCAGTAGAAGGAAGGAAATAATAAAGGTAAGAGAGGAAATAAACAAAATAGAGATTTTAAAAAAGATAGAAAAGACCAATAAAACCAAGAGCTATGTTTTTGAAAAGATGAACAAAATTGACAAACCTCTAGCCAAGTTGACCATGAAGAAAAGTGACAAATAAAAAAAAACAAGAAATGAAAGACGAGAAATAACAACCAATGCCACAGAAATACAAAAAAAAAAATCATAAGAGGATACTACGAAAACACATAGGCCAACAAATTGGACAACTTAAAAGAAATGGACAAATTTCTGTAAACATACAGCCTGCTAAGACTGAGTCAAGAACAGACAATTTGAATAGACTGATCACTAGACGTGAAATATAATCTATTAAAAAACAAACCTTCCCTATAAACAAAAATCAATGATTTCAATGGAGAATTCTCCCAAACATATGAAGAAGAATTAATACTTATTCTCAAATTATTCCAGAAATTTGAAGAAAAGGGAACACGAACACTCCAAAATTCATTCTATGAGGCCACCATCACACTGATACTAAACGAAACAAAACACTACAGAAAATGAAAATTGCAGGCCAATATCTTTGAAGAATATAGATGCAAAAATCCTCAACAAAATTTAGCACACCAAATCCAACTATATGTAAAAGGGATCACGTACCATGATCAAGTTAAATTCATTCAAGGGTCACAAGGATGGTTCAACATATGCAAATCAATCAATGTGATACACATTATCTATAGGAAAGACAGAAACATCATGATCATCTCAATAGACACAGAAATAGCATTTGACAAAATTCAACATCGATTCATAATAAAAACTCTCATTGAAGTGGGTATAGAGGGAACATGTCTCAAAATAATAAAGGCCATTTACAACAAACCCACAGCAAACATAATACCCAATGGTAAAAAGCTGAAAGATTTCCTGCTAAATTCAGGAAAAAGACATGGATGCCAACTCTTACTGTTTCTATTTACCATACTACTGGAAGTCCTAGACACAGCAATTATACAAGAAAAAGAAATAAAATGTATTCAAATTGGAAGGGAAGAGGTAAAACTGGCAATATTTGTTGATGACCCAATACTCTATGTAGAGAACCCTAAAGTCTCCACACAGAAACTATCAGAACTAATAAATGACTTCAACAAGGTAGCAGGGTACAAGATTAATATATAAAATTCTGTTGTGTTTCTATACACTGATAATAAAATACCTGAAAGAGAAAGTAAAAAAATCCCATATAAAATCATATATATGTATATATATATACATATATATGTATTACATGCATATATAACATGTAGGAATAAACTTAAGCACGGATGCAAAAGACCTATATGCTGAAAACTATATAAAACATGGGTAAAGGACATTGAAGATGATTCAAAGATATGGAAAAATATCCCATGCTCTTGGGTTGAAAGAATTCATATTGATAAAATGACAATACTACCCAAAGCAATCTACAGATTTAAATCAATCCCTATCAAAATATCCATGACATTTTTCACAAAATTGGAACAAATAATTCTAAAATTTATATGGTACTACAAAAGACTCAGAATTGCCAAAGCTATCCTGAGTAAAAGAACAAAGCTGGAAGTATAACCCTTCCAGACATCAGGCTCTATTACAAAGCTACAGCAATAAGAACATTGAGCTGTTGGCACGAAAACAGACATATTGATCAATGGAACAAAATAAAGCCCAGAAGTAAACCCACACACCTATGGTCAATTAATCAATGACATATGAGGAAAGAATACACGATGGAGAAAAGAGAGTCTCTTCAAAAAATGGTGCTGCAAAAACTAGAGAACTACATGTCAAAGCATGAGATTAGAACATAAACTCATACCATATACAAAAATAAATTCAAAATGGTTTAAAGACATAAATGTAAAGCCTTGAAACCATTAAATCCCTAGAAGAGAACATAAATCACTGTTTGATATATATCACAGCAATATTTTCTTTTACCAGTCTCTGAGGCAAAAGAAATAAAAGCAAAAATAAACAAATGGGACCTAATTAAACTTAAAAGCTTTTGCAACAAAAGAAACCATTGACAAAAGGAAAAGACAACCTGTGGAATGAGAGAAAATATTTACAAACAACGGGACTGATAGAGAGTTAATATCCAAAGTATGCAAATAGCTTATACAACTGAATATTAAAAAAATAAAAATAAAAATGAGCAGAAGGCTATTTTGTTAAATATGGTGGAATAGAAGGACGTGCACTCACTCCCTCTTGCAAGAGCACCTGAATCACAACAAACTGCTGAACAATCATCGACAGGAAGACACTGGAACTCACCAAAAATGATATCCCACATCCAAAGACAAAGGAGAAGCTGCAATGACATGGTAAGAGGGGAACCATCACAATAAAATCAAATCCCATAAGCGCTGGGTGGGTGACTCACAAACTGGACAACAATTATACCACAGAAGTCCACCCACTGGAGTGAAGGTTCTGAGCCACACGTTAGGCTTCCCAACCTGGGGGTCTGGCAAAGGGAGGAGGAATTCCCAGAAAATCACATTTTGAAGGCTAGCAGAATTTGACAGCAGGACTTCAACAGGACTGGGGGAAACAGAGACTCCACTTTTGGAGGGCACACACAAAGTAGTGTGCACATCAGGACCCAGGGGGAAGGAGAAGTGACCCCATAGGAGACTGAACCAGCCCTACCTGCTAGTGTTGGAGGGTCTCCTGCAGAGGTGGGGGGGGATGTGGCTCACCAAGGGGACACAGACACTGGCAGAAGAAGTTCTGGGAAGAACTACTTGACATGAGTGTTCCTGGAGTCAAACATTAGCCCTTCCAAAGAGCCTGTAGGCGACAGTGCTGGATCATCTCAGGCAAAACAACCAGCAGAGAGGGAACTCAGCCCCACCCATCAGCAAACAAGAGGATTACAGTTTTACTGAGCTCCGTCCACCAGAGCAACACCCAGCTCTACCCACCACCAGTCCCTCCCATCAGGAAGCTTGCACAAGCCATTTAGATAGCTTCATCCACCTTAGGGCAGAAAGCAGAAGCAAGAGGATCTACAACCCTGCAGCCTGTGGAACAAAAGCCACATTCACAGAAAGACAGACAAAATGAAAAGGCAGAGGACTATGTAGCAGATGAAGGGAAAAGATAAAACCCAAGAAAAATAACTAAACGAAGTGGAGAGAGGCAACCTTCCAGAAAAAGAATTCAGAATATTGATAGTGAAGATGATCCAGGACCTCAGAAAAGAATGGAGGCAAAGATTGAGAAGATGCAAGAAATGTTTAACAAAGACCAAGAAGAATTAAAGAACAAACAGAGAGGAACAATACAATAATGGAAATTAAAAATACACTAGAAAGAACCAACAGCAGAATAACTGAGGCAGAAGAACTGATTATGTGACCTGGAAGACAGAATGGTGGAATTCACTGTCATGGAACAGAATAAACAAAAAGAATGAAAAGAAATGAAGACAGCCTAAGAGACTTCTGGGACAATATTAGACACACCAACATTTGCATTATAGGGGTCCCAGAGGAAAAGAGAGAGAGAAAGGACCCAAGAAAATATTTGAAGAGATTACAGTTCAAAATTTCCCTAACATGTGAAAGGAAATAGCTACCCAAGTCCAGGAAGCACAGAAAGTCCAGGCAGGATAAAACAAAGGAGAAACACACCAAAACACATAGTAATCAAAGTGACAAAAATTAAAGACAAAGAAAAATTATTAAAAGCAACAAAGGAAAAATGGCAAATAACATACAAGGGAACTCCTGAAGGTTCACAGCTGATTTCTAAGCAGAAACTGTACAAGCCAGAAGGGAGTGGCATGACATATTTAAAGTGATGAAAGGGAATAACCTACAACTAAAATTACTCTACCTGGCAAGGATCACATTCAGATTCGATGGAGAAATCAAAAGCTTTACAGACAAACAAAAGCTAAGAGAATTCAGCACCACCAAACCAGCTCTACAACAAATGCTAAAGGAACTTCTCTAAGCGGGAAACACAAGAGAAGGAAAGGACCTACAAAAACAAACTCAAAACAATTTAGAAAATGGTAATAGGAACATACATATCTATAACTACCTTAAATATAAACGGATTAAATGCTCCCACCCAAACACATAGACTGGCTGAATGGGTACAAAAACAAGGCCCGTATATATGCTGTCTACAAGAGACCCACTTCAGACCTAGGGACACATACAGACTGAAAGTGAGGGGATGGAAAAAGATATTCCATGCAAATGGAAATCAAAAGAAAGCAGAATTAGCAATACTCATATCAGATAACATAGACTTTAAAATAAAGAATGTTACATGAGGCAAGGAAAGACACTGCATAATGATGAAGGGATCAATCCAAGAATGAGATATAACAATTATAAATATAGATACACCCAACATAGGAGCACCTCCATACATAAGGCAAATGCTAAAAGCTGTAAAAGAGGAAATCACCAGTAACACAATAATAGTGGGGGACTTTAACACCTCATTTACACCAATGACAGATCATCCAGACAGAAAATTAATAAGGAAACACAAGTTTTAAATGACACAAAAGACCAGATAGATTTAATTGATATTTATAGGATATTCCATCTGAAAACAGCAGATTACACTTTCTTCCCAAGTACACACGCAACATTCTTCAAGATAGATCACATCTTGGGTCACAAATCAAGCCTCAGTAAATTTAAGAAAATTGAAATCATATTAAGCTTATTTTCCAACAAATATGCTATTAGATTAGAAATCAATTACAGTGTAAAAAACCCGTAAAAAATACAAACACATGGAGGCTAAACAATAAGTTACTAAATAACCAATAGATCACTGAAGAAATCAAAGAGGAAAAAAAAATACCTAGAGAAAAATGACAACAAAAAACCCGATGATCCAAAACCTATGTGATGCAGCAAAAGCAGTTCTAAGAGGGAAGTTTATAGCAATACAATCCTATCTCAAGAACAAAGAAAAATTTCAAACAAAAATTCAAAACTTACACCTAAAAGAACTAGAGAAAGAAAAACAAACAAACCCCAAAGTTACTGGAAGGAAAGAAATCATAAATGTTAGAGCAATAATAAATGAAATAGAAACAAAGAAAACAGTAACAAAGATCAATAAAACTAAAAGCTGGTTCTTTCAGAAGATAAACAAAATTGATAAACCTTTATCCAGATTATCAAGAAAAAGAGGGAGAGGACTCAAATCAATAAAATTAGAAATGAAAAAGGAGAAGTTACAGCGGACACCACAGAAATACAAAGGATCATAAGAGACTACTACAAGCAACTCTATGCCAATAAAATGGACAACCTGGAAGAAATAGACACATTTTTAGAAAGGTATAACCTTCCAAGACTGAACCAGGAAGAAAAGAAAATATGAACAGACCAATCACAAGTAATGAAATTGAAACTGTGATTAAAAATCTTCCAACAAACAAAAGTCCAGGACCAGATGGCTTCACAGGTAAAATTTATCAGACATTTAGAGAAGAGCTAAAACCCATCCTTCTCAAACTCTTCCAAAAAATTGCAGAGGAAGGAACACTCCAAAACTCATTCTATAAAGCCACAATCACACTGAAACCAAAACCAGACAAAGATAGTACAATAAAAGAAAATTACAGACCAATATCACTGATGAATATAGATGCAAAAGTCTTAAACAAAATACTAGCAGACAGAATCCAACAACACATTAAAAGGATCATACACCATAATCAAGTGGGATTTATCCCAGGGATGCAAGGATTTTAAATATATATCAAATCATCCAATGTGATACACCATATTAACAAATTAAGGAATAAAAACAATATGATCACCTCAATAGATGCAGAAAAAGCTTTTGATAAAATTCAACGCCCATTTATGATAAAAACTCTCCAGAAAGTGGGCATAGAGGGAACCTACGTCAACATAATAAAGGTCATATGCGACAAACCCACAGCAAACATCATTCTCAATGGTGAAAAACTGAAAGCATTTCCTCTAAGATCAGGAACAAGACAAGGATGTCCACTGTCACCATTATTATTCACCATGGTTTTGGAAGTCCTAGCCATGGCAATCAGCGAAGTAAAAGAAATAAAACGGATATAAATTTGAAAAGAAGAAGTAAAACTGTCACAGTTTGCAGATGACATGATACTATATATAGATTATTCTAAAGATGCCACCAGAAAACTACTGGAGCTAATAAATGAATTTGGTAATGTTTCAGGACACAAAATTAATGCTCAGAAATCTCCTGTATTCCTATACACTCACAACAAAAGACCAGAAAGAGAAATTAAGGAAACAATCCCATTCACCATCGCATCAAATAGAATGAAATACCTAGGAATAAGCCTACTTAAGGAGACAAAAGATCTGTACTCAGGAAACTATAAGACACTGAGGAAAGAAATCAAAGATGATACAACCAGCTGGAGAGATATACCATGTTCTAGGATTGGAAGAAACAATATTGGGAAAATGATGATACTACCCAAAGCAATCTACAGATTCAATGCAATCCCTATCAAATTACCAATGGCATTTTTTACAGAACTAGAACAAAAAATTTTTTAACTGTATAGAGACACAGAACACCCCAAATAGCAAAAGCAATCTTGAGGGAAAAAAAAGAGCTGGAGGAATCAGACTCCCTGACTTCCGAATATACTACAAAGTTGCAGTAACCAAGACAATATGGTACTGGCACAAAAACAGAAATATAGATCAATGGAACATGATAGAAAGCCCAGAGATGAACCCACGCACCTATTGTCAACTAATCTGTGACAAAGAAGGCAAGTATATACAATGGAGAAAAGACAATCTCTTCAATAAGTGGTGCTGGGAAAATTGGACAGCTACATGGAAAAGAATGAAATTAGAACACTCCCTAACAACATACACAAAAATAAAGTCAAAATGGATTGTACCCCTAAATGTAAGACTGGACACTATAAAACTCTTAGAGGAAAACATAGGAAGAACACTCTTTGACATAAATCACAGCAAGATCTTTTTTGACCCACCTCCTAGAGTAATGGAAATAAAAACAAAAATAAACAAATGGGACCTAATGAAACTTCAAAGCTTTGCACAACAAAGGAAACCATAAACAAGATGAAAAGACAATCTTCAGAGTGGGAGAAAATATTTGCAAACAAAGCAACTGGCAAAGGATTAATCTCCAAAATATGCAAGCAGCTCATGCAGCTCAATATCAAAAAAAAAACAAACAACCCAATCCAAAAATGGGCAGAAGACCTAAACAGACATTTCTCCAAAGAAGATATACAGATTGCCAACAAACACATGAAAAATGCTCAACATCACTAATCATTAGAGAAATGCAAATCAAAACTGCAATGAGGTATCACCTCACACCAGTCAGAATGGCCATCATCCAAAAATCTACAAACAATAAATGCTGGAGAAGGTGTGGAGAAAAGGGAACCCTCTTGCACTGTTGGTGGGAATGTAAATTGGTACAGCCACTATGGAGAACAGTATGGAGGTTCCTTAAGAAACTAAAAATAGGACTACCATACGACCCAGCAATCCCACTACTGGGCATATACCCTGAGAAAACCATAATTCAAAAAGAGTCATGTACCCTAGTGTTCATTGCAGCTCTATTAACAATAGCCAGGACATGGAAGCAACCTAAGTGTCCATCGACAGATCAATGGATAAAGAAGATGTGGCACATTTATACAATCGAATATTACTCAGCCCTGAAACGAAATGAAATTGAGTTATTTGTAGTGAGGTGGATTGAATAGAGATTGTCATACAGAGTTAAGTAAGTCAGAAAGAGGAAAACAAATACTGTATGCCAACACGTGTATATGGAATCTTAAAAAAAAAAAGGTTCTGAAGAACCTAGGGACAAGACAGGAATAAAGATGCAGACGTAGAGAATGGACTTGAGGATGCGGGGAGGGGTAACTGTAAGCTGGGACGAAGTGAGATAGTGGCGTGGACTAACATATACAATATCAAATGTAAAATAGATAGCTAGTGGGAAGCAGCCGCATAGCACAGGGAGATCAGCTCAGTGCTTTGTGACCACCTATAGGGGTGGACTACAGAGGGTGGGAGGGAGACACAAGGTGGGTATTTGGGGATATATGTATACATATAGACGACTCACTTTGTTATACAGCAGAAACTAACACACCAGTGTAAAGCAATTATACTCCAATAAAGATGTTAAAATATTTTTCGGTTAACTTTTATTATTTTTATACCAGAAATACCTACTCATTATACGTACTTAAATGCCTGCACACCTACATACATAGAAAAGGGAAGCAAAAAGGAAAAAAATAGCTTAAACTTCTCACGAATAATCAGTATTAACATTTTCTGCATATCTAGAAATTTCCTATGCACATAAATATGTATTTTTACAAAATGGGATCAAATAAAAATGTTGTTTGATAACTTTCTTCTATGTCAATAACTACATTTCTACATTATCATTTTAAATTTGGATACACCAGCATTATATGGGTAACTATATTTTTTTCTAGTTCTTTCATGATTTCATTTTTCATATTTAAATCTTTAATTAATCTGGTATAGACTTGGTATACAGTGGGAGGCAAGGAGCTAACTAAAATTTTTATCTTTATTTTCCAAAATGGCCATGCCATGAAGAGTGCTGAGAATAACAGGGGCTCAAAGCCCTATTTTCCACTTCTTCTTGTGTCACAGAAGGGCTCCCAGAGAGCTTCTATCTATTCAGTGGTCATTTGGCATATCCTTCAGAAGAAAATGAGGATGAAAAAATATGGACAAGATTATCCTTAGATTGTATCTCACTTCCCCCAGGTGCTAGTGAGTACATCATCTCAGCAGTATAGGAGTTTAGCTCCCCGGGATTTTCTCTCTAGAAGAGGGAAAACCACCATGGCCAGTAAATAATTCTTATGAGTTTCAACATGGTCCTCTAAGCCCTGGTTCTATATCTGCCATTCTCATTTCTTTTGCTTGAGGCCATTGTGGTTTTCCGTCTTCTAGAGAGAAAATACCAGGGAGCTAGAACTATCCCATATTAGATATGAGCATCTTGACCAGAGCAAAAGCAGTAACCTCTGCTGAGTTCTATACCTTTTTAGATATATTGATTTATTTTCTCTGTATGCTTCAGAACCTTTTCTCATACCTACTCAGAACACTACCACTGTCACATGTCTGTTTCTGTGATAACATGCTACATTTCTCTATAATTTTAATACCCTCTATTTGTAACCATCATGCTTTCTGCAGGCAAACCCTACAAATACATCAGAGTGGGACAGACAGCTGTACAGTCCCTGGGACTGCTTTTATAGTAGTAAATTTGAGATCTGACAGGTTTTTATCTATGTGGCCAGGCTGTTTGCTATCTGATATTAAGAAAAGGGGTCTTGTAATAGCATCAGGCCCATGGAAGCCAGCAGCAGTCCTAGCCTGAGTCTGGTCCTGACTTAATCACAAACTGACAATAAGGCAAGTGGGCCATTTTCTTCTGATTCTTCATCTTCTAAATTAGGGAATACCTTGTACACTTTGTCTCTATTCAAGCCTAGGGTTCTGATGAAGATAAATGACACCATAATTAAGCTAACATTTATTGAATATATATGAGCCATGCACTGTGCTAGATGCTTTACATATCTCATTTAGGGCTTATAACAATCCAGAAAGGTAGTTATTATTATGCTTATTTTATAGATGAAGAGATGGATTAAATTAATTGCACAAAGTCACACAGCCTGTACATATTTTCAGGTAAGCTGAAACTTCAGAAAGATTCATGTTTTTCTAGATGTGTTTTGAAAATTAAAAAATAAATATATATACTTCCAATTTCTGGCTTCACGTTTCAAGCACTTGAAAGCCATCACTCCCATACTCACAATAAGAAAAAACTGAGCAAACTTAAAATCACTTCCTAGATCCATCAGAGAATTGAGGTCACAAGGCAAACTGCTGTTCTGTAAGATGGAGAGACAGACCGGTGGATATGGAGACTCATAGCAGACTAGGTGAAGAAGCCTGCAGCTGAAGCCAGTATCAGTAAGAATACTTTAAAACTGTAATCGACAGATTGCTAGATGCTCAGTGTGGACTAGATCAAGGGCTAAATATCCACAGTGGGCTCAGCCTTAGGGGGTTCTCAACACTTTCATGCATTTTACCTGCAAGAACACTACCAGGTTTTCACTGTGAAGACCGGAGAAAAATTCTCCTGTCCTTCTAACAAGGGGAGAGGAAAAGTAGCCATTTTGAAATATATCCAGACCTCTCTATTCTCTTTAACAAGGCCTGCCCTCAAGGAAAGGTTTTATCAGAGCCTAACTGACTGGGGTTTTACCAGAGCTGAACTGACCTGGGAGATAGGAAATACTCAACTCAGGCACACAAAAAGATTGAGACCTAATCATAAGACTAATGAATGCTTCCATTCTACTCACACTTTATCATCACATTAACAGCACTCTTATATAATAACAGGTATTACAGCTAAAAACACTGTAAGAGCTTTATTTACAAAAGCCAGGACATGGAAACAACCTAAGTGTCCATCGACAGATGAATGGATAAAGAAGATGTGACACATATATACAATGGAATATTACTCAACCATAAAAAGAAACAAAATTGAGTTATTTGTAGTGAGGTGGATAGACCTAGAGTCTGTCATACAGAGTGAAGTAAGTCAGAAAGAGAAAAACAAATACCATATGCTAACACACATATAAGGAATCTTAAAAAAAAAAAAGGTTCTGAAGAACCTAAGGGCAGGACAGGAATAAATACGCAGACATAGAGGATGGACTTGAGGACACGGGGAGGGGGAAGGGTAAGCTGGGACGAAGTTAGAGAGTGGCATGGACATATATACACTACCAAATGTAAAATAGATAGTGAGAAGCAGCCACATAACACAGGGACATCAGCTTGGTGCTTTGTGTCCACCTAGAGGGGTGGGATAGGGAGGGTGAGAGGGAGATGCAAGAGGGAGGAGCTATGGGCATATATGTATACGTATAGATGATTCACTTTGTTATACAGCAGTAAATAACACAACATTGTAAAGCAATTGTACTCCAATAAAGATGTTAAAAAGCATATCTAAAAATAAAACTTCCATATGATCCAGCAATCCTACTCCTTGGTATATATCCAGAAAAAAAGAAAACTCTCATTTGAGAAGATACATGCAGATAAATATAATGAAATATTACTGTCATAAAAAAGAATAAAATATTGCAATTTGTAGCATTATCGACAGAACTAGAGAAGATTATGCTTAGTGAAATAAGTCAGACAGAGAAAGGCAAATACTATATGATATCACTTATGTGTGGAATCTAAAAAATAATACAAATGTATCTATATGGAAAACAGAAACAGACTCACAGACATAGAAATAAACTTACGGTTACCAAATGGGAGGCGGGTGGGGAGGGACAAATTAAGAGTATGAAATTAACAGATACAAACTACTATACATAAAATAAATAAGCAAGAATGATTTACTGCACAGCACGAGGAATTATACCCAATATTTTGTAATTATAGAATATAATTTGCAAAATTACCCCAAAACAAATCGTACTGTATGCCTGAATCTAACAAAATATTGTGAACAAACTTTTCTTCAGTTAAAAAATAGTAGAAGTAAGGAAATATAAAAAAAAATTATAGAAGAAATGAGTGTATTGTGAACAAATACATGCCAACAAATTTGACAACCTGGAAGAAATAGATATATTCCTAGAAGCATACATCTACCAAGACTGAATCATGAAGAAATAGAACATCTGAACAAACTGATTACTATTAAGCATATTGAATCAGTAATCACAAACCTCCCAATAAGCAAAAGTGCAGGAAAAGATGGATTCACTAGTGAATTCAAACCAACATTTAAAACAGAATTAATACTAATACTTACGAAACTCTTCCAAAAATAGAAGAGGACGGAACAATTCTTTTTTTTTTAATTAATTTATTTTTTTATTGAAGTATAATTGCTTTACAATGGTGTGTTAGTTTCTGCTTTATAACAAAGTGAATCAGTTATACATATACATATGTTCCCATATCTATTCCCTCTTGCATCTCCCTCCCTCCCACCCTCCCTATCCCACCCCTCTAGGTGGTCACAAAGCACCGAGCTGATCTCCCTGTGCTATGCGGCTGCTTCCCACTAGCTATCTATTTTACATTTGGTAGTGTATATATGTCCATGCCACTCTCTCATCCTGTCACATCTTACCCCTCTCCCTCCCCATATCCTCAAGTCCATTCTCTAGTAGGTCTGTGTCTTTATTCCCGTCTTGCCACTAGGTCCTTCATGACCTTTTTTTTTTCCTTAGATTCCATATATATGTGTTAGCATACTGTATTTGTTTTTCTCTTTCTGACTTACTTCACTCTGTATGACAGACTCAAGGTCCATCCACCTCATTACAAATACCTCCATTTCATTTCTTTTTATGGCTGAGAAATATTCCATTGTATATATGTGCCACATCTTCTTTATCCATTCATCCGATGTTGGACACTTAGGTTGCTTCCATGTCCTGGCTATTGTAAATAGAGCTGCAATGAACATTTTGGTACACGACTCTTTTTGACCTATGGTTTTCTCAGGGTATAGGTCCAGTAGTGGGATTGCTGGGTCGTATGGTAGTTCTATTTTTAGTTTTTTAAGGAACCTCCATACTGTTCTCCATAGTGGCTGTATCAATTTACATTACCACCAACAGCGCAAGAGTGTTCCCTTTTCTCCATACCCTCTCCAGCATTTATTGTTTCTAGATTTTTTGATGATGGCCATTCTGACCGGTGTGAGATGATACCTCATTGTAGTTTTGATTTGCATTTCTCTAATGATTAAGGATGTTGAGCATTCTTTCATGTGTCTGTTGGCCATCTGTATATCTTCTTTAGAGAAATGTCTGTTTAGGTCTTCTGCCCATTTTTGGAATGGGTTGTTTGTTTTTTTGTTACTGAGCTGCATGAGCTGCTTGTAAATCTTGGAGATTAATCCTTTGTCAGTTGCTTCATTTGCAAATATTTTCTCCCATTCTGAGGGTTGTCTTTTGGTCTTGTTTATGGTTTCCTTTGCTGTGCAAAAGCTTTTAAGTTTCATTAGGTCCCATTTGTTTATTTGTGTTTTTATTTCCATTTCTCTAGGAGCTGGGTCAAAAAGGATCTTGCTGCGATTTATGTCATAGAGTGTTCTGCCTATGTTTTCCTCTAAGAGTTTGATAGTGTCTGGCTTAACATTTAGGTCTTTAATCCATTTTGAGTTTATTTTTGTGTATGGTGTCAGGTAGTGTTCTAGTTTCATACTTTTACATGTACCTGTCCAATTTTCCCAGCACCACTTATTGAAGAGACTGTCTTTTCTCCACTGTATATGCTTGCCTCCTTTATCAAAGATAAGGTGACCATATGTGCGTGGGATTATCTCTGGGATTTCTATCTTGTTCCATTGATCTATATTTCTGTTTTTGTGCCAGTACCAAACTGTCTTGATTACTGTAGCTTTGTAATATAGTCTGAAGTCAGGGAGCCTGATTCCTCCAGCTCCATTTTTCGTTCTCAAGATTGCTTTGGCTATTCGGGGTCTTTTGTGTCTCCATACAAATTGTGAAATGTTTTGTTCTAGTTCTCTGAAAAATGCCAGTGGTAGTTTGATAGGGATTGCATTGAATCTGTAGATTGCTTTGGGTAGTAGAGTCATTTTCACAATGTTGATTCTTCCAGTCCAAGAACATGGTATATCTCTCCATCTATTTGTATCATCTTTAATTTCTTTCATCAGTGTCCTATAATTTTCTGCATACAGGTCTTTTGTCTCCTTAGGTAGGTTTATTCCTAGATATTTTATTCTTTTTGTTGCATTGGTAAACGGGAGTGTTTTCTTAATTTCACTTTCAGATTTTTCGTCATTAGTGTATAGAAATGCAAGAGATTTCTGTGCATTAATTTTGTATTCTGCTACTTTACCAAATTCATTGATTAGCTCTAGGAGTTTTCTAGTGGCAGTTTTAGGATTCTCTATGTATAGTATCATGTCATCTGCAAACAGTGACAGCTTTTCTTCTTCTGTTCCGATTTGGATTCCTTTTATTTCTTTTTCTTCTCTGATTGTTGTGGCTAACACTTCCAAAACTATGTTGAATAATAGTGGTGAGAGTGGGCAACCTTGTCTTGTTCCTGATCTTAGTGGAAATGGTTTCAGTTTTTCACCATTGAGCAAAATGTTGGCTGTGGGTTTGTCATATATGGCCTTTATTCTTTTGAGGAAAGTTCCCTCTATGCCTACTTTCTGCAGGGCTTTTATCATCAATGGGTGTTGAATTTTGTCGAAAGCTTTCTCTGCATCTATTGAGATGATCATATGGTTTTTCTCCTTCAATATGGTGTATCACATTGATTGATTTGCGTATATTGAAGAATCCTTGCATTCCTGGGATCAACCCCACTTGATCATGGTGTATAATCCTTTTAATGTGCTGTTGGATTCTGTTTGCTAGTATTTTGTTGAGGATTTTTGCATCTATGTTCATCAGTGATATTGGCCTGTAGTTTTCTTTCTTTGTGACATCTTTGTCTGGTTTTGGTATCAGGGTGATGGTGGCCTCGTAGAATGAGTTGGGGAGTGTTCCTCCCTCTGCAATATTTTGGAAGAGCTTGAGAAGGATAGGTGTTAGCTCTTCTCTAAATGTTTGATAGAATTCGCCAGTGGAGCCATCTGGTCCTGGGTTTTTGTTTGTTGGAAGATTTTTAATCACAGTTTCAATTTCAGTGCTTGTGATTGGTCTGTTCATATTTTCTATTTCTTCCTGGTTCAGTCTCGGCAGTTTGTGCATTTCTAAGAATCTGTCCATTTCTTCCAAGTTATCTATTTTATTGGCATAGAGTTGCTTGTAGTAATCTCTCATGATCGTTTGCATTTCTGCAGTGTCAGTGGTTACTTCTTTTTCATTTCTAATTTTATTGATTTGAGTCTTCTCCCTTTTTCTCTTGATGAGTCTGGCTAACGGTTTCTCAATTTTGTTTATCTTCTCGAAGAACCAGCTTTTAGTTTCATTGATTTTTGCTATTGTTTCCTTCATTTCTTTTTCATTTATTTCTGATCTGATCTTTTTGATTTCTTTCCTTCTGCTAGCTTTGGGGGTTTTTTGCTCTTCTTTTTCTAATGCTTTAGGTGCAAGGTTAGGTTGTTTATTCGAGATGTTTCCTGTTTCTTGAGGTAGGCTTGTATTGCTATAAACTTCCCTCTTAGAACTGCTTTTGCTGCATCCCATAGGTTTTGGGTCGTCGTGTCTCCATTGTCATTTGTTTCTAGGTATTTTTTGATTTCCCCTTTGATTTCTTCAGTGATCACTTCGTTATTAAGTAGTGTATTGTGTAGCCTCCATGTGTTTGTATTTTTTACAGATCTTTTCCTGTAATTGATATCTAGTCTCATAGCGTTGTGGTCAGAAAAGATACTTGATACGATTTCAATATTTTTAAATTTACCAAGGCTTGATTTGTGACCCATGATATGATCTATCCTGGAGAATGTTCCATGAGCACTTGAGAAAAATGTGTATTCTGTTGTTTTTGGGTGGAATGTCCTATAAATATCAATTAAGTCCATCTTGTTTAATGTATCATTTAAAGCTTGTGTTTCCTTATTTATTTTCATTTTGGATGATCTGTCCATTGGTGAAAGTGGGGTGTTAAAGTCCCCTACTATGATTGTGTTGCTGTCGATTTCCCCTTTTATGGCTGTTAGTATTTGCCTTATGTATTGAGGTGCTCCTATGTTGGGTGCATAAATATTTACAATTGTTATATCTTCCTCTTGGATCGATCCCTTGATCATTATATAGTGTCCTTCTTTGTCTCTTGTAATAGTCTTTATTTTAAAGTCTATTTTGTCTGATATGAAAATTGCTACTCCAGCTTTCTTTAGATTTCCATTTGCATGGAAAATCTTTTTTCATCCCCTCACTTTCAGTCTGTATGTGTCTCTAGGTCTGAAGTGGGTCTCTTCTAGACAGCATATATATGGGTCTTGTTTTTGTATCCATTCAGCCAGTCTGTGTCTTTTGGTGGGAGCATTTAATCCATTTACATTTAAGGGAATTATTGATATGTATGTTCCTATTCCCATTTTCTTAAATGTTTTGGGTTTGTTGTTGTAGGTGTTTTCCTTCTCTTGTGTTTCTTGCCTAGAGAAGTTCCTTTAGCATTTGTTGTAAAGCTGGTTTGGTGGTGCTGAACTCTCTCAGCTTTTGCTTGTCTGTAAATGTTTTAATTTCTCCGTCAAATCTGAATGAGATCCTTGCTGGGTAGATTAACCTTGGTTGTAGGTTTTTCTCCTTCATCACTTTAAGTATATCCTGCCACTCCCTTCTGGCTTGCAGAGTTTCTGCTGAAAGATCAGCTGTTAACCTTATGGGGTTTCCCTTGAGTGTTATTTGTTGTTTTTCCCTTGCTGCTTTTAATAGGTTTTCTTTATATTTCATTTTTGCTAGTTTGATTAATATGTGTCTTGGCGTGTTTCTCCTTGGATTTATCCTGTATGGGACTCTCTGTGCTTCCAGGACTTGATTAACTATTTCCTTTCCCATATTAGGGAAGTTTTCAACTATAATCTCTTCAAATATTTTCTCAGTCCCTTTCTTTTTCTCTTCTTCTGGGACCCCTATAATTCGAATGTTGGTGCATTTAATGTTGTCCCAGAGGTCTCTGAGACTGTCCTCAGTTCTTTTCATTCTTTTTTCTTTATTCTGCTCTGCAGTAGTTATTTCCACTATTTTATCTTCCAGGTCACTTATCCGTTCTTCTGCCTCAGTTATTCTGCTATTGATCCCATCTAGAGTATTTTTAATTTCATTTTTTGTGTTTTTCATAGTTGCTTGGTTCCTCTTTAGTTCTTCTACATCCTTGTTAAATGTTTCTTGCATTTTGTCTATTCTATTTCCAGGATTTTGGATCACCTTTACTATCATTATTCTGAATTCTTTTTCAGGTAGATTACCTATTTCCTCTTCATTTGTTAGGTCTGGTGTGTTTTGACCCTGCTCCTTCACCTGCTGTGTGTTTTTTTGTCTTCTCATTTTGCTTATCTTACTGTGTTTGGGGTCTCCTTTTCACAGGCTGCAGGTTCATAGTTCCCGATGTTTTTGGTGTCTGTCCCCAGGGGCTAAGGTTGGTTCAGTGGCTTGTGTAGGCTTCCTGGTGGAGGGTACTAGTGTCTGTGTTCTGGTGGATGAGTCTGGATCTTTTTTTTCTGGTGGGCACGTCCACATCTGGTGGTGTATTTTGGGGTGTCTGTGGCCTTATTATGATTTTAAGCAGCCTCTCTGCTAATGGATAGTGCTGTGTTCCTGTCTTGCTAGTTGTTTGGCATAGGGTGTCCAGCACTGTAGCTTGCTGGTCGTTGAGTGAAGCTGGGTCGTGATGTTGAGATGGAGATCTCTGAGAGATTTTCACCGTTTGGTATTACATGGAGCTGGGAGGTCTCTTGTGACCAGTGTCCTGAAGTTGGCTCTCCTACCTCAGAGGCACAGCCCTGATGCCTGGCTGGAGCATCAAGAGCCTTTCATCCACACAGGTCAGAGTATAAGGGAGAAAAAAATAGAAAGAAAGAAAGAAATAGGAAAAAATAAAATAAAATAAAGCTATTATAATAAAAAATTAGAAAAAAAAATTATTGAGTAAATGTATTCAGAAAAATTTTTTTTTAATTTTTAAAGATAGATTTATTAATTTTTTATAATAAAAAATAAGAAAAAAATTATTAAGAAAAAATTTATTTAGAAATAAATTTTTTTTGAAATAGAAAATATGAAAACACTTATTAAATTTTTTTTTAATTTCTAAAAATAGAAAATAAGGAAAAAATTATTAAGAAAACATTTATTAGGAAAAAAAAAATTTTTTTATTAAGAAAAAAAAGGACGGACCTAACCCTAGGACTAATGGTGGAAGCAAAGCTATACAGACTAAATCTCACTGAGAAGCATACACATATCGACTCACAAAAAAAGGAAAAGGGGAAAAATTAATATATCCTGCTCCCAAAGTCCACCTCTTGAATTTGGGTTGATTCGTTGTCTATTCAGGTATTCAACAGATGCAGGCACATCAAGTTGTTTGTGGAGCTTTATTCCGCTGCTTCTGAGGCTGCTGGGAGAGATTTCCCTTTCTCTTCTTTGTTCGTACAGCTCCCGGGGTTCAGCTTTGGATTTGGACCCGCCTCTGCATGTAGGTCGCCTGAGGGCGTCTCTTCCCCGCCCAGACAGAACGGGGTTAAAGGAACAGCTGCTTTGGGGGCTCTGGCTCACTCAGGCCGGGGGGAGGGAGGAGTACAGAGGAGGCGGGGCGAGCCTGCGGAGGCAGAGGCCGGCATGACGTTGCAGCAGCCTGAGGCGCACCGTGCGTTCTCCTGGGGAAGTTGTCCCCGGGCCACGGACCACGGTAGCCTGGCAGCAGCGACCTGCACCGGCTCCCGGGAGGGGCAGTGTGGAGAGTGACCTGCGCTCACACGCAGGCTTCTTGGTGCGGCGGCAGCAGCCCTAGCGTCTCCTGCCAGTCTCTGGGGTCTGTGCTGATAACCGTGGCTCGCGCCTGTCTCTGGGTTCCGCGCTGTTAGCCACAGCTCCCGCCCTCCTCTGGGGTCCGCGCTGATAGCCGCGGCTCGCGCCAGTCTCTGGAGTCCTTTTAGGTGGCGCTCTGAATCCCCTCTCCTTGCGCGCCACGAAACAAAGAGGCAAGAAAAAGTCTCTTGCCTCTTCAGCGGCTGCAGACTTTTTCTCGGGCTCCCTCCCGGCTAGCTGTGGCACACCAACCCCCCTCAGGCTGTGTCATGCCGCCAGCCCCAGTCCTCTCCCTGTGATCCGACCGAAGCCCGAGCCTCAGCTCCCAGCCCCCGCCCACCCCGGCGGGTGAGCAGACAAGCCTCACGGGCTGGTGAGTGCTGCTCGGCGCCAAGCCTCTGTGCGGGAATCTCTCCGTTTTTCCCTCTGCGCCCCTGTTGCTGTGGGATCCGCGCTGATAGCCGCGGCTCGCGCCGGTCTCTGGAGTTTGTTAAGGCGGCGCTCTGAATCCCCTCTCCTTGTGCACCGCGAAACAAAGAGGCAAGAAAACGTCTCTTGCCTCTTCAGCAGCTGCAGGCTTTTTCCCGGACTCCCTCCCGGCTAGCACCGAATCCCGAGCCTCAGCTCCCAACCCCGCCCACCCTGGCGGCTGAGCAGACAAGCCTCTAGGGCTGGTGAGTGCTACTCAGCACCGATCCTCCATGCGGGAATCTCTCCGTTTTGCCCTCCTCACCCCTGTGGCTGCACTCTCCTCCATGGCTCCGAAGCTTCCCCCCTCTGCCACCCGCAGTCTCTGCCCACAAAGGGGCTTCCTAGTGTGTGGAAACCTTTCCTCCTTCATGGCTCCCTCTCACTGGCGCAGGTCCCATCCCTATTCTTTCGTCTCTGTTATTTCTTTTTTCTTTTGCCCTACCCTAGTACGTGGGGATTTTCTTGCCTTTTGGGAGGTCTGACGTCTTCTACCAGCGTTCAGTAGGTGTTCTGTAGGAGCAGTTCCACGTGTAGATGTGTTTCTACTGTATCTGTGGGAAGGAAGGTGATCTCCGCATCTTACTCTTCCACCATCTTGCCCCGAGGACGGAACACTTCTAAACTCATATTACCCTGATACAAAAACATACAAGACACCACAAATAACTAAATATTTCAGGCCAATATACCTGATGAACATAGATGCAAATGTCCTCAACAAAATATTAGCAAATGAAATTTAACTATACATTAAAAGGATCATACTCTATGATTATGTGGGATTTATTCCAGGGATGCAATTATGGATCAACATCCACAAATCAATCAATGTGATCAACACATTAACAAACTTGAGGATAAAAAACATATGATCATCTCAATAGATACTGAAAGAGTATTTGACAATATTTAACATGCATTTATGACAAAAACTCTCCAGAAAGTGGGCATAGAGGGAACCTACCTCAACATAATAAAGACCATGTATGACAAACCCACAGCTAACATCATACTCAATGGTGAAAAGCTGAAAGCTTTTTCTCTAAGATCAGGAACAGCAATGATGCCCACTCTTGCCACCTTTATTCAACATACTATTGGAAATCCTAGGCAGAGAAATTAGTAAGAAGAAGAAATTTATGTTATCCTATTTAGATAGCAAGATGTAAAACTCACTATTTTCAGATGACGTGGTATTACACACCGAAAACCCTGAAGACTCCACCAACAAAACATGTTAGAACTGATAAACAAATTCAGTAAAAGCAAGATACAGAATCAATATAAATTTTTTTCTATATACTAATAACAAAATATCAGAAAGAGAAATGAAGAAAACAATCCCCTTTACAAATGCATTAAAAAGAATAAAATATATAGGAATAAATATAAGGAAGGAGGTAAAAGACCTGTACACTGAACACTATAAGACAATGATGAAAAAATTGAAGACACAAATAATGGAAAGATATTCTGTGCTCATGGATTGGAAGAATTATTATCGTCAAAATATCCATACTACCCAAAGCAAACTACAGATTCAATGCAATCGCAATCAAAATTCCAGTGGTGTTTTTAACAGAAATAGAACAAACAATCCTAAAATTTGTATGGAACTACAAAAGACCCCAAAATACAATGGATTTTAGTATATTGATCTTGTATACTGCAATCTTCTTGAACTTGTTTATTAGTTCTAATATTTTTTTAGTGGATTCATTACCATTTTCTATATATAAGATGATGTCTGTGAATAGAGATTGTTTTATTTCTTCCTTTCCAATTTTGATGTTTTTTATTTCTTTTTCTTGCCTAATTGTCTGGGAGAGAAGCTCTAGCACAATGTTTAATAGAAACAGCAAGAGTGTACATACTTATTGTTTTCCTGAGCTTAGGGGGAAAACGTTCATTCTTTTACAATTAAGTATGATGTTGGTTGTGGGGTTTTTATAGATGCGTTTTATTGAGAAAGTTTCCTTGTTTTTATTTCGTTGAGTGCTTTTATCATGCTACCGTGTTGGATTTTGTCAAATGCTCTTTCTGCATTTATTCTGAGGATCATGTAATTTTTGTCCTTTAGCCTATTTTTGTGGTATACTACATTAATTGATTTTCAGATGTTAAACTCACCTTGCATTCCTGGTATAAATCCAACTTGATCATCCTGTGTAATCATTTTTATATATTTCTGGTTTCGATGTACTATAATGTTGTTAAGTATTTTTGCTTCTATATTTATGTCTTATTGGTCTATAATTTCTTTTCTTGTGTATCTGGGTAACCCTGGTTTCATCAAATTAGTTGTGAAGTTTTCTCAAGTTGAGATTTTCCAAGTTCTTGGTATAACAAATGAATTTTCATTGTATCCTGAACTTTTTGGCTATTTTGTTATGAGACTCTGAATTCTATTTAATCTTCTTTTTTCTCCCCAGAAAGTCACCTTTTTAGGTATAATGCACAGACCCAGGTTCAAGTGGATGGTTAGTTTTCTGCTGGATTCACTACTATCACCCTGGCAAATGCCGAACTTGGATCCCCACCACCTTGTCCTACCTCATTGCCAGCAGGTGGTGGTTGAAGTTCATTATCCTTCTTGGCCCTGCTTATACGTCTCAGCAGAGCACTAACTCATAGTACTCATTGTTTCTGTGTGAGAGCTGGAAGTTCAGCTCGCAATTCGGCCCCACTGATGTGGATGAAGGGGAGACGATGGCAATAGAGGAAAGCAAAGTGCAAACTATCACCACCTGGCACTGCTTCTTTCTGCCCCATTACCAGTGGTTTGGAGTGGAAAATCAGCTCCCTGTTTTGCCTCACTGATACTGGGAGGGGTGAGCAGGAAATGGAGTACTGCAAATCACTTCTTAGCATTATGTTACTCTACCTTGTTGCCAGGTGGAGGTGACAGTTCAGCTACCCTCTGGACTCTGCTGATATGGGGCTGGAAGAAAGAAGAGTTTCAATGAGTATCACTTCTCTCTACTTCTTATTGCCTCGTTCTGCCCTGTTGCTGCCTGGTAGACTTGGAACCTCAGTATCCCCCTGGTTCCTGCTGATACTGGAGCAGGAGTGGGAAGTAATGCTGACCAGGACTTCCCTATACCACTTTACTCCATTTTATTGTTGCTGAGTGTAGACTGAAATTCAGCAACGTCACCCCCACACCCTACTGACACCACCTCTGCAAAAGCAGAGCACTGACTTACACTATCTTGCACTGAAGAGAGGTGGAAGTTCAGCTTCCAGATACGCCCTGCTCATACTACATTGGCAGGAAGAGTGGAGTGCTGGCTAGCACTGCCTTGCACCACCTTGTTCTGCTTCTTTGTCACTGGGTAGGTTTAGGAGTTCAGATCCCTGATTGGTATTTCTGACAATGGATGGGGATAGTGTGTGGAGGAAGATTTTCTTTTGGTGTTTGGCTGGAGTAGGGCAGATATTATGTTTTTAAAAAAGGGTTTCTGTTCTGTGTGCCACATTTATTCCAATCCTTTGGCTACAGTGAGCAGGATTTTCTTGTAGCATTTTTTGGTATGTGCCTATTGCATGTTCCAGGTTGCACACTTCTCACAGTGTCCCATAGGGATATATGAGAGCCTAAAAGGAAACCCGGGGAGCTTCCCACCACACTGTTTCTCAGATCCTGAAGTCCCTAGGTAGTTTGCCTTATTCTTTCTACTTTTCAGTCTTTCTATGTTTGTTTGTTATGTCCAGAATTTTTTAGTTGTAAGAGGGAGGACTAGCGAGGAACTGGGTGATTACTTTGTCTTGACTGGAATTGGAAGTCATAAATCTGTTTTAACAAGCCCTCCAGGTGGTTCTAAGGTATGATCAAGTTTGAGAACAATTGCTTTGCATAGTCTCTCAACCTGGCCCTCCCCACATGATGCCAATTTCAGTTTCATTTGGAAACTTGGACTCTCAGTGTTGGGTGAATCTGTCAAGACCTCCCTTCCATACCCCAAACATCTGATTCTTGGAATATTAACAACTGGTCCTGAGTACTCAGCTTAGATACATCCTGTGATGGCAAGGTCACTTGATATCAAGAGGCCATTTCTTTTAGAAAGTTCTCCTTTGTTCCAAGTTGAAAATCATCTCTATGTGGCTTATATCCATATATCCCAGCTTGGACCCTCTGTGAGGTGTCATGCCTTCAGAGCTCAGAAGACAGAAACCAAATGTCCCTGAGTATACTGCAAGCCAACCAGCCCCCAGATCAAGGGAACTGGTTTCTTATATCCTCATGACCTAGTGACCCCCATGTGGATGTATTCCCATACATCTGTTTCCCCCTTAAAATATGGGACCCAGATAGTCTGAATAGATAGAGTATCACCTTTGTGGTTCTGGATCAGCATTTCCTGAAGTGCATTCTTACTGAACACTGGTCACATAAAATGTTCCACAGAGAAAAATTCCTGTGGTCAAATAAGTTTAGGAAACGCTGCATCTATAATTCCTTCATGGAGAGTCACAATGCAATTCACATATTAGAGAATTGAGAAGTCTATAGTCAAAGAAAGATTTTAATTTTCTTTAGCTTGGAATTTCACAAAAGTGTTTTCATATAGAGTTTTTTTTTTTAACTAACTCTTACTAACAACTCACAGAAGGAACTTCCTTTTAGAATACCTGTAATATAAATAAGTGTTTTAAAATTACTTTATTCAATCTTTCAAATAAATATGTATTGCCTAGTATTTGCTAGACTGAGTACTATGAATGTTCAAACATTATTTAGTTAATGTTTCTATTTATACAGCTTGCATTACTATTTCTTCTGTTAGCCACGTCTTTCTATTAACTAATACTGAGTTTGCAGGTGGGTACATTCCCTAAGTTTGTTTACAGATGCCAGTGATAAGTCTCATCTCCTTTCTCTGAGACCATTGTTTTTGGTGATTGTTTTCTGTTTGTTTTTGTTGTTAGACACAAGTGCATAACCTTACATGCATATTCCAGTTGAACTTGGTTTTGGCTCATAATCCCAGCCTTTTCAGACTTCTTTTAGCTACTTAATTATATCCAAAGTCTTTGTTCCACAATGAGTTCTGCAAAGTGAGTTCTTAATAAATGTGACTTAATTGATTTAACTCACATGAGATAGGGAGAGTTTCATGCCAACCACAACTAAGATGAGTTCAGCAAACCCATTTGTTGGTTACAGAGTGAATCTTTGACTGAGAATGCTGATAATGACAATCAGGTATATATCTGTATGGAAAGACTCTCTAGAGCCTGGGGGGGGTCTAATTAGTGAAAGTCTTGAGTCATGTCAAGCTAAAAATTCTGTAAGATTGAAACCATAACTTAGAATAACGATAATAGCAATAATGTTTCAAGTCCTTACATTTGCACAGCACTTTACAGTTTTCAAATCATTTTCCACATTGATTAACTAACTTGATCCTCAGAACAACAAATGCAATAGGAAAAGTAGGTTATGATTGGCGTGAACACTGGGTACCACTTCTTCCTCTTGAATTACAGACTCAGATTACAGGAGTCCACTGTGGTTTATTTGGATCAAACCTCTGCCTGTGTGTAGGACCCACTTAACCATACTACATATGGGTATAACACAGCAGTTGTTAACAACAGATGTGTATCAATTAAGCAATATTTTTTACCACATAGTGAGTATATAATACAACTTCTGAGACTGACTGACTGCATCCATTTGTGGTCTGAGCCCTCTCCCTTCCTCTGATACCTTATTAGACATTCATCTTTAATGTTCATTCTAGACTAACACTCAGTATAACTCTGAGTGGGTATGTTTACCCTTTTAAACTTTTGTTCCTACATCTATAAAACATTGGAGACTGAATCAAGGGGAATTGGACTAGCCATGGAACCATGGATTTTCATGGAGGACATCTCAGGGAGTGAAAGGGGGCTAACAAGGCAGGAATTACATAATTCTTAAGATTCCTTTCAACTTTCACTTTTTGTGGTTCTATACTCTAGAATCCAAGATGAGCAGTGGCAGAGTAGAAAAAAACATGGGCCTTTGTATCTGTAACCAAGCTTGGATTTGGAGACTGGGACTTAGAAGCTGTGTGCTCTTAAGCAAGTTATTTAACTCACTGACCTTAGTTCTCTCATCTCTGAAATGGAGACGAGTTCCTGATTTGGCGGGTTAATGAGATGATGTTTACTGTTCATTCAATTCTTACTCATGTCAGACTCATGTCGATTGTTTCACATATATCATATAATTTTCTTCATAACGCTTTTCACTACCTGATATTATATACAGTTGAGCCTTGAACACATGAATTTGAATTGCGTAGGTCCACTTATACATGGATCTTTTCAATAGTACAAAACTACAGTACTACACAATTCACAGTTGGTTGAACCAACGGATGCAGATACGGAGGTACTGAACCATGTATATGGAGGGCTGACTATAAGTTATAAAGGATTTTCAACTGCACAGAGGGTCAGCGTCCTGACCTCTGCATTGTTCAAAGGTCAACTCTATTTTTATATCTTATTTTTTGTCTGCCTTTACCCACTCCTTGAAGAGGAAAGTCAACCATCTTGTTCAATAAATTGCCACATCTAATTTAATACACACAATGACTCTATGAGGTATTATTACCATTTTAAAGTTGAAGAAGTCTAGATTCAGAGGTAAAATAATTTTCCCCAAATCACACAATTTGTAAGTGTTCAAACTCAGATCTGTATGACTCATAGCAATACTTTTAACCTCTATGCTCTGTGGCTCTACCAGCTGGTGCTGTAAAATCTGTATAAAATTTGTCCCACATATTTACCCCCAAATGTCATTGGAACTCTGGGCATATCTCTGTAGTAACAAAGTCTTCTCTTCCTTTTCTCCTTCTACCCTTTGTTCTCATGTTGCCTAATTGTAACTCTCTGACTGCTTTGACCAAAACAGTCTGGTGAAAGTTATCCTATCCTGTTTCAGAACCTAGGCCTTAATCGACTAGTAGCTTCTAATTCCTGTCCTTTAAATACTTTCTAGGGACCCTTGCTAATTCCCATCTCTTGAACACTCTCTAGGAACTCTGAGCTAACTTGTAAGCAGTCTGAGTAGCACGACAACACCTTGCTGAAAAGGTCACGTATAAGCAGTCTAATCTACAGTCCCACCTGAGCCCAGTCTTCCAGCATTCCCAGACAAGGAATCAGACATATGAGTGAAACTATCTTGGACCCTCCAGACCAGTCCATTTCCCAGCTGAATACCACCAAGTGACTTCAGTCAACACCAAGTGGAGCAGAAGAATTACCCAGCCAGACCCTGCCTAAATTCCTAATCAACAAAAATAATATAATAAAATGGTTGTGTTTTAAGCCACTAAGTTTTGGGGAGTAGTTTTGTTCACAGCGATAGTCACTATAACAATTAGAGCTACGCAAAGATGAACTGGGCTGCCTCTGGTCCCTGGAGGTGATTATCTTCCTGTCACTAGAAACGTACAAGAAAGATTTGGATAGCAACTGGAGAAGATGCTTTAGAAAGGATTTCAGTAACAGAAAACACTTTTGAACTAAATTATTAGTTTGTAAACATGGATACCCCTCAGAATCTCCTGGAATGTTTGTTTTAGAACACAGATTCTTGTCCCCCCAGTGTATTAGTGAAGGTTCTCAGAGAAACAGAACCATAGGATATGTATAAATAAAGAGATTTATTCTGAGGAATTGGTTTACATGATTGTGGAGGCTTGGTGAATCAAAAATCTGATGTGAGAGACCAGCAGGCTGGAAACTCAGGAAAGAATTGTAGTTTGAGAGTGAATGCAATCTGGTGGAGAATTTCCTCTTGTTCAGGGGATGTCCACCTTTTATTATATTCAGGCATTCAGTTGATTGGATGAGGCTTACCCACATTATAGAGAGCAATATGCTTTACTCAGAGTCCACCAATTTAAATGTAAATTTTATCCGAAAATACCCTCACAGCTGTCTCCACTAGCTCAGTCCCTGTGACCTTACTCTGTAAGGACAACATTTCAGATGGACATGTAGGCCAACATCTTATTTCTCTGGTCGGTATCACAGACTTAGGACCCAAACTGAACCACCTGAGTTCTTTACTGTGAAAAGAAAGAAGTCATTAATACATGCAAGACTACATTTTAGTCTTCAGAGGAGAAGTATGTGGCCTCCATCCAAAGAGAAATATGGTTTTCTTCTATTAACCTAGCCCATGTAATTAGTCTTCTATCCTGGATGCCAGCTAACATTTTTTGCGAGCCTTGCTATTTGAATGATTGGAGTAAATAATTATAATAATTGCTAACACTTGTTATGTATTTACTATATGGTGGGCAGTCTTCTAAATGCTTTAGAATTCACTTAACACTTAAAACAACCCTATGAGATATGTACTCTTATCACTCCCATTTTTCACTTTAGGAAACTGACAGGGAAGTGAAGTAGCTTTCCATATCTACGAAACTAGTAATGACAAAAGTACGATTTGAGTCCAGGCAACTAGGCTCCTGAGCCTGTGTTTTTAATTATTATGTTAATCCTTTTCTGGTTTCAGAGACCTACTTCTCCTGAAGGTAAGTTTCCATAAGGAGTTAATCAAGCTCTACTGGTTTCCACAAGCTTTACTCTACAAGCTTCCATTTCCAGGCAGAACCTCCAGAACTTGGAGACTCCCAGGAGTGCCTGAATAAATTACTTAGGCAACCCTACTTTCCAGATCCACTATAAAGAATCAGAGAACCATAGACCTTTAGTGCTAGAGTAATTCAATCCAGTAGTCCCAAACTAGGATGATTATTAGAATAACCAGTGAAACAGGTTAAATTACTGATTCCTAGACACCACCCAAACCTACTGAATCAGAACCTTTGCAGCTGGGAATCTGGAACCTGCATTTTTACAGGCTATTGTAATGATCAGTCAGGTTTAGGAAATGTTCTACTTGAATACTCTCCCCTTTAATCTCTCTAAAATTTTCCTACTGCATATTATTTCAGCCCCTGTTTGTACCTTCTGTTCTTTGCCACTCCCCGCCACCACCAATACTCACACATTCTTACTCACAAACATACCACAGATCTGATTAATCTCAGGTCAGCTCCACCAGCAGGTTTTCCCCACTTAAGTTGACCTGAAATCTTCCTCCTTATATCTTCACTTTTGGTCCTGGTTCTGCCATTAGAAGCCAGAGTTAATGTCTATCACAACTTCAATTAAATAGTCCTCTGTATCTTTGAGGAGAGCTATCAAATTTTCTCTAAGTTTTCTCTTATTGGGGGTAAATATCTTCAGTTCATTTACTGCTTTTCATATGACAGTTTTGAGTCCCTGAATTCTTCTCACTCCCCTCTGGACATGTTCCACTTTATAGTTTGGTCCCACTTAGAATATGGTATCTTGATCTGGACAAAGTAATTTATATGTGGTCTTATTATTGCTGACAACTGTCTCTTCCCACATTCTGAACATTCTATACCTATTAATACAGCCTAAAATGGTGTTAGTTTTTGGAGCAGCCTATCACTCTCTGCACTCACAAGGGCTTGCAAACATCTATCCACCTCCTTTAAGTCTTTTTCACATTAGGACATGAGTGTCATCTTCTTATGTGAAAAAGCTGTGGTAGGCTGAATAATGGCCTCCTAAAGATGTTCACATCCTAGTCCCCAGAATCTGTGAATATGTTACATTACATGGCAAGAGAGACTTTATAAATGTGATTAAGTTAAATATCTTAAGATAGGAAGATTATCCTGAATTATCTGGGTGGCTTCTATGTAATCACAAGGGGGAGAAAGGAGGGTCCGAATGAGAGAGAAATTTGATGAGTCTACACTGCTTGCTTTGAAGATGGAGAAAGAGGCCACAAGCCAAGAAATGCAGATGATCTATAGAAGCTGGAAAAGCAAGGAAATGAATTTTCCCCTAGAACATCCAGAAAGTAACTCTGGCTTGCTGACTCCTTGATTTTAGTCCAATGAGATCTGCGTTTGATTTCTGACATCAATAACTATAACATGATAAATTTTATTGTTTTAACCCAGTAAGTTTGTGGTAATTTGTTAAAGCAGCAATAAGAAACTAATACAAATGCATCGTTTTTTGTAGGAACTTTAGAATGACAGAGTTGGAAGAATACCAATAGATCATCTAGTGCAACTAATAGGAATACAGAGGCTCAGAAAGGGAAAGATACTTATCCAAAGTCACACAGAAAGTAATTAGTAGGTCTGGGACTAAAATTCAGGTCTCCTGCCTTTTGGGCTAGGGCTATTTCCCCGCTCCTACACCACCCTTTAGCTACCTCTCATGGAATAAGAGAAATTTCAAAAGAACCTAAGAGAGAATTATGGGATTGAGAATCTAACACTGTAAGAGCATGAAGTGTGATCCAGGGAGGGAAAGGAACAAATCTGAGGTGTCACAATGAGTCAGTGCCAGAGCCAATCTGTGACCCACATCTCCAGATCTTAGGTCTCACTACTGTGTCACAGTGCCTGTCTTTGGACACACATGTTGCATTTCCTTTAACCATTTGCAGCCATTTTACTCCTCTAGCTCCTTATACCTCTATGTAGCTCTGATTAATGGTAGGAGCTGAGGAGTAGTGAGGGTAAAAATCACTAGTCTGGTTTCTGTGCCAACACAGTTTTTCCGCAGTTACTGAGAACTTGACACTTGGAAACATTTCACTTTGCAGATGACCTTTGTAAAAGTGTATTTTGTCTTGGTTTTGTTTAATAGGAAAATAAAATTTAATTTTAAACTCCCAAGTTTTCTTTAGCACATTTTGCTTGCAGTGAATGAATGCAAATAATTTCACTATTTGCTTCTTTTCCAAGCTACTGGGTCTTTTAGAGCTGGTGGAAAACTAAGGGGGGTTGATGAGCATGTTCAAATAATGCAGAGATGGAGAGAGAGGACGACTGACAGACTTTCTTTGTAGGATTCTATCACAGGCCCTGGAGTGAGACAGATTTAGGTTCAAATCCCAATTCCATGACTTATTGGTGCATCAATTTTAGCAGGTTCCTTCACTTCCGGATGAGTTTCCTCATGTGTAAAGTGGGGATAGTAATGGTATTTATCTTTTAGAGTTGTTAAGAGGATTAAATAAGATAGTGCACATAAAAGACAGCAAATTATTTGATACAGAGGAAGCACTTAAGAAATGGTAACTGTTCTAATTTTGGTATTGTTTTCACATTGCAGGAATGACAAAGTCTGGGGTGTTCAAACAACCTGATGAGAGAAGAGAAACCACCTAATTCTTTCCCTAGATCCAGCAAGTGCTCATTGTTCTGGCCTTGGTAGTCATCTTGGCTCAATAAATATTTGTTTCAAGGGTCAGCTTAGGGTCAAACGGTACACTAGATAGGTAGAACTGTGACCTGGGAATCAGGAATCCTTGGTTCTAGTCTCATATTGGTCACTGACTTGCTCAATGATCATGACCAAATTACTGCCTTCTCTAGGCTTTAATAGCCTTATCTGTAAAATGGGAGGAGGATTAATTAAGTTATTCATTCATTTACTCATTTATTCATTCTAGCATATCTCACAACTGATAACCATACCCTAGTTGAGAATGTACCAACAATAAGAAGCACTTTGATGGGTCAGTGAAATGGCCAGATTTATATTTCTTTGATAGATCACTCTGGAAAATGTAGAGAACAGTCTGGAAGGGGAGAAAAGGGGCAGAGTGAATGAAGTATATAAGGAGATGAGTGAGATTAATCTAATGGGTGATACATTATAAAAGTAAATAAGAAATTTCAGAAAATATGGAAATAAAAGTAAAGTCCCAAATCTCACCATTGAAATACAACCTCTATTAGTATTTGGGCACACTGACTACTTTTTAAAAAAAACATTTACTTGTTAAAATATTTATAACCAGTATCCTGCTTATCTTATAAGCATGTCCATATGCCTTAAGTTTTATTTTAAATGGCAACATAATATTCTATTAAATGTATGCTATTGTCTGACATTTGTATTGTTTCCTACTTTTCAGTATCTTAAATAACACTGAAGCAGATATCTTTTGCCCATATACTTATTATATTTACAGAATTTCAGACATAGTTATCATTTTCTAATAATTTGTCATGTAATTTTAGATGTCAAAACACACAAAGATATTGAGAGCAACAGTACACATATTTCTTCTTCTGTGATTGAGCTGACTATAGTAAGAGGGTCTTCACTGCAAAATGCCTTTACTATGTTGTAATTAATGTCTTGATTGCAATTAATAAGTACTTTTTGCTAAAACATAGAAAATCGAACAAAATGTCCTTAGGAAATCTGCCAAAAACTTTAAAATACATTCCAAAAAAAAAAGAAATGGAAAAAAATGTATCCACAAGGATCCAAAGAATCCCATTATTCATAAAATGACACAAACATGATAAAAACCTGTGAGAAATACAAAATTAAGCTAAAAGTGATTGTGGCAAAGCTGAAATAACTACTTAATAATATCTCTGTTCTTATTGAGCACTCATTGAGACTATGTTTCTAACCTTCTCTTGCAGCTAATTGTGGCCATTTGACTGAACTCTAACAGAATGTGAAGGAAAGTGATTCATTCACTTGACGCTTCCAGGCCTGACCCAAAACACTTTCCACACATGACCTTCCACATTCTGTCTCTTTTCACTGGCTTGATACAAATGATCACATTTGGGAAGCTATGTGTTAAAGATGGAAGAGTTGTGTATGGAAAGAGCATAGGTCCCTAAATCACCATTTGGAGAAGATATATCGATTGATAACAATACCCATTTTGACCTCTTTGGAGAAAGAAATAAACATCTATCATGTTTGGAATACTATTTAAATATTTGGTGGTTTGTTTGTTATAGCAGATAGTATTGATTTAACTTATACATGCTCGTCAGTAAAATGCATACAATGCCAAAGAAGTTACCAAAAATGACTAATCCACTTTATGGGATTACACCAGTATTAAAATTAAGATATCAGTAGAATTTTAGATGAAGTGATTATTAGATAAATTTGCCTGGTAGCAGAACCAAAGGTGTTGGGGAAATTGGGGAAGAGTTATGAGAGGAATAAAAAGAGTTGGGTTAAGAGGATTTAATTTAATTGAAGTATACTTGACTTACAATATTATATTAGTTTCAGGTGTACAACATAGTGATTTGATATTTTTATACATTACAAAATGATGACCACAATAAGTCTAGTTACCATCTGTCACCATACAAAGTTTGTATGTATTGTATAATATTTCAATATAGACTATATTCCTTATGCTGCACATTATATCCCCATGACTTATTTATTTTATAATTGGAATTTTGTATCTCTTAATCGCCCTCAATTATTTCATTCATCTGTCCATCTTTCTCCCCTCTGAAAACTACCTTTGTTCTCTGTATCTATGAGTCTGTTTTTATTGTGTTATGTTGGGTCATATGTGTTGTTTTCAGATTCCACATATAAGTGAGTTCATATTGTATTTGTCTTTGACTTATTTCACTTAGCATAATAGCCTCTAGGTCCATCCATATTGTTGCAACAGGCAATATTTCATTATTTTTATAGCTGAGTAATATCTCATTGTGTATACACACACACATATTTCTTCTTTATCCATTCATCTGTCAATGGACACCACAGTTGCTTCCATATCTTGGCTGTTGTAAATAACACTCTACCAAACATGGTGTGTATATATATTTCCAAACTAATGTTGTTTTCTTTGGAAAAAAAATACCTGGTAGTGGAATTACTGGGCTGTATGGTAGATGTATTTTGAATTTTTTGAGGAAATTGCATACTGTTTTCTATAGAGGCTGTACCATTTTTATTACACCAATAGTGCAAGAGGGTTTGCTTTTCTCCACAACCTCACCAATACTTGTTATTTGCTGTTTTGTTAAATAGATTTTTTTTAATTTATTTTTATTTATTTATTTATTTATTTATTTATTTATTTATTTATTTATTTATTTATTTATTATTTTTGGCTGTGTTGGGTCTGCGTTTCTGTGCGAGGGCTTTCTTTAGTTGCTGATAGTGGGGGCCACTCTTCATTGCGGTGTGCGGGCCTCTCACTGTCGCGGCCTCTCTTGTTGCGGAGCACAGGCTCCAGATGCACAGGCTCAGTAGTTGTGGCTCACGGGTCCAGTTGCTCCGCGGCATGTGGGATCTTCCCAGACCAGGGCTTGAACCCGTGTCCCCTGCATTGGCAGGCAGATTCTCTACCACTGTGCCACCAGGGAAGCCCCTGCTGTCTTTTTGATAATAGACATTCTGAGAGTTGTGAGGTGATATCTCATTGTGGTTTTGATTTGCATTTCCCTGATGATTAATGATGTTGAGCATATTTTTCATGTGCCCGCTGGCCATCTTTAAGTCTTCTTTGGAAACATGTCTATTCAGGTCCTCTGCCCATTTGCTAGTAGGTTTGCTTGTTTTTTTGATGTTGAGTTGTGTGAGTTCTCAGTATATTTTGGATATTAACCCCTTAACAGATATGTCATTTACACCTACCTTTTCCCATTCAGTAGGCGGCCTTTTAATTTTGTTGATAGCTTCCGTAGTCCCATTTGTTTATTTTTGCTTTGGTTTCCCTTGCCCGAGGAGACACATCCAAAAAAAAAATATTGCTAAGACCAGTGTCAAAGTGTGTACTGCCAATGTTTTTTTCTAGGAGTTTTATGGTTTTCAGGTCTTTCATTTAAGGCTTTAATCCATTTTGAGTTAATGTTTTTCTGTGGTGTGGGGAAGTGGTCCAGGTTCATTCTTTTGCATGTAGGTGTCCAGTTTTTTCAACATCATTTATTGAAGAGGCTTTCTTTTCCCCATTGTATATTATTGTCTCCTTTGTCATAGATTAATTGACCATATATGTGTGGGTTTATTTCTAGACTCTCTATTTTTTTTTAACATCTTTATTGGAGTATAATTGCTTTACAATGGTGTGTTAATTTCTGCTTTATAACAAAGTGAATCAGCTATACATATACGTATATCCCCATATCTCCTCCATCTTGCGTCTCCCTCCCACCCTCCCTATCCCACCCCTCTAGGTGGTCACAAAGCACCGAGCTTATCTCCCTGTGCTATGCGGCTGTTTCCTACTAGCTATCTATTTTACATTAGGTAGTATTTATAAGTCCATGCCACTCTGTCACTTCGCCCCAGCTTACCCTTCCTCCTCCCCGTGTCCTCAAGTCCATTCTCTATGTCTGCGTCTTTATTCCTGTCCTGCCCCTAGGTTCTTCAGAACCTTTTTTTTTTCTCTTAGATTCCATATATATGTATTAGTGTACAGTATTTGTTTTTCTCTTTCTGACTTACTTCACTCTGTATGACAGACTCTAGGTACATCCACCTCACTACAAATAACTCAGTTTCGTTTCTTTTTATGGCTGTAGACTCTCTATTCTGGTCCATTGATCTACACATGTGTATTTGTGCCAGTATCATACACTTTTGATTATTGTAGTTTTGTAGTATAGTTTGAAATCAGGCAGCATGATATCTCTAGTTTTGCTCTTCTTTCTCAAGATTGTTTTAGATACAGGGTCTTTTGTGTTTCTATACAAATTTTAGAATTTTTGGTCCTAATTCTGTGAAAAATGTCATTGTTAATTTGTTAGGGGTTGCATTGAATCTGTAGATTGCCTTGGGTAGTATGGTCATTTTAACAATATTAATTCTCCCAACCATGAGCATGGTATATCTTTTCATTTGTCAGTGTCATCTTCAATTTCTTTAATCAATGTCTTATAGTTTTCTGAGTTCAAGTCCTCTACCACCTTAGATCTGTTCCTAGGTATTTTATTCTTTTTGATGTAATTGTAAATGGAGTTTTTTAAATTTCATTTTCATGTTGTTAGTGTTTAGAAATGCAACAGATTTCTGTATATTAATTTTATATCCAGCAAATTTACTGAATTCTATTTTTTTTTGACAGTGACTTTGGGATTTTCTATATGTGGTATCTTGTCATCTGCAAATGCAACTGTTTTACTTCTTTCTTTCTAATTTGGATTCCTTATATTTATTTTCTTGTCTGAATGCCTCGGCTAGGACTTGCAATAATATGTTGAATAAAAGTGGCAAGAGTGGGCATGCTTTGTCTGTTTTTTCCTGATCTTAGAGAAAATCCTTTCAGCTTTCAAACATTGAGTACAATGTTGGCTGTAGGTTTGTCATATAAGGTCTTTATTATGTTGAGGTACTTTCCCTCTATACCCAAGTTGTTGAGAGCTTTTATCATAAGTGGATCTTGAATTTTCTCAAAAGATTTTTCTACATCTATATAGACGATCCTCTGATCTTTATTCTTCAATTTCTCAGTGTGGTGTATCACGCTGATAGATTTGTGGATATTGAACCATCCTTGCTTACTTGGGATAAATCCCACTTGATCAAAATGTATGATCCTTTAATGTGTTTTTTTATTAACTGAAGTATAGTTGACTTAGAATATTATACTAGTTCAGGTGTATGGCACATAGTAATTAAGTATTTTTACAGATAATACTCCTTAAAAAGTTATTACAAGATAATGGTTATAATTTCTTATGCTATACAATAATCATTTTGCTTATATATTTTATACATACTGTTTGTATTTCTTAATACCATAACCCTATATTGCCTCTTTCCCCTTCCTTCTCACCACTGGTAACCACTAGTTTGTTTTCTATGTCTGTGAGTATCTTTCTGTTTTGCATATGCATTAGTTTGTATTATTTTTCCACATATAAGTGATATCATACAGTATTTGTCTTTGTCTGACTTATTTCACTAAGCATGATACACTATATGTCCATCCACATTGCTCCAAAGGGCAGACAAATTACATTTGTTTTTTGACTGTATGATATTTAATTGCATATATGTGTGTGTGTGTGTGTGTGTGTGTGTATACCAAATTTTCTTTATCCATTCTTCTGTTGATGGGCACTAGGGTTGCTTCCATAACTTGGCTATTGTAATTAGTGTTTTTATGAATATTTGGGGTGCATGTATCATTTCGAATTAGTGTTTTTGTTTTGTTCGGATATACATATAATTCCACCTAAGAGTGGAATTGCTGGATCATGTGGTAGTTCTACCTTTAGTTATTTGAGGAACCTCTATAATGTATTCTATAGTGGCTGCCACAATTTATATATTTCCACTAACAGTGTACAAGTGTTACATTTTCTCCATATCCTACTCAACATTTGTTATGTGTAGACTATTTGATGATAGCCATTCTGTCAGGTGTGAGGTGATATCTCTTTGTTTTGCTTTGTAATTCTCTACTAATTGGTGATGTTGAGCAACATTTACTGTTCATGTTAGCCATCTGTATGTCTTCATTGGAAAAATGTCAATTCAGGACTTCTGAACTTTTTTTGCATGGTTATTTTTTTTGATATTGAGTTGCATGAACTCTTCATATATTTTGGATATTAACCTATTGTCAGTTATATCATTTGCAAATATTTTCTCCCATTCTGTAGGTTGTCTTTTTGTTGATGGTTTCCTTTGCTGTACAAAAGATCTTAAGTTTAATTAGGTCCTATATGTTTATTTTTTCTCTTATTTCTTTTCCTTAGAAAAGAGATGCAAAATATTTTGCTATGTTTTGTGTCAAAAAGTGTTCTGCTTATGATTTCTTCTAGGAGTTTTATGGTTTCACGTCTTACATTTAGGTCTTTAATCCATTTGAAGTTTATTTTTGTACATGTTACGCGGAAATGTTCCAATCTCATTCTTTTATGTGTAGCTGTCTAGTTTTCCCAGCACCACTTGTTGAAGGGACAATCTTTTCTCCATTGTATATTGCTGCCTCCTTTGTCATAGATTAATTGACCATAGGTGTATGGTTTTATTTCTGTGCTCTCTATTCTTTTCCTTTGATCTAAGTGTCTGTTTTGTGCCAGCACCATGCTGTTTAGATTACTGTAGCTTTGTGATATAGTCTAAAGTCTGGGCATATGATACCGTTAGTTTTATTCTTCTTTCTCAAGTTTCTGTGTGGAGATTTTCGGATTTTCTATATAAAGCATCATGGCATGTACAAACTGTGACAGTTTTACTCCTTACCTTCCAATTTGGATCTGTTTTTGTTTCATTTTCTTTACTGATTGCTGTGACTAAGATTTCCAATATTATTTTAAATGGAAGTGGTAAGAGTGGGCATCTTTTTCTTGTTCCTGAAATGAGAATAAAGTCTTTCAGCTTTTCACCATCGAGTATGATATTAGCTGTGGCTTTGTCATAAATGGCCTTTCTTATGATGAATTGTGCTCCCTCTATATCCACTTTGATGAGAAGTTTTATCATGAATCAATGTTGAATTTTGTCAAATATTTTTTCTGTGTTTATTTGGATGATCATGTGATTTTTATCCTTTCTTTTGTTAATGTGATGTATCACAATGATTGATTTGTGTATGTTGAACCATGCTTGTGACCCTGGAATAAATCCAACTTGATAATAGTGTATGATCCTTTTTTTATATTGTTGCAATTGATTTGTGAATATTTATTGAGGGTTTTGCATGTATATTAAGGTAAAAAAAATTGGTCTGTAACTCTTTTTTTGTAGTGACTTTGTCTGGTTTTGGTATCAGGGTAATGGTGGCCTCAAAGAATGGATGTGGAAGTCTTTCATCCTCTTCAATGTTTTTGAAAATTTTTTAAAGGTTAAGTATTAGCTCTTCTTTATATGTTTGGTAGAATTCCCCTGTGAAACCATCCGGTTCTGAACTTTTGTTTGCTGGGAGTTTTTAAATTACAAAATCTACTTCACTACTAGTGATTGGTCTGTTCAAATTTTTTGTTTCTACTTGAAACTGCTTTTGCTGCATCCCATAGATTTTGTAAAGTTGTGTTTCCATTTGTCTGAAGGTGTTTTTTGATGTCCTCTTTGATTTCTTCAGTAATCCATTGGTCGTTTCATTAAACATGTTGTTTAGCTTCTACCTGTTTGGTTTTTTTTTTGCATTTTTTCTTGAATTTTTTCCTAATCTCATACCATTTTATTCAGAAAAGACCATTGATACTATTTCATATTCTTAAATATATTCAGATTTGTTTTCTGGATTACCATGTGTCTGTCATGGAGAATTGGAAAGAATGTATATTCTGATGTTTTTGGATGGAGTGTTCTCTCTCTCTCTCTCTCTCTCTCTCTCTATATATATATATATATATATATATATATATATATATATATATATATATATATATATATATATATATATATATATATATATATATATATATATTTACTGCATTTGGTCTATTGTGTCACTTAAAACCAATGTTTCCATATTGACTTTCTGTCTGGATCATCTGACCATTGATGTAAGTGGAGTGTTAAAGTCCCCTACTATTATTGTGTCATTGTAAATTTCTCCCTTTATGTTTCTTAACATTTGATTTATATATGTAGATGCTACTATGTTGGGGACATATAAATTTACTATTTTTATATCTTATTTTGTGATTGATCCCTTTATCATTATGAAATGTCCTTCTTTGTCTCTTGTGACTGTCTTTGTTTGAAAGCCTATTGTTTTCTGATATTAAGTATTGCTATCCCAGCTTTCTTCTTGTTTCCATTTGTATGTAATATGTTTTTCCATCCTCTTGCTTTTACTCTGTGTGTGTCTTTGATATAAAGACGGTCTCTCATCTGCAGCATATATTGGTCTTGCTTCTGTGTCCATTCCGCCACTCAGTATCTTTTGATCGGATTATTTAGATCATTTATATTTAAAGAAATTATTGATAGGTATGTACTTATTGCCATTTTGTTAATTTTGAGGCATAGTTTTTGTAGCTTCCTTTTGTTCCTTTCTTCTTTTGCTTTTATAACTTGTGATTTGATGACTATCTTTAATGTTATGTTTGGAATCCTTTCCATTTGTGTGTGTGTGTATCTTTTATATACCATTAGTTGTGGTTATCGTATGGTTCATATACAGCAATCTCTATATATATGCTATATTTTAAGTTGCTGAACTCTTAAGTTCAAACATGTTCTAAAATCTATGTATTTTTACCCCTTGCCATGTTTAATGTTTCTGACATTTATTTTACATATTTTTATTATGTGTATCCCTTTTGTATTGTGGATATAGATGATTTTACTACTTTTAACTTTTAACCTTCTGACTAGCTGTATAAGTGGTTGATCTACTACATTTATTGTTTGTTTGCTTTTACACTAGTGATTTTTTCTTTCATCATTTTCATACTTCTAGTTGTGATTTTATTTTTCTGCTTGGAGAAGTCACTTTAAGATTTCTTGTAAAGCTGGTTTAAGGGAGCTGAACTCTTTTAGCTTTTGCTTGCCTATAAAAATCTTTATCTCTCCTTCAAATATGAATGATAGCCTTACTGGGTAGAATATTATTGATTGTAGGTTTTTTCATTCATAAATTGAATATATCATGCCACTCCTTTCTGGCCTGCAAAGTTTCTGTTGAAAAGTCATCTAAAGTTAGAAAAGTCCATCTAAAATTATTATAAAAATACTGGCTGCATTTCCTTGTGCTGTACAATATATCCTTTTTGCTTATTTATTTTATAACTAATAGTTTATGTCTTTCTTTTTATTTTTTTAAAATTGTATTGGGGTATAATTGATTTACAATGTTGTGTTGGTTTCATGTGTACAACAAAGTGAACCTCTTATACACATAAATATATCCATTCTTTTTTAGATTCTTTTCCCATATAGGCCATTATAGTGTATTGAGTAGAGTTCCCTTTGCTATACAGTAGGTGCTTATTAGTTATCTATTTTATATATAGTAGTGTGTATATGTTAATCCCAATCTCCCAATTTATCCCTCCTCCCCTTACCCCTTGGTAACCATAAGTTTATTTTCTACATCTCTAACTCTATTTCCATTTTGTATATAAGTTTATTTGTAGCCTATTTTTAGATTGCATAGAGAAGTGATATCATGTGATATTTGCCTTTCTCTGACTTACTTCACTCAGTATGAGAATCTCTAGGTCCATCTATGTTGCTGTAAATGGCATTATTTTGTTCTTTATAATGGCTGAGTAATATTCCATTGTATATATGTACCACATCTTCTTTATCCATTCCCCTGTTGATGGACATTTAGGTTGCTTCCATGTCCTGGCTATTGTGAATATTGCTGCAATGAACGTTGGAGTGCATGTATCTTTTCAAATTATGGTTTTCTCTAAATGTATGCCCAGGAGTGGGACTGCTGGATCACATGGTTACTCTATTTTCAGTTTTGAAGGAACCTCCATAATGCTATCCATAGTGGCTGCACCATTTTGCATTCCCACCAACAGCATAGGAGGGTTCCCTTTTCCTCACACCCTCTCCAGCATTTATTGTTTGTAGATTTTTTGATGATGGCCATTCTGACTGGTGTGAGGTGATACCTCATTGTAATTTTGATTAGCATTTCTCCAATAATTAGTGATGTTGAGCATCTTTTCATGTGCTTTACTGCCATCTGTGTGTTTTCTTTAGAGAAATGTCTATTTAGATGTTCCACCTATTTTTTGATTGGGTTGTTTGTTTATTTGTTTGTTTGTTGATATTGACCTGCGTGAGTGGTTTCTATATTTTGGAGGTTAACCACTTGTTAGTTGCTTCATCTGCAAATATTTTCTCCCATTCTGAGGGTTTTCTTTTCATTCTGTTTATGGATTCCTTTGCTGTGCAAAAGCTTTTAAGTTTAATTACGTCTTATTTGTTTATTTTTGTTTTTATTTTCTCTATTCTTTAAGGTGGGTAGAAAAAGATCTTGCTGCAATTTATGTCAGAGAGTGTTCTCCCTATGTTTTCCTCTAAGAGTTTTATAGTGTTCAGCCTTACATTAGGTCTTTAATCCATTTTGAGTTTATTTTTGTGTATGGTGTTAGGGTATGTTCTAATTTCTTTCTTTTACAAGTAGCTGTCCAGTTTTCCCAGCACCACTTATTGAAGAGACTCTCTTTACTCTATGTATATTTTTGCCTCCTTTGCCATAGATTAGGTGACCATAAGTACATGCATTTATGTCTGGACTTTCTATCCTGTTCCATTGATCTATATTTGTGTTTTTGTGCCAGTTTTGGTGACTGTAGCTTTGCTGTATAGTCTAAAGTCAGGGAACCTGATTCTTCCAGCTCCATTTTATTTTCACAAGATTGCTTTGGCTTTTTGTGGTCTTTTGTGTCTCCATACAAATTGTAAAATTTTTTGTTCTAATTCTGTGAAAAATGCCATTGATAGTATGAGAGAGATTGCATTGTGTCTATAGATTGCTTTAGGGGTTCCTCCAGTCCCCTTGGGCATCAGAGTCCCCTACCAGTGGCCAGCAGGTGCCCTAGTTGTAGGGAGAGGTGAAGTCCACCTCTCCCCACACCACCAACTTGACTCTGCCTCCGCCATTGGTAATTTGATAGGGATTGCATTGAATCTGTTGATTGCTTTGGGTGGTATAGTCATTTTCATAATATTGATACTTCCAGTCCAAGAACATGGTATATCTCTGCATCTGTTTGTGTCACCTTTGATTTCTTTCATCAGTATCTTATAGTTTTTGGAGTACAGGTCTTTTGCCTCCTTACTTAGGTTTATGCCTAGGTATTTTATTCTTTTTGAGGCAGTGGTGAATGGGATTGTTTCCTTAAACTCTCTTTCTGATCTTTCATTAGTAGTGTATCAGAATGCAAGAGATATCTGTGTATTAATTTTGTATCTTGCCAATTTCCAAATTTATTGATGAGCTCTAATAGTTTTCTGATTGCATCTTTAGGATTTTCTATGTATAGTATCATGTCATCTGCAAACAGTGACAGTTTAACTTCTTCTTTTCAATTTGGATTCTTTTATTTCTTTTTCTTCTTTGATAGCTGTGGCTAGGACTTCCAAAACTATGTTCAATAAAATTGGCGAGAGTAGATATCCTTGTTTTTTTCTTGATCTTAGAGGAAATGTGTTCAACATTTCACCACTGAGTATGATGTTAGTTGTAGGTTTATCTTATATACCTCCTTATTATATTAAGGTAGATTCCCTCTAGGCCCACTTTCTGGAGAGTGTTTATCATAAATAGGTTTTGAAATTTGTCAAAATGTTTTTCTGCATCTATTGAGATAATCATATGGTTTTTGTTCTTCAATTTGTTAATGTGGTGTAACACATTAATTGACTTACATATATTGAAGAATCTTTGCATCCCTTGGATAAATCTCAATTGATCATAGTGTATGATCATTTTAATGTGTTGTTGTATTTTGTTTGTTAGTATTTTGTTGAGGATTTTTGCGTCTATGTTCATCAGTGATATTGGCCTGTAATTTTCTTTCTTTTTTTTTTCTTGATATCTTTGGTTTTGGTATCAGGGTGGTGGTGGCCTTGTAAAATGAGCTTGGGAGTGTTCCTTCCTTTGCAATTTTTTGGAAGAGTTTCAGAACGGTAGGTGTTAACTCTTCTGTAAACGTATGATAGAATTTGACTATGTAGCCATCTTGTCCTGGACTTTTTTTTGTTGGAAAATTTAGTCACAGTTTCAACTTCAGTATTTGTGATTAGTCTGTTCATATTTTGTTTCTTCCTGGTTCAGTCTTGAAAGGTTGTACATTTCTAAGATTTTTTCCATTACTTCTAGGTTGTCCATTATATTGGCATAGAGTTACTTTTAATAGTCTCTTATGATTCTTTGTATTTCTGTGGTTTCAGTTATAACTTATATTTTTTCATTTCTAATTTTATTGATTTCAGCCCTCTCCCTTTTTTCTTGTTAAGTCTGGTTAAAGGTTTATCAATTTTGTTATCTTCTCAAAGAACCAGCTTTTAGTTTCACGGAACTCTGTTATTATTTTCTTCATCTCTATGTCATTTATTTCTGCTCTGATCTTTATGATTTCTTTCCTTTTACTAAGTTTAGGTTTTGTTTGTTATTCTTTCTCTAGTTGCTTTAGGTCTAAGGTTAGGTTGTTTGAGATTTTTCTTGTTTCCTGAGGTAAGATTGTATTGCTATAAACTTCCTTCTTAAAACTTCTTTCACTTCATCCCATAGGTTTTGGGTCGTCGTGTTTTCATTGTCATTTGTTTCTAGGTATATTTTGATTTCCACTTTGATTTCTTCAGTAATCCATTGGTTATTCAGTAACATACTGTTTAGCCTCCATGTGTTTGTGGGTTTTTTTTCCTGTAATTGATTTCTAATCTCATAGCGTTGTGGTCAGAACAGATGCTTGATATGATTTCAATTTTCTTAAATTTATCAAGGCTTGATCTGTGACCCAAGATGTGATCTATCCTGAAGAATGATCCATGTGCACTTGAGAAGAAAGTATATTTTGCTGCTTTCAGATGGAATGTCATATGTATACACACACACACACACACACACACACACATATATAAATTAAAATTATTTGGTCTAATATGTCATTTAAGGTTTGTGTTTCGTTATTGATTTTCTGTCTGGTTGATCTGTTCATTGGTGTAAGTAGGGTGTTAAAGTCCCCCACCATTATTGTGTTACTGTCAATTCCCGTTTTTATGGCTAAATGGTTAACATTTGCCTTATATATTGAGGTGCTCCTATGTTGGGTGCATATATGTTTACAATTGTTATATCTTCTTCTCGGATTTATCATTACTTGATCATCATGTAGTGTCTTTCCTTGTCTCTTGTAACAGTCTTTATTTTAAAGTTTATTTTGCCTGATATGAGTATTGCTACTTGCTACTCCAGCTTTCTTTTGATTTTCCTTTTCATGGAATATCTTATTCCATGCCCTCACTTTCAGTCTGTATGTGTCCCTAGGTTTGAAGTGGGTCTTTTGTAGACCGCATATATATGGGTCTTGTATTTGTATCCATTCAGCCAGTTTGTATCTGTTGGTTGGTGTACTTATTCCATTTACATTTAAGGCAATTGTCAATATGTATGTTCCTATTTCCATTTTCTTAATTGTCTTGGGTTTGTTTTTGTAGGTCTTTTTCTTTTCTTGGGTTTCCTGCCTAGAGAAATTCCTTTAGCATTTGTTGTAAAGCTGGTTTGGTGGTGCTGAATTCTCTTAGCTTTTGCTTGTCTGTAAAGCTTTTGATTTCTCTGTCAGATATGAATGAGAGCCTTGCTAGGTAGAGTGTTCTTTGTTGTAGGTTTTTCCCTTTTATCACTTGAATTATATCATGCAACTCCTTTCTGTCCTGCAGAGTTTCTGCTGAATGGTCAGCTGATAACCTTATGGGGATTCCTTTATATGTTATTTGTTGCTTTTCTCTTGCTGCTTTTAATTTTTTTTTCTTTCTGTTTAATTTTTGTTAGTTTGATTAATATGTGTGTTGGCATGTTTCTCCTTGGGTTTATCCTGTATGGGACTCTCTGCAATTCCTGGACTTGGGTGACTATTTCCTTTCCCATGTTAGGGAAGATTTTGACTATTATCTCTTCAAAAATCTTCTCAGAACCTTTCTCTTTCTTTTCTAATTCTGGGGCCCCTATAATTCGAATATTGTTACATTTAATGTTGTCCCAGAGGTCTCTGAAACTGTCCTCATTTTTTTCATTATTATTTCTTTATTCTGTTCCATGGAAGTGATTTCCACCATTCTGTCATCCAGTTTACTTCTCTGTTTTTCTGCCTTGGTTATTCTGCTATTGATTCCTTCTAGTGTATTTTTTATTTTACTTATCGTATTGCTCATTACTGCTTTTTTATTCTCTAGTTCTTCTAGGTCTTTGTTAAACATTTCTTATATCTTCTTGATCTTTGTCTCCATTCTATTTCCAGGATCTTGGACTATCTTTACTATCATTACTCTGAACTTTTTCAGGTAAATTGACTATCTCCTCTTCATTTAATCGGTCTTGTAGGTTTTTACCTTGCTCCTTCGTCTGCAGCAAAATCCTTTGTCATCTCATTTTGTCTAACTTACTGTGTTTATGGTCTCTTTTCTGTGGCTGCAGGGTCGTATTTCCTCTTGCTTCTGGTGTCTGCCCCTGGTGGGTGAATTTGGTCCAGAGGCTTTTGTAGGCTTCCTGGTGGGAAGACTTTGTGCCTACACTCTGTTGGTTGGAGCTGGCTCTTGTCCCTCTGGTGCACAGTGCCATGTCAAAGTGTTTGTTTTGTGGTGTCTGTGAGCTTGGTATGAGTTTAGGCATCCTGTCTGCTGATGGGTGGGGCTGTGTTCCTGTCTTTCTGGTTACTTGGCCTGAGACCTCCTGCACTGGAGCTTGGGTGGAGCCAGGGCTTGATTCTGAGTTGGAGATCTCTGGGTGAGCTCATGCTGAACACTCTATGGCCGGGTGTTCTCTGGTGGTCCAGTGTCTAGCAGTCGGTGCTCCCACCATGGGGACTCAGGTTCAACCCCTGGATGGGGAACTAATACCCCAGAAGCCATGTGGCATGCCAATAACAAAAAAAGGAAAAGAAAACATTCAAACAAAAACCAAGACAAACATGAAAAACAAAACAAAACAAACAAAAACAAAACACAAAGAATACAAAAAAGAAAACAACCAAACAAACAAGAATACCCAGAAACCAAAACAAATAATAAAAACAAAACTAACAAATTAAAACAAAAACAAAAAGCAAAGAAAACAAAACATAAACACAAAACAACAACAAAACAAAACCAAAAATAAACAAACAAAAAAATGAAAAAAATAAAACCCCTCAAAAATCAAAAAAGACAACAAAAACAAAAAATAACAACAAAATAAAAGTTGACAAAAATATATTTAAAAATTAAAATATAATAAAAATAAATTTTAAAAATTGAAATGACAACAAAACAAAACAATTCCCTGTGGCCTCCACTATCAGTGTCCTAGTCCCCATTGTGAGCCACTGCCCACTCCCACCTCCCCAGGAGGCCTTCCAAGACTTCTAGATAGGTCTCTGGACCTGCTATGGGCAATGTGGGGGCAGCTCAGGCTCTGACCTTGCTCGGCTCCCTTGTGTTCATGCTCCCAAAATCCACAGCTGCTAAGGCTGGACTGGTCTCTGTTGTGGGAATACTCATTGTCCATTCAGATATTTCATAGGTGGTGGATACACCAGGCTGACTGTGAGGGTTTAATCCACAGTTTATGCAGCTGCACAGAGAGCTGTCTCTTCCTCTTCCTTAATCACACAGCCCCTGGGGCTCAGCTTTGATTTTGACCCCACCTCTGCTTGTAGACCACACTAAGATGTCTGCTCCCCGCCCAGGTGAGAGGGGATGAAGGCAGCAACTGAGTGGAGCATGCTTGCTCTCTTATGTGGGAGGGGCCAGAGGTGGTGCGTGATTGGGCTGTGCGTGCTTGCTCAGGGGGATAAGACATGTACGACTAGGGCACACGTGCTCACTCTGTTGGGAATCTCTTCTGGTGACCACAGAGGAAGGGGCTGGCATGTGGGGAGAGAGTCTGTGATGACATCCCCACCCTTTGCATGCCACTCCACAATGGCACTCACTTTCAAGGCATTCCACGTTTCCTCCAGGAGCATTCCTGGCTGTGGAGCTCATCACTCCCTTCCCCTCAGTCTGTCTCTATGTAGCCAACAGCAGTCCTCTCCTCGGGTCGCTCTCCTAACCCCATGCTTCAATACCCAGCCCCCGCCCACATTGGCTGACACCCGTCTCAGCCTGGGATGCACAAGGCTGTGGTACAGACTGTCTGTGCAAGTCTTCCTTTGTCCTGCCTGCCACAGACTGGCCACTGCATTTTCTTCCTGTAGCCCCTGAAGCCCCCAGTGAGGGGGCTTCTCTGGGTACAGCAACATCTCCTCTCCTTCAACTCCCCCCCAGGGGTGTGTGTCCCATCCCTCTTCCTCTTTTATTTTTCTTTCCTTTCTCTCCTTCATCCTACCTGGTTGTGCAGGGATCTTTTCTTATCCTTTTAAGTGTCTGAGGTCCTCTGCTAGTGTTCAGAACGTTCTCTGTGTGAATTGTTACACTTGTAGATGTATTCTTGATGTACTTGTGGGGAGAAGTGAACCTCAAGTCTTATTCTGCCACCTTGACCCCTTTCCCTAGTTTTTGTCTCTTAATCATGTACCTTGTCATGTCCCTCCTGCCTTCCCTTTCCATGGTAACAGCTAGTATGTTCTCTATGCCTATGAGTCTGTTTCTGTTTTGTTATATACATTCACTTGTTTTATTTTTTAGATTCCACATATAAGTGATAAAATAGAGCATTTGTCTTTCTCTGCCTGACTTATTTCAGTAGCACAATATTCTCTAAGTCCATCCACATTGCTGTAAATGACAGTATTTTATTCTTTTTAATGGCTGAGTAATATTACATTTTATATATATATACACACACAAACATACACACACACACATACACATACACACACACAAACACACACATAATATATCACATCTTCTTAATCCAATCATCTGTTGATGGGTACTTGGGTTGTTTCTGTGTCTTCACTATTGTAAATAGTGCTACTGTGAACATTGGGTGCATGTATCTTTTTGAATTAGTGGTTTTGTATTTTCTGGATATGTACCCAGGAGTGCAATTGATGGATCATATGGTACTTTTATTTTTAGTTTTTTAATAAACCTCCATACTGTTTTCCACAGTGGCTGTACCAATTTACTTCCCCCCCAACAGTGTACAAGTGTTCCCATTTCTCCACATGCTTGGCAACATTTGTTATTTGTGGAATTTTTGATGATAGGCATTCAGACAATTTTGAGGTGATATCTTCTTGTGGTTTTCATTTGTATTTCTCAGATGTTTAGTGATATTGAGCATATTTTTATGTGCCAGTTAGCCATCTGTATATCTTCTTTGTAAAAATGTTTATTTATGTCTTCTGCCCATTTTTTTTTGATTGGGTTGTTTGTTTTTTGATATTTAGTTGGATGTGGGGTTTATGTATTTTGGATATTAACTCCTTATGAATCATATTATTTGCCAATATTTTTTCCCATTCAGTAGGTTGTTTTCTCATTTCATCAATGGTTTCCTTTGATGTGAAAAAGCTTTTAAGTATAATTAGGTTCCATTTGTTATCTTTGCTTTTATTTCTTTTGCCTTAGGAGACAGATCCAAAAAATTTTTTCTATGATTAATGTCAAAGTGTGTTTGCCTATATTCTCTTCTAGGAGTTTTATGGTTTCAGGTCTTACATTTAGGTCTTTAATCCATTTTGAGTTTATTTTTGTATATGCTATGAGTTTATGTTCTAATCTCATTCTTTGACATGTAGCTGTCAGTTTTCTCAGGTTTATTCATTGAAGAGCTTGCCTTTTCTCTATTGTGCATTCTTGCCTCCTTTGTCATGGATTAATTGATCATAAGCATGTGGGTTTGTTTGTTGATTCTCTGTTCTGTTCTATTGATCTATGTGTCTGTTTTTGTGCCAGTCCCCTGCTGTTTTGATTACTGTAACTTTGTAGTATAGTCTGAAGTCAGGGAGCATGAGACCACAAACTTTGTTTTTTCTCAAGATTTCTTTGGAAGTTCAGGTTATTTTGTGATTCCATTTGTATGGCCACTTAAAATATATTAATTCTCCCAGTCCAAGGATATGGAATTTCCTTCCATTTCTTTGTATCATTTTCAAATTACTTCATCAGTGTTTTATAGTTTTCAGAGTGTTGATATTTTACCTACTTTGTTAAGTATATTCTTAGCTATTTTATTCATTTGATGTGATTGTAAAAGGGATTGTTTCCTTAATTTATCTTTCTGACAGATCATTATTAGTTTATAGAAAAGCATCAGGTTTCTGTGTAATAATCCTGTATCCTACAACTTTACTGAATTCATTTACTACTTCTAATAGTTTTTAGGGGGGGGGATTTTAGGATTTTCTATATGAAGAGTCATGTCATGTACAAATAGTCACTGTTTTATTTCTTTATTTAAAATTATTAATTTTATTAAATCTTCACCCTAACATACACCTCTTTTTTTCTTTTTATGAAGCCATTTTAAAATTTTATTTATTTATTTATGTATTTATGTATTTATTTATGTATTTATTTATTTATTTATTTATAGCCATGCCATGTAGCATGCAGGATCTTAGTTCCCCAACCAGGGATTGAACCCACACTCCCTGCACTGGAAGTGTAGAGTCTCAACCACTGGACCACCAGGGAAGTCCACTTGCCTTCCAATTTGGATGCTTTTTATTTTTCTTGTCTGATTTCTGTGGGTAGAATTTTCGATATATGTTCAATAGAAGTGGTCAGAGTGGGCATCCTGTTTTGTTCCTAAATGTAATGGGAACGCTTTCAGCTTTTCGCTGTTGACTTTGACATTAATTGTGGGTTTGTCACAAATGGACTTTATTTTGTTGAATTGTGTTCCCTCATACCCACTTTGATGAGAGATTTTATTATAAATGGACATTGAATTTTGTAAAGTGCTGTTTCTGTATCAGTTAAGAAGATTGTGATTTTTATCCTTCTTTTTGTTAATGTGGTGTATTGCAATGATTAATTTGCAAATGTTGAACCATCCTTGTAACCCTGGAATAAATCCAACTTGATCATAGCATATCATCCTTTATATATGTTGTTTGATTTGATTTGCTAAAATTTGTTGAGGATATTTGCATTTATATTCATGAAAGATATTGGCCTGTAATTCTTTTTTTGTAGGGTCTTCGTCTGATTTGGTTTCACGGTAATTGTGGTTTAGTAGAATGAGTTTGGAAGTCTTCCATCCTCACCAATTTTGGGGAAAAATTTGAAGATAATAGGTATTAGATCTTCTTTAATGTTTGGTAGAATTCCCCTGTGAAGCCATTTCGTCCTGGATTATGTTTGCTGGGAATTTTAATACAAATTCATTTTCACTTCTAGTGATCATTCTGTTCAGATCGCCTCTTTCTTCTTGATTCAGTCTTGAGAGTTGTATGTTTCTAGACATTTGTCATTTGTTCTAGGTTATCCAATTTTTTGGTATATAACTGTTCAAAGTAGTCTACTGTGAATTTTTAAAATTGAAGCATGGTTTATTTACAACGTGTGTTAGTTTCAGATGAACAACAAAGTGATTAAGTTATACATATATATGTATCTATGCTTTTTCAGATTTTTTCCCTTATTGTTTACTACAGAATATTGAGTACAGTTCCCTGTGCTACACAGTATGACTATTTTATATATAGCCGTCTGTTTATGTTAATCCCAAACTCCTAATTTATCCCTCCCTCCCATTCCCCTTGGAAAACTACAAGTTTGTTTTCTATGTCTGTGCGTCTATTTCTGTTTTGTATGTAAATTAAGTTCATTTGTATCATTTTTTTTAGATTTCACATATAAATAACATACAAAATTTGTCTTTCTCTGTTTGGCTTACTTCAGTTAGTATGATAATCCCTAGGTCTATCCATGTTGCTGTAAATTGTATTATTTCATTCTTTTTTATGGGTGAGTAATATTCCATTGTGTGTGTGTGTGTGTGTGTGTGTGTGTGTATAATCTTTATCCATTCATCTGTCAATGAATATTTACGGTGCTTCCATGTCTTGGCTATTGTAAATAGTGTTGTAGTGAACATTGGGGTGCATGTATCTTTTCAAATTATGGTTTTCTCCAACTATATGTCCAGGAATGGGATTGCAGGATCATATGGTAGTTCTATTTTTAGTGTTTTTAAGGAAACTCCATACTGCTTTCTGTAATGGCTGTATCAATTTACATTCCCACAAACAATGTAGGAGGGTAACTTTTTTCTCCACACCCTCTACAGCATTTATTATTTGTAGACTTTTTCATGATGGCCATTCACACCAGTGTGAGATGACACCTCATTGTGGTTTTGAGTTGCATTTCTCTGATAATTAACATTGTTGAGCATCTTTTCATGTGCCTTTTGGCCATCTGTATGTCTTCTTTGGAAAAAGCTCTATTTAGACCTTCTGCTCATTCTTTGATTGGGTTCTTTGTTTTTTCAGTATTGAGCTGTATGAGGTCTTTGTATATTTTTGAGATTAATCCCTTGTCAATTGCATTGTTTGCTGATATTTTCTCCCATTCTGTAGATTGTATTTTTGTTTCATTTATGGTTTCCTTTGCTATGCAAAGATTTTAAGTTTAATTAGGTACCATTTGTTTATATTTGATTTCACTAACATTAGAAGATGGAACAGACAAGATATTACTGTGATTTATGTCAAAATGTGTTCTGGATATGTTTTCCTCTAGGAGTTTTTATAGTATCTGGTTTTACATTTAGATATGTAATCCATTTTGAGTTTATTTTTGTGTATGGTGTTAGAGAATGTTCTACTTTTATTCTTTTACATGTAGCTGTTCAGTTTTCCCTGCAAGAGACTGTCTTTTCTCCATTGTATAATCTTGCCTCCTTTGTTATAGATTAATTGACCATACGTGCATGGGTTTCTTTCTGGGCTTTCAATCTTCTTCCATTGATCTATGTGTCTGTTTTTGTGTCAGTAACATACGGTTTTGATTACTGTAGCTTTGTAGTATATTCTAAAGTCAGGGGGCCTGGCTCCTCCAACTCCATTTTTCTTTCTCATGATTGCTTTGGCTATTCAGGGTCTTTTGCCTTTCCATATAACATTTTAAAAAATTGTTCTAGTTTGTGAAAAATGTCATTGGTAATTTGATAGGGATTGTACTGAATCTGTAGATTGCCTTGGGTAGTATAGTCATTTTGACAATATTGATTCCTCCAATCCAAGAACGTGGTATATTTTTTCCTTCTGTTTTTGATTTCTGTCATCAGCTTCTTATAGTTTTTGGAGTACAGGTCTGTCATCTCCTTAAGTAGGTTTATTGCTAGGTATTTTATTCTTTTTGATGCAATGGTAAATGGGATTGTTTCCTTAATTTCTCTTTCTGATCTTTCATTGTTAGTGTATAGAAATGCAAAAGGTTTCTGTGTATTAATTTTGTATCCTGCAACTTTACTGAATTCATTGATGAGCTCTGGTAGTTTTCTGGTAGTGTCTAGGATTTTCTACATAGAATATCATGTCTTCTGCAAACACTGACAGTTTTAGTTCTTCTTTTCCAAAGGAATACATATATATATATTCTTTTAATTTCTTTTTCTTCTTTGATTGCTGTGACTATGACTCCCAAAACTGTGTTGGACAAAACAGGTGAGAGTGGACATCCTTGTATTCTTTCTGATCTTAGAGGAAATGCTTTCAGCTTTTCATTGTTGATTTTGTTATTACCTGTGAGCTTGCCATCTACTGCCTTTATTATGTTGAGTTAGGTTCCCTGTATGCCCACTTTTTGGAGATTTTTTATCATAAGTCTAAGTTGAATTTTATCAAAAGCTTTTTCTGCATCTATTGAGATGATCATGTGGTTTTTATTCTTCAATTTGTTAATGTGGTGTATCACACTGATTGATTGCATATATTGAAAAATTCTTGCATCTCTGGTATAAACCATTTGATCATGGTGTATGATCCTTTTAATGTATTGTTGGATCCAGTTTGTTAGTATTTTGTTGAGGATTTTTGCATCTATTTTCATCTGAGATATTGGCCTGTAAATTTTTTTGTGTGTGATATCTTTGTCTGGGTTTTGTATCAGAGTAACAGTGGCCTAATAGAATATGTTTGGAAATATTCCTTCATCTATAATTTTTTGGAATAATTCAGAAAGATAAGTGTTAATTCTTCTCTAAATATTTGGTAGAATTTGCCTGTGAAGCCCCCTGGTCCTGGACTTTTGTTTATTGGGAGTTTTTAAGTCACAGGTTCAATTTCAGTACTTGTAATTTGTTTCTTCATATTTTCTATTTCTTCCTTGTTCAGTCTTGGGATACTGTACCTTTCTAAAAATTTGTCCATTTCTTCCAGGTTGTCCGTTTTTTTGGCATATAATTACTTGTAGTTGTGTCTTATGGTCCTTTGTATTTCTGTGTTGTCTTTTGTAATGTCTCCTTTTCATTTCTAATTTTATTGATTTGGGTTGTCTCCCTTTTTTCCTGTATGAATCTGACTAAAGGCTTATCAATTTTGTTTAACTTTTCAAATATCTCTTAGTTTTATTGATATTTTCTATCATTTTCTTGGCCTCTATTTCATTTATTTCTGCTCTGATCTTTATGGTTTCTTTTCTTCTACCACGTGTTTTGTTTGTTCTTTTTTCTTTAGTTGTTTTAGGTGTAAGGTTAGGTTGTTTATTTGAGATTTTTCTTGTTTCCTGAGAAAGCTTGTATTGCTGTAAACATCCCTCTTAGAACAGCTTTTGCTGCATCCCATAGGTATTAGATAGTCGTGTTTTCATTTTCATTTGTCTCTAAGTATTTTTTGATTTCCTCTTTGATTTCTTCACTGATCCATTGGTTATTTAGTAGCATATTGTTTAGTATCCACATTTTTGTGTTTTTGTAGTTTTTTCTTGTAGTTAATTTCTAATCTCATAGCATTGCTATCACAATAGATGCTTGAAATTATTTCAATTTTCTTAGATTTACTGAGGCTTGCTTTCTGGCCCAGCATGTGATCTATCCTGGAGAATGTTCCATGTGCACTTGAAAAGAATGTGTATTCTGCTGCTTTTGGATGGAATGCTCTATAAATATCAATTAAATCCATGTAGTCTAATGTATCATTTAAGACCTGTGTTTTCTTATTGATTCTTTGTCTAGATGATCTGTTCATTGAGGTAAGTGAGGTGTTTAAGTCCGCAACTATTATTTTGTTACTGTCAATTTCTCCTTTCACATCAATAGCATTTGCCTTGTATATTGAGTTGGTCCTATATTGGGTGCATATATATTTACTATTGTTTTATCTTCTTGGATTGATCCCTTGATCATTATGTAGTATCCTTCTTTGTCTCTTGTAACAGTATTTATTTGAAAGTCTATTTTGTCTGCTATGAGTATTGCTACTTCAGCTTTCTGTTGATTTCCATATGCATGGAATACATTTTCCCATCCCCTCACTTTCAGTCTATATGTGTCTAGATCTGAAGTGGATCTCCTGTAGGCAGCATATATACAGGTCTTTTTTTGGTATCTATTCAGTCAGTCCATGTCTTTTGGTTGGAGCATTTAATCCATTCACATTTTTTTTTTTCATGTTCTGGGCTCTTTTTTTTTAATTTAATTTTTTTATACAGCAGATTCTTATTAGTTATCTATTTTAAACATATTAGTGCATATATGTCAATCCTAATCTTCCAATTCATCCCACAACCACAACCCCCCTCCTCCAATCCATTCACATTTAAGGTAATTATCAATATATATATATGTTCTTATTGCAATTTTGTTAATTGTTTTGGATTTGTTTTTGTAGATCTTTTTTCTTACTTTCCTCTTCTGTTCTTTTGTCTTGTGATTTGATAACTGTCTTTAGAATCCTGTTTGGATTCCTTTTTCTTTTATGTGCATATATCTGTTATAGATTTTTGATTTGCAGTTACCAAGAGGTTTTTATTTATCAGTCTATATATATATATACATGATTTGTAAAAATTTGCTGGTATCTTAATTTGATATGCACTTTAAGTATGCTGCGTTTGTACTCTCGTCCACTCATGATTACTTTTTAGATATCATATTTATTTTCTGATGATTTCCTACCTTTACTGTATGTTTGCTTTTACTTGTGCGCTTTCCCATTTCATTATTTGACTCTTTGTAGTTGAAACCTTTTCTTTTCAGCCTAGAGAAACTCTTTTAGCATTTGTTGTAAAGCTGGTTTGGTGGTGCTGAATTCCCTTAGCTTTTGCTTGCCTGTAAAGCTTTTGTTTTTTTTCTGTCAAATCTGAATGTGCTGGGTAGCGTATTCTTTGTTTTAGCTTTTTCCCTTTCATCACCTTAAGTATATTGTGCCACTCCCTTCTGATGTGCAGAATTTCTGCTGAAAAATCAACCGACAGCCTCATGGAAGTTCCCTTTTATGTCATTTGTTGCTTTTCCCTGTTGCTTTTAATATTTTCTCTTTGTCTTCAATTTTTGTCAGTTTGATATCTATGAGTCTCAGCATGTTCTTCCTTGGGTTAGTCCTGTGTGGGACTCTCTGCACTGCCTGGATGTAGGTGACTGTTTCCTTTCCCATATTAGGGAAGTTTTCAACTATTCTGTCTTCAAATATTTTCTCAGGTCCTTTCTTTATTTCTTCTCTTCTGGGACTCCTATACTGAGAATGTTGGTGCATTTGACATTGTCCCAGATGTCTTTTAAACTGTCTTCATTTCTTTTCATTCTTTTTTTTTTTCTTCTATTGTGTTCCATGGCAGTGATTTCCACCACTCTGTTTTCAAGCTCACTTATCCATTCTTCTGCCTCATTTATTCTGCTATTGATTTCTTCTATTGTAATTTTTAAATTTCAGTTACTGTATTCTTCAATTCTGTTTGGTTTTTCTTTATATTTTCTAATTCTTTGTTAGAAACTTCTTATAACTTCTCACTCTGTGCATCCATTCTTTTCCTGAGTTCTTAGATTATCTTTACAATCATTACTGTGAACTTTTTCTTGGGTAGATTGCCTATCTCCACATCACTTTGTTGTTTTTCTCATGTTTCATCTTGTTCCTTCCTCTATCACATATTCCTCTGCCCTCTCATTTTTTCTAAGTTTTTATTTCTATTTTTATGCATGTGGAAAGTTAGTTATGTTTTTTGACCTTTGAGAACTGGCCCTCTGTATGGGATGTCCTACGTGTCTAAGCAGTACACTTTTCTCTCTTCACCCAAGGGCCAGGCATCAGCTGGTCCCAGGGTAGGTTTTATTTCCAGTCTTGGTTCCACAGGCTCCCAGATTGTAGTTTTCTTGCTTCTGGTGTCTTCCCCCAGGTGGAGGAGGCTAGTCTAGAGGCTTGTGCAGGCTTCCTGGTGGGAGAATCCAGTGCCTGTCCACTGGTGGGTGGAGCTGAGTCTTGGCCCCCTGGTGGGTAGGGCTATGTCGAGTGGTGTGTCTCCAGTGGGCTGTAGGCTCAGGAAGTCATTAGGCAGCCTGTCTGCTATCTGCTGATTGGTGAGTTTGTTTTTCAGGTTTGTTGGTTGTTCGGCCTGCAGCATCCCAGCACTGGAACCTACAGGCTTTTGGTTGGTGCCAGGTCTTGGGGCTAATTACTCAAGCAAGATATCTGCCTCCAACATGAGTTCAAGTAGATTAACATTCCCTGATATTTCCACCACCATCTTTTATGATCACAGAGAGAGCCACAGCCATCCCCTTTCTTTCCAGGAGACCCTCTAAGACCAGCAGGTAGTTCTGACTCAGTCTCCTATGAAATCACTGCTTTTGCCCTGGATACCAGTGTGCATGAGACCTCGTGTGAAGCCTCCAAGTGGGGAGTCTCTGTTTTCCCCAGTTCTGTGGAGTTCCTGCACTCAATCGTTGCTAGCATTCAAAGTCAAATGCTCTGGGGGCTCCTCCTCCTGATGCAAGGCCCCCAGGCTGGGGAGCCTGACATGGGGTTCAGAACTCTCACTCTTGTGGGAGAACTTCTGCAATATAAGTGTTCTCCAGTTTGTAGGTCACCCACCCTGGGGGTGGGGGATGGGATTTAATTATATCATAGTGTGCCCCTTTGGATGTCTTCTTTATGTCTTTGGATGTAGAATATCTTTTTGGTAGGTTCCATTGTTTTTTCTCATTGGTTGTTCAGTGGTTAGTTTTGATTTTTGTGTTCACGTGAGAGGAGTTGAGCTCAATATCCTACTCCACCATCTTGTCTCCCCTTTTAAGAACTAATCTGAAAGTGTTTGAGATTTGCTGGAGAAGTCTTCTGAATTGGGTAAGTTGATCCAAAGATTCTAGTTGAAGGCAGTGCTTGAAAAAATAATGAAGCTGATTCCTAATTGTACCCTCTCAAGTCCAGTCTGTCCAATAAATCATCTGGGCCTGGGTTGGTGTGCACAGCATTCAGTTCCCCCTCCTCTTCATTCTATTATGATCTGACTTTTCTCTTTTATATCAGTTGCTATTTATCCTCTTTCATTTCTTATTTTGATTTTATGTGTCCTCTCTCTTTTCTGCATGATGAGCCTGGCTAAAGATTTATCAATTTAGTTTATCTTAAAAAACCCCAAAAAACCAGAAAGCCCAGCTCTTGGATTCATTGTTTTTTTCTATTGTTTCTTTATCTTTATTTTATTCATTTCCTCTCTGATCTTTATTGGTTTCCTTCAGTCTACTGACTTTGGGCTTTGTTCTTCTTTTTCTAAGTCCTCTAGATGGATGGTTACATTGTTTACTTGAGATTTTTCTTGTTTCTTGAGGTATTCTTGTGTCACTATAAACTTTCTTATTAGAACTACTTTTGCTGCACCCCATAGATTTTGGAAAGTTGTGTTTCCATTTTCATTGTTGTCAAGGTATTTTCTTGTTTCCTTTTTCATTTCTTTATTAAAAATTTTTCAGGGGTTTTCTCTTTCTCTTTCAATTGAGACAAATTCTTCTGTCTTCTCACTTTTCTTATCTTTCTCCATCTCTATGAAATTAGGTGAAAGAGTTACCTATGGCAGTCTTCAAGGGGTGTCCTTTTGTGGGAGCATCCTTATACAGCCTGCCTTTGCCCAGTGCATTTTGTGGTGTAGCTGAATTTGATGTGAACACAAGGCACACCTTTCCTCAGGTTAGTGCTGGCAATTATCACCTTTGTAGGAGGTGGGACTGGAGATGGAGAGGCAAGGGCTGGAGCCCCGTGTGAATGGAGCTTCCTCTCTGTTCAATGATTATCACCGCCTATTGGGAACTGGGTCAGGTTCCAAGTTGCTGGAGCAGGGTCCTGAATTTCGAGTCTGAGCTGGCTCAGTTCCCGTTAAGTGTGTGCCTTTCCTCCTCTCAGCACTGGCACTCTCTCCCCAGAGAGCAGAAACACTGGAGCAAGAAAGGCTGGTGTGTGTTTTCAGTGAGGATCATGACATTCTGGTTGCCATCTGAAATCTGTTCTGCCTCTGATGCGCTGCCTGTGCACTTGCCAGTAATGGTTGCCCCCTCTTTGCTTAGGCACTTCTTAGAGTTTGAGCCACCACAGCATCTCATGGTCAAGCTTTTTCCTTGGTCAAGTCAGTCCTTGCTCCTGGGTGGAGCTTCAGTGCTAGGCAAGTTATGCTGGAGTTTTTTCTTGGCTCAGGGTGTGGCGTGTGCCTGTATGGTCACAGGAAACCAGTAAGCTAGCTGTAACCAGTAAGCTAGCAATCTACTCTCTCTGCTCTGCTTCAGGAGCAAGAAAGCATTTATGTTCTCTTCACAAATGGAGTGCAGGCTTCCCACAGCCCTCATGTTGTCCCACCAGCCCTGCAACCAGCCAAGGGAGTTCATGTTCCCTTATTGTATCCCAGGGCTGGGGCGCCCAACATAAGGCGCAAATTGCTCACTTCTCAGGGAAGGTCTACTTGTGTAATCTCTCTTTTCCTAAGAGTTCCCTCCCAGGGGCACAGGTCTGGACTTGATTGCCTCTCTTCCCTTTGTACCCAATGCTGTGAGAATCTTTCTTACAGGTTTGGTTGTAGAGGAGTCTTTCTACCAGTCTCCAGTTTTGGTTTTTAGTGAGAATTATTCCACATGTAGATGTATTTTTGATGTGTTCATAGGGAAGGTAAGTTCCATGTCTTCCTACTCTGCCATCTTGTTTCAAGTCCTCTCCCTTGCTGCTTTTTTTTTTTTTAATTTTAAAAGGGGTGCTTTTTAAAATATATTTATTTATTTTATTTATGGCTGTGTTGGGTCTTTGTTTCTGTGCGAGGGCTTTCTCTAGTTGTGGCAAGTGGGGTCCACTCTTCATCGCAGTGCGTGGGCCTCTCATTATCGCGGCACACAGGCTCCAGACGCGCAGGCTCAGTAATTGTGGCTCACGGGCCTAGTTGCTCCGTGGCATGTGGGATCTTCCCAGACCAGGGCTCGAACCCGTGTCTCCTGCATTGGCAGGCAGATTCTCAACCACTGCGCCACCAGGGAAGCCCTCCCTTGCTGCTTTTAAGATGTGTCTTGTTATGGACTTACTTGGGTTGATCTTGTTAGGAGTCTCTATGCTTCCTGAACCTGGATGTCTGTTTCCATTCCCATGTTAAGGAAGTTTTCAACTATTATTTCTTCAAAAGTGTTCTCTCCCCTTTTCTTCTCTTATTGGAACCCCTATAATGTGAATGTTATTAGACTTGACATTGTCTCAGATCTCTCTTAAACTAGCCTCATTTTTGCTATTTTTTTTTTTTTTCTTTTCAGCTTGGGTGAATTTCCACTACTCTGTCTTCCAGTTCACTGATCCATTGCTCTATTTACCTAATCTACAGTTGATTCACTATTTACAAATAGTTTCAGTTATTTTATTCTTCAGTCCTGTTTGGTTCTTCTTTATATTTTCTAACTCTTGGTTAAAGTTCTCTCTGTTTTCATCCATTTTTCTCTCAAATTCATTGAGTAGCTTTATGATAATTGCTTTGAACTCTTCATTGGGTACATTGCTTATCTCCACTTCCCTTAGTTCTTCTTCTGGGGTTTTATATTTTTTTCTTTGTTGGAACATATTCCTCTGTCTCCTCCTTTTGCCCTATACTCTGTGTTTTTCTATGTATTAGGTAGGTTGCTTATGTCTCCCCATATTGGAGAAGTGGCATTATGTAAAAGATATCTTATGGGTCTCAGAAGAACACTCATTTATGGCCACCAGAGCTATACGTTTTAGGGGTGCCACCTATGTGGGCTGTATCGGCCCTTCTGTTGTAGTGGGGCCAACTATTGTGAAAGTGCTGGTAGGTGGAACTGGCCCCACCCAGTTGGCTGCAGGATCTGGCTCATACTGTGTCTCTGGTCCACTTGTATGAGCCAGGTCCCAGTGTAGTTGGCTGCATGGCCCAGGGGGCTCAGAGTTGTTTCCAGCCCACTGGTGGACAGTTCCAAGTCCTGGAGCAGCTGGCTGCATAACCCACTGTGTTCTGCAACTTGTGATGGACCACTATTGGGCAGATAAGCCTCTAGTCTGGGATTTGGAGCATGTGGCATTTTTTGCATGTCCTTTAAGAACAGAGTCTCTGTTTCTGACAGCCCACCAGCTCTCCTGTACACAAGGTCAGCTGGCCTTCAAATCCAGATGTTGTGGCTGTTTGTCTTACTGGTTCAGTACCCCTGGACTGGGGAGCCCAATAAGGGCCTCAGTTCCCTTCATTTTTGGGGAGAACCTCTGTCTTTGCAAACATTCTCCCTTTTGTGGATGTCCAACTCTGGGGGGGGGTTGGTCTTGAATATACTGCATCTCTGTCTCTCCTTCCTATCTCATGGTTTCTTATTTATATCTTTTGTTGTGGAAAATATTATGTTAGTCTTCAGGTCATTCTTATAAATAATTGTTCTGTAAATAGTTGAAATTTTCTTTTGCTCATGGGAGGAGGTGAGTTCAGAGTCTTCCTATGATGGCATCTTGGCCACCTCCATGTTAAGAGGATTTTGAATGGAAAAAAAATCCACCTTTTTTAATAACTAGAGCAAACACTTCAAATATACTTAAATTCTGTATCAAGGTCAATTAAAGTGGAGTAAAAAAGAAAGGGAGGATGAAGTAGAGGAAGTGGGGGTGATGTGAGAGAGAAGTAAAAGAAATTGGAATAAAAATATAGATAAGTAACTGATTAAGTGTCTACTCTAATGAACATGTCATATTTGGTTCTGCTTTGCCCATAGCAGTACTTTTCTAAGAATATCTTCCTTGGCTGAGGTCTCCTTTTGGAAATGGTGGTCTAAAATATTTCACCATAATTTGTGTTCAGAAAATCCTGGCATTACGCCCACAGCTAATTAGATCCAGATTTGGAGCCACCTGAGGCAAAGGCAATTATCCATGTGCTATTCATGGCCAATGACATACTCTGACAGAAGAACTCTGTCTAATCCAGGTATTCTAAACCTGGTTTGTACCTCCTGAGATCCTGTTCTTTGGAATGTCTAAATCCAAGACATATGAAAGGTCAGTTAGGCAATAGCACCACGACCAGTAGAAGTAGAAACAGAGCGTTACCACATAGTAAAATACAAGATCAAGAACAAGATCTACCTGCTTTGGAAGGTCAACAGTATACATCACTGAGTCACCTTCTATTCTGCATAACCCAGTGGTTTCTATTCTAATTTATTTCTTCATATAGCCTTAAAAGAACTTTCCATTACATGAAGCAAAGCAAGCTTCTCTCTATGCCTTGCTAACAACAACAACAACAACAAAAATCTCTAAAACATCCATTAGAGAATAAAAAAAAGACAACATGATGTTTAGAGGGAAAGCTGGGATTTTTAACTTGAGCTCTAGTATGGTAGAAATATAATGAATTCCATGAAATTTTCCCTGAAAATGTAATGGTGGTCAATGAGAAAAATCATGTGCTTTTGTGTGCCATATGCCACATGCTAACAACTCCTAAAACTTACCTCTGTGCAGCACCTCTTCACAGAACTCTAGACTTGTGTATATAACCATCTACTTTACACCTTAACTTAGATGTACAATAAACATCTCTCACTCGCTATGTTCTAAGTTGAACTCCAAATCTCCACCCAACGTTGTTCCCACCCCAAATTTCTTCATCTCAGTAACTACAACCCTCTAGTTGCTCAGGACAAAAACCTTGAAGTTATGACTCCTCTCACACCACCACATCATATCTACCAGCAAGTTCTATTTACTTCTCTTCCAAAATATATCTAGAATCTGACCATTTCTCACCACTATCATTGGTATCACCTTGGTCTAAGCTGCCATCATTTTCCACCTGAATTTATGTAATAGTTTCCGTATTAATCTCTATTCTTCTACTCTTGTTCTTTTATGATTCTAGTCTTCATACAGAATCCAGAAGACAAGAAGGCTTGGGCCAGTTTTCCTTACCTTCTTAGTTAAGTACAGTTTTAAATCCTGGAAATAATGAAAGAGGCAACCAAAAGAGAACTATAAAAGGTGAAAGAGGAAGGAAAACTGGTTAAGGGCCTTAAAACAAGAGAAACAACATAGTAGCATGGTGTCTTACGATTCTCCCCTTATCCAAAAGAAGAATGAAACACAGGCCAACTGTTTCCCAACCCAAATATAGCAAGATGATGGCTCAGATATGCTTATTTTTCTCTCAGATCAAACAGAAGTCCACTGGTAATAATTAGAGAGCCTGGCAACACCAGCAAGGGAGATTAATTAGGAGCCTCACTAGTGATAAGTAGACAGAGGAAAAACTTGCCTTCTGTGCTGGGCCTCAAATTTCCCTTCTGCCACCAAGAGACACTAAGCAACTGATGACACTGGCAAGAGGTGTCTCACCACAAGTGGTTTAACCTGGGAAATGCTCTCCTTTCTAGTAAGCAACAGAGTCCCTTCTCTCAACCTAGATGTAATAGGTGACTTGGCCCAGGGAAACATCTTCTGCCCTTCAGGCAGCACCAACAGAAATTAGTGGGAATGTCAGCAGCACCAGATAAGTCAAGTAGACCAAAATAACACCACAAAGGTACTAAAAATTAAATTGTCACTGGAACCAGAGCCACAAAAGACAAAAGTAGGCCAAGACCTACAAGCTAAACCTAAGCAGAATGACAGTCGGCAAAAGCAAACAAAAAAACATAGGATGAGTATTCTCCTAGTGTAATACCCCAAATCTAGAGGATACAATAAAACATTACTTGCCATATCAAGAACCAGGAAAATCACAATTTGAATGAGAAAAGAATCAACAGACACCGATACCAAGTTGAATCAGATATTGGAACTATGCTGCAAGGATTTTAAAGCAGCTGTCATTAAAACACTTCAATGATCAATTATAAAAATTCCTGAAAGACATGAAAAAATAGAAATTCTCAGCAAAGAAACTGAAATTATAAAAAATCAAGTGGAAATTGTAGAACTGAAAGATACAATAACAGAAATTAAAAACTCATTGGGTGGGCTCAAGGTAGAATGGAGATAACAGTGAATAGAATCAGTGAACTTGAGGGCATATCAATAGAATTTACCCAATCTGATCAACAAAGAGAAAAATAGACGGAAAAAAATTGAACAGAGCCTAAGGAACCTGTGGGATAATAACAAAAGATCCAACATTTTTATAATCAGAGCCCTAGAAAGAAAGGAAAAAAGAAAAGGACTGAAAGAGTATTCAAAGAAATAATGGCTGAAAATTGATGAAAAGACCATAAGATTCAAGAGATTCTACTCCCAAAGAGGATAAACCTAAAGAAATGTATTGCAAGGCACAACATAATTAAACTTTCAAAAAATAAAGGCAAAGGGAAGATCTTGAAGTCAGTAAGAGAAACAACGTCTGACATATAGGGGAACATCTATTAGAATGATGAGATATCTCATTAGAAACCATGGAAACCAGAAGAATGTGACATAAGTTGCAAAGGAAAAGAATAGTCAGCAGCAAATTCTATATCTTGTAAAACTCTTCTTTAGGAATAAAGACATTTTCAGACAAGGGAAGACTAAAAAGAGTTTGTTGCTAGTAGACCCACCCTTAAACAATGCTCAAAGGAAGTTCTTCAAAAAGAAAATAGTGATAAATGATAAAAGAAGGAATCTCATTTCATCAGGGAGGAAGAAATAGCAAAAAGGAACATAAATGAGTACAGGCAATAGACTATCTTTCTCCTCATTAATTGTATAAAGTATATTTGATTAGTGAAACAAAAATTATAGCACCATTTGATTTGCAAAGCCCCACACAACCTTGAATCCCTGCCTCATTCTCTGTCTAAGCTAATTTTTTTTACCACTGTTTCTGTCACTGTCTTTGCTCCAGCCACACTGGCTTTCTTGCTGTTCCTCAAATACATCAGGCATGCTCATGTTTTTGGGCTTTGGCACTCACAGTTCCTTCTGCTTGGAGTATTCTTCTTTCAAAATTCCACTTGGTCTTTGCTCAAACGTCACCTACTCAGTGATGTCTGACTATTTACTTTAAAATTGATCCCCTGCACCCCTAGCACATTCTATCCACATTTCTTGTTTTATTGTCTACTTTACAAGAATTTCAGCTCCATGAATGAAGAGACTTTTGTCTTTTCCTTCACTTTTGTATCTCCAATGCCTAAAACAGTATGTAGCATATACCCAAGACGCATAAGTTTGAATGAATGAATGAATTCATTAACAAATCCAAGACTCTTCTCTCTGGGAACACTGGGAATGACTTAATGCCACATTTGGAACAGATTGCATACCTCCCCTTTTCCTAGGCTGAGAGAGAAATCATTACAGTCTAGAAGGCCCAAAAAGATGGAGAACATTTACATTTATATAAATATTTATAAATTCATGAACATCTTCCTTTTCATCCTGATTTCACCATCTCCTATTTATTGAGCACCTCCTGCTTTGTTGACCTTTATATAAAAATCTTATTTAACACTTGCAACAATCTTATGAAGTAGGCATTGTCATAATTAAAAAATATATATTAGGGTTTCCCTGGTGGTGCAGTGGTTGAGAATCTGCCTGCCAATGCAGGGGACACGGGTTTGAGCCCTGGTCTGGGAAGATCCGACATGCCACGGAGCAACTAGGCCCGTGAGCCACAACTACTGAGCCTGTGCGTCTGGAGCCTGTGCTCCGCAACAAGAGAGAGGCCGCAATAGTGAGAGTCCCATGCACCGCGATGAAGAGTGACCCCCGCTTGCCGCAATTAGAGAAAGCCCTCACACAGAAACGAAGACCTAACACAGCCAAGAAGATAAATATAAATAAATAAATTAATTTTAAAAACATATAAAGCACTTTCAACAGTGTCTAAATATATATATATATATATATATATATTAGATGCTACAGGTTGAAAAATTAATTTCATAAGTTTTTTTAGGAAAAGAAAGAGAATAAAAAAGGTAGGAAGGCAAGAAGGAAGGACAGGCTCCCACAGTAAATATGCATATAGATTTTAGGATGTTTTCCAATTTCAGAAGCTTTAAAATATTCTAACATTTGAAGCAATATGTTATTAACTCCCTTTCACAGGTGAATAACTGAAGTTCGGCGAGGATAAGTAACTTTCTTTGAGTCACAAAGCCAAGTAAATGGATGAATTCAAATACAGGGCTACCTGATCCCAAAGCCTGTGCTCTATCCACTACAGTTCCCAGTTTCCTAAGAGGTTTTCCCAGTGGTTCTCAACCAGTGTTCTTAAAGGACTTCTAGAGATGTGGGTTTGATGACTCAATAACTTAAGAATACCTCTGGTATTTAGTAGATGGGGGCCAGCGAGGTTAAATAGTCATACAATGCATGGGAAATTTTTACCCAAAAAAAATTGCCCCCCCCCCCAAAATCACATGGCAGAATAATCAACAACATTTACTGATAGTCCAGTCTGTACCAGTGATGGGTTAAGTGCTGGAAATACAAAGATGAATAAAACCTGATTCTTATCCTCAGGAAGCTCATCAGCTAGTGGGAGACTCAAGCAAACAAATAATTTTCTCTCATACAGCACAATAAGTAATTTATCAAAATCATGAACAAAGTAACATGGGCTTACAGAGACTCTTAGTCTTTCATAATCTTAGTCTTACAGAGTCAGAGAGGGAATAAGGAGGATAAGTCAGGAAAGGCTTCAGTGAGGGGGAGATCTTTGGTTTGAGTCGTGAAGAATAAGTGTGAGCTTTTGATTTAGAAAAAGGGAGGTGGATGTCTTCAAGAATAGATGATAGCATACGTGAAGGCACAAGCGTTAAAGGATATGTCAGGAAATGCAGTTATATGATGTATGGGCTGAAACTGCAGCTCTAGGGCATAGCTGCATTCATATTTTGCCTTTGCTACTTCCTAGCTGTGAATCTGAAAGCAAACTACTGAACCTCCCTGCGTTTCAGTTCCCTCCTATGTAAAATATGGATAATAATAATAGAATATATCTCATGAGATTGGTGCTAGAGTAAAAGATTTAATATATGTGAAATATTTAGAATGACATCTAGCACATAATAATCTTTCAATTAATGTTAGCTATTTATTATTTTAAAAACAGATTTGTTTGTCTTATTGTTTATACTCTGTTCTACCAAGGATTTAATATAGATGATTGATGGATGGATAGATAGATGATAGATAGATGATAGATATAGATAGATATAGATAGATAGATAGATAGATAGATAGATAGATAGATAGATAGATAGATAGACAGATGTAAAGGAATAGAGATCTGGAGATACTGGAATTGAGGAAACTTTAAGATGTCTGTTTTAACCAAAGCTTGAGTTAGAGTGCATGAGAATGGAAAGGTAGAGTCAAGTTCAGATCACATATGTCTCTATATTTATAACATAAAACACATGTTTAAATTTTATCCTATAAGAAATGGGGAGCCATGGATGGATCTTAAGCAGAACAGTGGCATGATCAGATTTGTGTTCTTAGATTACTCTGACTCCACTGTGAAAGATGGACTGGATGGGAGAGACTGAAAACAGGGAGACCAAATAGGAAGCTGTTGAATAAATCCAGGATAGAAATGATAATACCTAACCTCAGGCAATGGTAGAGTTTCAAAGAGGGGATGGATTTGTAAATAAATCACAATCCACAAGACGGTTTTTGATTGATCGGGGTTGGAGAAGTATGAAAGAAGAGTGGAAGAATTCAGATCTGGAAGTCTCTTGACTTTCTTCCAATGCTCTTACCATTTCTCTAAGCTGTTTACTTTTCCCTGCTGCTGCTATTAGCTTGTGCTGGACCTCTTCCATGGCACACGGACCTGCTGAATATCCTGTGTATTCTGCTTGTCTCTATTATTATACGAAAGGGCTCTAAGCTGGGAGTGCAACTTATCTCTTTTCTCTATGTTCAGAGATTCTCATTAATAGAAGCATTCCTGGAGGTTGGCCATCCATTACCCAGGAGCCCTTATGGCCTATGGGTGGCCTGGGCATAGGGACAAGGATCGAGGAAGGTGCCTAGAGCCCTCTGCTGCCTAATGGCACAGTTCTTTGGGATCTACTTCTGTGTCTTCGTGGGAAATCTCTGCAAATACTGTGTGATCCCAGCCCCCCTGGAGGCTTTGCCCAAACAGAGAGTGCTCTTGGCTGAGCTGCTGCTCCTTCCATTTCTAAACTTTGTATATTTCAAGGGAAATCTGATCTGGACCCTTCTGATTCATTTACACTTAAATCATCCAAGGGCTCTGTTGTAAGAGTGGATTCAGCTCCAAAAATATCTTATAAGCTTTGGTTATAAAACTCCCTAAGATTTTGTGGGCTAGAATTTTTTTACTCCCCTTTTCTTTGAAACAAGATGTTGTGACTTTGCCAAGAGTAAATGGATTTCCAACCTCAAAGAGGTCGTGTTTGGTTCAAGAGTCAAAAATCATGAAGCTCAAAGACTCAAATGCATTCTTCAGGAACTGGTAATAATGAACCCCAGGGGAATGGGATAAATGATGGGATACATGATAAATCTCGGAGGCTGTGGATGAAAGGGTGACAGGGGGCATTAATTTTACCCTTTTGGCTCAGTGCCCGAAAGCCTCAAAACTTTTGTCCCTTAACTGGGGAAACAGGGCTATGAGAGAACACACTCCTACAAGGCACAAGCAAAACTAGGCAGAGAAACAACTCTCATTTTGAACAAGTGCCTGACAGTTTAGAGAGTTCTTTTCACAGTTTTTCCCCTCATTTAATCCTTCAATAACCCTGTGAACTAAGGAAAATTACCCCCATTTTCCAGAGGAACAGAATAAGGTTCAGAGGAAGTAAAATGACATATCTAAGGTCACAGAACTGATCTAAGCCAAGTCAACAATTCTCTTTAATTAACTTCAGACTGCAATAGGCTGGGGAGAGATAAGAGGTAATCACTTACCTTGAGGAGCTGACAGACAAGAAGGCAACTATGACAGAATGGCTATCACACTAAAATTGTTCTTAAACAAAATTGGATATGTGGAGTACCAATTCCAATGATGTGCATATGTAGAGTGTGCATGTTTTCTTACTTTTACATGTACTTAGAAATTTGTCTCTACTCCTTTGCTCCTATGTTTCCTTACTTTTGTATTGACTTCCTTAGCCTAGCATAGTGGCTAGTACAAAGTAGGTATTTGAGCAGTAATAAACAAATGAGTTAATGAATGCACAGAAGAATGGGTGATAGGTCGCAGTGACTGGTTTAGTCTAGGATCGTGTTTCTCAAACTTCCCTTGTGATAAAAATTACTTTGAGCACTAGTTAAATAAAAGATTACTATACTTCTTCCCTGGAAATTCTGATTTAGAGGTTTTGGATTTGGATTCAGGAATCTGTACTTTAACAAGTTCACCAGGTGATTCCCAACATCAGATAAGCTTGGGACACAGGTCTAGTATATGTGCTGCCGAAGCAAGCACTGGGACACAGGTCTAGAGAAGCTCCAGCTTAAATTTTACTTAGGTGAGTTCAGTTTTTCCTGTCTCCAACACAGTGGAGATTAAGATAGGGACTCAGAGTAGGGTACACATTTAAAAACAACAATATGATGTCTCCTAATATGTACAATTCCTCACAATTGAACAAAGACTTCTTTCTACATTGATGTCACAGATTTTTGGTACTATTGGTACTCATGAATATTCATATTTTAATATTTTTCCTGGGCATAAAGCTAGACTACATTTCCAAGACTTCTTTGCCCTTGGATGCAGCTATATGACTGAGTTTGGTCAATAGAATATAAGAAGTAATGTGCATAATTTTGAATATTATCCCTAACAAACTCTAGTGTGCAATCATTCCTCACTTTACTTATTGATCACTTGAATGGAGAGTACTCCAAGTACTAAGAGGAGTGTAGAGGTACAAGATGGAATAAGTCTGGAGCTCTGAATGACTGTGTAGAGCAGAGTCCCCTGCTAACATGTTTTGGATTGTGAAATAAGTGGGGAAAAAAAGTATTACTGTTTTAAGTAACACACTTTTAAAAATTTGTTGTAGATTTTTATTAAAGCAATTAACCTACCTGGACTAATACAGCATTCATCATAGTGACTGAACATCCAAAATTTCAACTGAGCTTCATTACAGTCTTGTAACATAAAGACACCACCACTATTTTGTAGACAGGAAAACTGAGCCTCAGGGAGAAGGTATTTGCTTACCAAAGACATTTAGCTATTAAACAATAAAACTGGGATTAAAGAACAGCTTATCTGCCATGTCTTTGATTTCTTAGGCATATCATTCAGCCCAAATTTATCCCCAAAGGGCTGGGATAAGTTATGAATACAAGAAAAAATTATGAAATCCTATTTTTTCTTTAGAGCCATTATCTAATGAGATCTCCAGGAAGTTCTTCTCGATATCCTCTGCTAAGAGTTGTCTCTTGCTGCATTGTAGCCCCATGGGAAGTTTGTTCATGAATCTATAGAGGACATTTAATATGTTACCTTTGTCTTACAGTTACTCGTATATTTATCTTATAAACTTAATACTCATTATTCTCCACACTTTATCAGTCTACAAGCATCTCAAAGGCTGAAATGTACCTTATTCATCTTTCTGTCCAGTTTCTAGTTCAGTGTCAGGCACAGGATAGGGTTGTCTCCCAATAAATGTTGAATAGATATACATTCAGAGAGTGAATATGTGAGCATGAACAGACGTAAATGTGTGTGTAGGTTGTTATGTGTTTGTGAGGGTGTGAGAATGAATGCATTTTAGAGATGTATAGACCTTGGTGGTGGGGATGAGTGTGTATTTGTGTCAGAAAACTGGAGCTATGTGTATGCATGTGTGTCTGTGTGTATACTGGGACAATACAATTCCGTGAGTGTGCTTTGGGGTGAGGCCTGGACAATTTATTTCCCTAGGACTGGTTAGGAAGGAGACTTTGTGTTTGCTGAAATAATTCTTTAACAAAACCAAAGGGTTTTATGGCTGCTGCTCAGCCCTGAAAGTGCCAAAGGCCAGCCCTAAAGGCATGTCCAAAGTCTCTGCTGGTGCTTTCCCACAGGGAAATGGGTCACAAAACCAGGAATTAGAAAAAAATGAAGTCAGAAAATTTATACTTGAGGCCTTTACTTTCCCTTTCTGTGGCCTTTTTTGCACCCTCCCTCTCCACACAGAGCCTCTAGGGCCCTCAAGTTGAAGCAAGTCTCTTGGACAAAGATATAAGTAAGGTTGTGCAGATAGAGACCCAAGGCCTTCCTTTCAAAACTGAAGACTTTCAGGTTCTTCTTGGCTGCTGCTAATTTCCTCCTGCCACCACTCATATGTTCCAGGAGCAACTACAGATTTTCTAAAACCTCTGACCTCTGAGATATAGAGAAGTTGGTTTAGGAAGATAGAAGCCATCTGACAGGATCTTCCTTACTTTTGCATCAATAAATCTGTAAATCTACTTACAACTGGACCTATTTTCTCGCTACACTTCCTATTACAATGAAGGAAGGATTTCTTATATTATCTAAGGCCAATTTTTCTCGCTATATTTTGTATCCTAGCCCTTCTCACATTACCAAAGACTTATTCATTTTCCATCCATGCCCCTCTTCCATATTTTCTCCCCTACTGGATCATTATCTTCATGCTTCAAGCATGCTCTAGTGCCTTTCAGTTACAGAAATATTTTCCCTTTATCCCACATTCCCCTTTTGCTGCCTTCTCTAGCTATTTCTTTGTTCCACTTAACCATGTTGAGAAATCCAATGGATATTTTTCTATCTTCAAATTACTAAACCTCACAACAACTTTTACATGTTGATCACTCCATTCTTAGCTATTGATTCTTTCAGCTCCCATGATGCTACACTCTCTTGGCTTTCTTTCTATTTTACTCATTTTATCCTAGGCTCCTCTGATGGCTCATCTTCCTTAAACATTGAGTTTCCCTAGGGCACTCATATGGGTCTGCTTCTCTTCTCTCTTCACCCTCCCTGCATAGTTGATGCTTTCTAGCACCACAGTTTTAAACTCCATCATCTATTTATATATATATATATATATATATATATATATATATATATATATATATATATATATATATATATATATATCTATCTCCAGGTTTGATTTTTCCCTGATATCCAAATTCATATATCTATTTGCCTACTTGTTATCTCATTACAGATATCTCATTGGCATCTCAAACAAAAACGTAACCAAAATAGAGCTCTTGATCCTCAACTTTAAACCTATTCCTCATAGTCTTCCTCATCACAGTAAATGGTACCAGTATACACTCATTTGCTCAAGCCAAAAATGTAAAAGCCATCCTTAATTACTCTCTTCCTTATCTCCCACATCCAACACATTAGTATGGCCTGTCAATTCTGCCTCTAAATATAGAGTTCTAAAAATTTCACTTCTCTTTATATCCATTGTTATCATTATCTCTCATCTGGAGCACTTCTTGATTTTACTTTCCCACTGCCCCAACCAAATCCATTCTCAACACAGCAGCTGTAATGCAGATGTCACCCTCTTGCTTAACACACTTCAAAAGCATCTTATTGCATTCAAAATAAATTCCAAACCTCTTACCAAGGCCTATAGAGACCTCTATGACCTTGGCCCTGGCCTACTTTTCAAACATCTTCTTATCCCACTCCCTCCCTCGTTTACTATGGTTCAGCCAAATTGGTCTCCTGACATTTCAGACTATTTTTTCCATCAAGCTTTTGCCCTTATGTTTCCTATACTTGGAATCCTCTTCCTCTATATTTACCATTGTTGGCTCCTTTTTATCCTACAAGTCTAAGTTTATATCTATCTCCTCAGAGTAAGGCTTTCCTGGGCAATCTATCTAAAGTGTCAGTCCCAAATCCCCATCATTACTATTTCCGACATCGTTTTTTTTCTTCATAGTGCTTATTGTAATCTGTGCATTTATTATCTTGTTTATTTATGTGTTTAATATACAATTATTTCTACTAGACTATAAGCTCTATATGAGCAGGGACTTTTTCCCATTCAATGTTGTATCCCTAGCATTTAATACAGTGTCTAGCACATAGGAAATGTTCAATAATTAATTTTTGAATAATGTCCAAGTTGCTATATTCAAAAGTATCCGGATTCTTGGCAAAAGAATCTATCACATAATAGAAATTGCTTCTCCATAGCAGTTAGGTTACTGACCATTTCTTATTACCCCAAATGCCTTAAGTGAATAAAGTATTTATTTCAAATGTATGCAGAGAAATTCTGGTGAAGGAAATTATCCTTTGTTTCTTAGGTTTAGAACTTTCACTGCAATATGTAAGGTCTTGCTTTTGACATTATACCAGCTCATTACCTGTCCTATGGCAACCTATCCTCTTCTCCCACTCACAGATACCACCTTGAAGAAGATTCTCTATTTCCTGTAAAGATAACACCACATTAATGATTCCTAGATCCTTTATAGTCTCACATCTTAATTATACAAGCCCTACGACACATCCTTCCACACGAACCCTGCTTTCTGTAAAGTTAAAATGATTACCCAACTCCAAGCTATAGTGGATGTTATACTTTCTTCCTTTCTGTTTTCTGGCCCTCTCTCTGACTTTTCTCTTGTCACATTATCCAGAGGCTGGCATTTCTGAAATTGGTCTCACTGATGCATCAACAAGGGAGTAGTAGATGATGGGATGAGGTATTCAGTGGGAAGCAAATATTTGGCAGGGTGATGAGAGGTATCTTTCTCTTATAGGGCAGAGGATAGATATAAATAAAAAGGTTAGAATGGGAGAAAAGCAGAGCAGGCAACAGTCATGAAATCCAAGGGAGGAGACTGGTCAAATAAATTTCCTTCAATAAAGCAGAAAATAGCACACTATTGTAAAGCAATTATACTCCAATAAAGATGTTAAAAAAAAAAAGAATACATCAATCAGTCTGTACTTTGCTAACCAAGGAGTCAGAGCAACTTAATAGTGGATTGGAAAATTTTGCAGTTTGAATCCGGGAAGGGGGGAATTATTAGGCGGCAGAGTAACTTTGGTAGAACATGGAAGGAGAGAGACTGGATTTATGAGAAATGTACATATTTTGACTCCTCTCATGTGCACAGACCTTTGCCAAAAGGCTCTCCCATCCATTAGCTCACTGATTCCTTCTATATACCATATGCCTGAAGTGCTCAAATTCTTCATTCTCATATCGTGATTAGTCTTTAAATGAAACTAAGGTAGAAGCACCCCCAATAGCTGGTCAGTGTAGAACCATATGCTAATCAGTTAGGGAAATATTTATGAGCAGCTTCATTTTAAAGATAGGCAAATGAATCTTGGGGATATGACTTGATTTGCTTCAGGATATTCTGTTAGTTATTGATACGGACCAAGTTTCTCCTAATATTCGTCCCTCCACACCTTGCAATCTGCCTCTCTGGGCAGAATTGTCATCCAGAACGTGTTGAGGGGTGTCAAAAGGAAAAGGACTCCAAGAATGCCTGTGTGAGGATCAAGTAGGATAAGGAGCCAGGTTGACAGAAGTGTCCTTACCAGTAAAGGAGATTGACTTCAACGACAACCCAAACCGGCTATGCCACAGAAAATATTCCATTTACACTTGAATTTAACTGAAAAATAAATCTAAAACTCAGAACCAAACAACTCATTATCACAAAGAGTTTCTGTTTGTTTGCTCTTAGAGCTTGAACACAATATAACATTCATTATTCCAAAAGATTTCCTCCTTTGTACTGCCTCTCTCTCATCCTTCCCCTGTCCACATTCCTCACTTCACTCCTGTCCCCAGGCAACTACTAATGTGCTTTGTGTCATTATAAATTAGTTTGTATTTTCTAAATTTTTTTTATCAATAGAATCATTATAATTTGTACATTTTTTGATCTGGCTTCTTTCAGTCAGCATAATTATTTTGAGATTTATCTATGTCATAATGTGTATCAATAGTTCATTCCTTTTAATTGCTGAGTAGTGTTCCATTGCATGGATGTACCACAATTTATTTATCCATTCACCTGTACATGGACATTTGTTTCCAGTTTTGGGTTATCACAAACAAAGCTACTATGAATATCCATGTACAAGTCACTGTAAGGGCATATGCTTTTATTACTTTTGGTTAAATACCTAGGAATAAAAGTGCTGCGTGGTAGAGTAGACAGATCTTTAACTTTTTAAAGAAACTTCTAAATCCTTTTTTTTCCTCTTCAGTGTCTTTTTAAAAACCTTCCATTATATGCATTTTCAAAAACAAACACTAAATAGGGAGATTGGCACAATTACCCCTACAGCACACACATACTTATGGGGTCCAGATGTTCAACGTTAGTATCTTGCTTCATATAATGAAGCTGTGTTTTCTGTTAGAATGTTTTAAAGAAAATCCCAAGCATTATGTCATTTCACCTTTAAATTTAAGTTCTTTTTGCACAAGTTTTAAAAAATTATGTATTTTAAAATAAGAATTTTATGTATTTAAGGTATACAACATGATGATTTGGTACATGATTTGGTGAAATGATTAGGTGAAATGATTACTACAGCCAAGGTAATTAACACGATCATCTCATATAGTTAACATTTTTGTGTGTGATGAGTGCACATGTAATCTACTTTTAGCATATTTCTAGTACTTAATGTAGTATTATTAACTATAATATCATGCCAGTACATTAGATCCCTAGGCTTATTCTCCTGCATAATTGCAGCTGTGTACCCTTTGGTACATCTCCTCATTCCCCCCAGCCCAACCTCCCCAGCCCTTGGTAACCAGCATTCTACACCCTGCTTCTATGAGTTCATAATGTTTTTAGATTCCACGTATAAGTGAGATCATACAGTATTAGTCTTTTACTGTCTGGTTTATTTTACTTCGCATAATATTCTCCAGGTTCATCCATGTTGTCACAAATGATAGGTATTCCTCTTTCTCACGGTTGAATGATATATTCCATTGTTTATATACACTACTCCTCCTTTTCCATTGATCTATCAATGGAATTTTGGGCTATAACCACATCTTGACTATTGTAAATAATTCTGCAATGAACATGGGAGTGTAGATATCTCTCTGAGTTACTGATTTAAATTCCTCTGGATATTTACTAAGAAATGTGGTTACTTGATCATATGGCAGTTATATTTTTAATTTTTTGAGGAATCTTCATACAGTTTTCCATAATGGCTATACCAATTTACATTCCCATCAACATTGTACAAAGGTTTCCTTTTCTCCACATCCTCACCAACACTTATTGTTTCTTCTCTTTTTTTTATAATAACCATTCTAACAGGTGTGAAGTAATATCTCATTGAGGTTTTGATTTGCATTTTCCTAATAATTAGTGATGTTGAGCAACTTTTCATATATCTGTTGGCTATGTGTATGTCTTGTTTTGAGAAATGCTTATTCAGGTCCTTTGACCACTTTTCAATCAGGTTTTTTTCTTGCTGATGAGTTGAGTTAGGATACTGATCCTTTATCAGATGTATGATTTGCATGTATTTTTTCCGATTTCATAGGTTGTCTCTTCACTATATTGATTGGTTCCTTTACTGTGTAGAAGTTTTTAGCTTGACGCAATCCCATTTATCTATTTGTGCATTTGTTGCCTGTGCTTTTGGGGTCATATTAAAAAAAAATTGCCCAGACCAATGTCAAGAAGTGTTTTCCTTATCTTATCATCTAATAGTTTTATAGTTGTATGTCTTACATTTAAGTCTTTTATCCACTTTGAGTTGATTTTTGTGTATCATGTGAGATAAGGATCCAATTTCATTCTTCTGCATATGGAAAACCAGTTTTCCCAGCACGATTTTTTGAAGAGATGAAGAGACTGTCCTTTCCCCATTGTGTGTTCTTGGCATCTTTGTTGATGATCAATTGACCATAAATGCATATACAAGTACCATGTTCTTTTAATTGCTACTAGCTTTGTGGTATATTTTGAAATCAAATAATATGATGCCTCCAACCTTTTTATTTTTGCTCAAGATTGCTTTGACTGTTTGAGGTGTTTAGTGGTTTCATAAGAATTTTAGGATCGATTTCTCTATTTCTGTGAAAATTTTTACTGGACTTTTGATAAAGATTGCATTTAATCTGTAGATTGCTTTGAGTAATATGGACATTTTCACAGTATTAATTCTTCCAATCCATGAATACTGGATATCTTTTTATTTACTTGTGTCATCTTCAACTATTTCATCAGTATTTTATAGTTTTCAGTGTACAGATCTCTCACCTCCTTGGATAAATTAGTTCCTAAATATTTTTTAGATGTTGTTGTAAATGGGATTGCTTCTTAATGTATTTTTAAGATAGCTTGTTGTTAGTGAACAGAAATGCAACTAGATTTTTTAAATACATATTTATATCCTGCAACTTTTCTGAATTCATTTATTAATTCTGACAGCTTTTTTGGTAGAACATTTAGAGTTTTCTATATACAAGATCATGTCACCTGCAAATAGAGATAGTTTTATTTCTTCCTTTCCAATTTCAATGCCTTTTATTTCTTCCTCTTACTTAATTGCTCTGCTAGGACTTTTAGTACTATATTGAATAGAAGAGGTAAAAATTGACATCTTTGCTTGTTTATGATCTTAGAGGAAAAGCTTTCAGATTCTCATCATTGACTATGATATTAGTGGTGGGCTTGTCATATGTGGTCTTTATTGAGTTTATTCCTTCCATACCTAATTTGTTGAGAGGTTTTATCATGAAAAAATGTTGAATATTGTCAAATGTTTTTTACGTATCTATTGAGAGGATCACATGATTTTTATTCATCATTCTGATAATGTGATGTATCACTTTTACTGATTTGTACATGTTAAACCATCCTTGCACCTAACTAATACATTCCACTTGATCATGGCACATAATCCTTTTTATGTGCTGTTGAATTCTGTTTGCTAGTACTTTGCTCAGAATTTTTGCATCTATGTTCATCAGAGATATTGGCCTGTATTTTTTCCTTATAGTGTTCTTGCTTAGCTTTGGTTTGAGGGTAATAATGGCTTTGCAAATAAGTTTGGAAGTGTTCACTTCTCTTCATGCTTTTGGAAAAGTTTGGGAAGGATTGGCATTAATTTTTCTTTGAAAGTTGTGTAGAATTCACTAGAGAAGTCATCATGTCTTAGGCTTTTATTTGTTGGGAAACTTTTGATTATGGATTCAATCTTCTTACTTGTTGGCCTATTTAGATTTTTGTTTCTTCAAGATTCTGTCTTGGTAAGTTGTATGTTTCCAGGAACTTACCCATTTCTTCCAGGTTATCAAATTTGTTGGCATATAAATATTTATAGCAGTCACTTATAAAGTTTTTATTTCTGTGGTATCATTTGTAGTGTCTTTTCTTTAAATAATAATTTTATTTATTTGAATCATTTCTTTTTTCTTAGTCTAGCTAGTGCTTTTGTCAATTTTGTTAATCTTTTTTAAAAAACAGCTCTTAGTTTTATTGACCTGTTCCATTGTTTTTCTAGTTACTAGTTCACTTATTCAATGTTCTTAACCTTATTATTTCCTTCCGTTTGCTAACTTCCGATTTAGTCTGTTCTTTGTCTAGTTCTTTGAGGTAAGCAAAAACAAGGGAGAAAATGGAATATGTAACTTGAAAATTAAGACAGTTTAGTTTGGCTGAATCATGGGGTAATAATGCAATAAATAAAAGCTAACCTCTCCATATCAACTCATTTAATACTTGTGGCAACTCTTTCAAATAGGTACTATTATTGTCTTCATTTTACAGATGGGGAAAATGAGGTTCAGAGAGATTACTTAATTTACTAGATGTCCCACAGTTAAAAGGTGAGGAGGCTAGGAGATGAACCAAGAATGATGGTTCTAGATCTCATGTCCTTAACTGATGAGAAAGGTTTGGATTTTACTGTTAGTAAGAGGAGCTACTGGAAGTGTTAAATAGTGAATTGAATTAAGCCAAGTTAGAATTTTCTTAGGTCTCCCTGGCAACAAGGTGGAGGTTGGATTGGAGGGAGACTGGAAGCATGTTGGTGATTAGAGGACGGTGGTAATATTGGTGGCTTGGACATGTAAGTGGCAGAAAGGATGGAAAAACACTAGATGGGTTTGAGAGACAGAGTGGTGGATTCAATAAGTACTGAACAAAGACTCAGGTTAGAATAATAGATTGAAGAGTAATACAACAAGACCAGCAAAGTAGAACAGTTCAGAGCCTCTATCCCTGAAATCAAATTGAGTTTTAGACTCTGTGTCTTGCACTTTCTACAAATCTATGGATTGAGTTTGCGACAAGTAAGGTGATATTTGCAAGTTCCCACAGCTTGAAAGTGGCTAAACCAGAATTTAAACCTAATTTGCATTACCCTTAAATCCCACACGCTTTCTACTTGTAGTGCACAACAAACCACAGTTATGTAGGTATAGACTATAACACAAACGCGAGTCAGGAGTTCTAGACTCTAGCCCTGGTTTTGTACTGTGACCTTGGACAAGTCCTTTCACCACTCTGAGCTTCAGTTTCCTCATCTAAAAAGTGAAAATTATAATATCTATTTACACATGTTGTTGTAAGCTAATGATCAAGGCAGACAAATCTCACCATAATCAAAGTGCAAGGTAGAAAACACATCAGAGAGGATTAAGATAACTAAGAAGAGGAAAAGACAGGCTCTGAGTCTTATTCCTGATTTTCTGACCTTCAGCAACCTTCTAAGGATTGAAGTCTAATGGTTTTTATTTTTTTTTTTTACACAAAATCTTACCTGAAAGCCTGATTTTTTAACATCTTTATTGGAGTATAATTGCTCCACAAAGGTGTGTTTTAGTTTCTGCTTTACAACAAAGTGAATCAGCCATACATATACAGATATCCCCATATCTCTTGCCTCTTGCGTCCCCCTCCCACCTTCCCTATCCCACCCCTCTAGGTGGTCACAAAGCACCGAGCTGATCTCCCTGTGCTATGTGGCTGCTTCCCAATAGCTATCTAATTTTTTTAAAATTAATTTCGTTGTATTTCTTTTCATTTGTTTGCTTGTTTTTAAATTTATTTATTTATGGCTGTGTTGGGTCTTCGTTCCTGTGCGAGGGCTCTCTCCAGCTGCGGCAATTGGGGGCCACTCCTCATCGCGGTGCACGGGCCTCTCACTATCACGGCCTCTCTTGTTGCAGAGCACAGGCTCCAGACGTGCAGGCTCAGCAATTGTGGCTCACGGGCCTAGCTGTTCCGCGGCATGTGGGATCCTCCCAGACCAGGGCTCGAACCTATGTCCCCTGCATTGGCAGGCAGACTCTCAACCACTGTGCCACCAGGGAAGCCCCCAATAGCTATCTATTTTACAGTTGGTAGTGTATATATGTCCATACCACTCTCTCACTTCGTTCCAACTTACCCTTCCCCCGCCCCATGTGCTCAAGTCCATTCTCTATGTCTGCGTCTTTATTCCTCTCCTGCCCCTAGGTTCTTCAGAAACACTTTTTTTTTGATTCCATATATATACGTTAGCATACAGTATTTATTTTTCTCTTTCTGACTTACTTCACTCTGTATGACAGACTCTAGGTCCATCCACCTCATTACAAATAACTCAATTTCATTTCTTTTTATGGCTGAGTAATAGTCCATTGTAAATATGTGCCACATCTTCTTTATCCATTCATCTGTCAATGGACACTTAGGTTGCTTCCATGTCCTGGCTATTGTAAATAGAGCTGCAATGAACATTTTGGTACATGACTCTTTTTGAATTATAGTTTTCTCAGGGTATATGCCCAGTAGTGGGATTGCTGGGTCGTATGGTAGTTCTATTTTTAGTTTTTTAAGGAACCTCCATACTGTTCTCCATAGTGGCTGTATCAATTTATATTCCCACCAACAGTGCAAGAGTGTTCCCTTTTCTCCACACCCTCTTCAGCATTTATTGTTTATAGAATTTTTGATGATGGCCATTCTGACTGGTGTGAGGTGATACCTCATTGTACTTTTGATTTGCATTTCTCTAACGATTAGTGATGTTTAGCATCCTTTCATGTGTTTGTTGGCAATCTGTATCACTTCTTTGGAGAAATGTCTATTTAGGTCTTCTGCTCATTTTTGGATTGGGTTGTTTGTTTTTTTGATATTGAGCTGCCTGAGCTGCTTGTAAATCTTGGAGATTAATCCTTTGTCAGTTGCTTCATTTGCAAATATTTTCTCCCATTTTGAGGGTTGTCTTTTCGTCTTGTTTATGGTTTCCTCTGCCGTGTAAAAGCTTTTAAGTTTCATTAGGTCCCATTTGTTTATTTTTGTTTTTATTTCCATTTCTCTAGGAGGTGGGCTGAAAAGAATCTTGCTGTGATTTAGGTCATAGAGAGTTCTGCCTATGTTTTCCTCTAAGAGTTTTATAGTGTGTGGCCTTACATTTAGGTCTTTAATCCATTCTGAGTTTGTTTTTGTGTATGGTGTTAGGGAGTGTTCTAATTTCATTCTATTACATGTAGCTGTCCAGTTTTCCCAGCACCACTTATTGAAGTGGCTGTCTTTTCTCCATTGTACATTCTTGCCTCCTTTATCAAAAATAAGGTGACCATATGTGTGTGGGCTTATCTCGAGGCTTTCTATCCTGTTCCATTGATCTCTATTTCTGTTTTCGTGCCAGGGCCATACTCTCTTGATTACTGTAGCTTTGTAGTATAGACTGAAGTCCAGGAGCCTGATTCCTCCAGCTCCATTTTTCTTTCTCAAGATTGCTTTGGCTCAAGATTGCTTTTATCTCGAGGCTTTCTATCCTGTTCCATTGATCTCTATTTCTGTTTTCGTGCCAGGGCCATACTCTCTTGATTACTGTAGCTTTGTAGTATAGACTGAAGTCCAGGAGCCTGATTCCTCCAGCTCCATTTTTCTTTCTCAAGATTGCTTTGGCTCCTCGGGGTCTTTTGTGTTTCCATGCAAATTGTGAAATTTTTTGTTCTAGTTCTGTGAAAAATGTCATTGGTTGTTTGATAGGCATTTCATTGAATCTGTAGATTGCTTTGGGTAGTATAGTCATTTTCACAATGTTAATTCTTCCAATTCAAGAACATGGTATATCTCTCCATCTGTTTGTATCATCTTTAATTTCTTTCATCAGTGTTTTATAGTTTTCTTCATACAGGTCTTTTGTTTCCTTAGGTAGGTTTAATCCTAGGTATTTTATTCTTTTTGTTGCAGTGGTAAATAGGAGTGTTTCCCTAATTTCTCTGAAAGCCTTATTTTTAAAAGAAAGAAAAGCAGATCTGTTCAGAGTGGAATGGAGAGTCCAGAGTTCACTCTTTCCAGATACTAGTAACAGACCCCAAAGGTAGTGCTTTGCGGTTTGCAACCCAATAGTGGCCTTAAAATAAATTTTCTGAGTTAAGATCAGTACTTTGAAAATGAAATAGAGGAGAGAAAGAGGCCCAAGTTGGAGGTATAGGAAAACATTGAGCTCACCTTCTACCATGGACACACAAAATCTACAGCTACATGTGGAGCAATTCCTCCTGAAGGACTGAGGGCTGATTGAAAAGCTACTGCATGAAGAAGAACCTCATAGAAATGGATAGGAAGGACAGAGACATGGTATCCATTGGAACCCTACTACTGACACAGCTACCTTTAGTAGGAAGGGATATTGCTGAGGGGCCCAAACACAGACTCACCCACTCTAAGACTCAGCAAAAAGAACAGCAATTTAAAGGCCACCTAGATTATACTAACTCTACACCTTCTTCCAAATGGGCAGGGAACTTCCAGAGTCCTGTCCAGAGTCAAAGGTGCTGGACTGCACTATTGAGTACTCCTTGGTGCTCCCCATGGCCTGCATCCACTCTAGATGCAGCCACCCTGTCAAGGTGGCCTCAGGTGTGGTGCTCCCCAGGGACTGCCTCCAGACCACGTCCTCTCCAGTTCCAGTGGCCTGTCAACGTGACCTTAGTCATGATTTTTCTCTGGGGACTATCCTTGGCCTGCTAAAGCAACCAGGCAAAAACGGTCTACAGTAAGCCACTCTTTCAAGGCAAAGAGAGGTAGATTTTTCACCTAATTCATAGGAAAAAAAACCCCAGAACGTCAAACAAAATGAGGAGACAGAGACATGTGTTTTAAATGAACAAGCAAAATAGAATTCCTGGAAAAAATCCCTAAAGAAATGGAGACAAGTAATTCACCTGACAAAGAGTTCAAAGAAATGGTCATAAGAATGCTCACCAAACTTAGGAAAAGAATGAGGAAACTCAGTGAGAACTTCAACAAAGACTTAAAAAAATATAAGAAAAAAAATCAGAGTTTAAGAATATGATAACTTAAATTTAAAAATACACTAGAGAGAATCAACAGCAGATTACATGATACAGAAGAATGAATAAGTGATCTGGAAGATAGAGTAGTGGAAATCACCCACTCAGAACAGCAAAAACAAGAAAGGATTTTTAAAAAATGAGGACAGATTAAGGGACTTCTAGGACTACATCAAGTGAACTAACATTCACATTATAGAGGTCCCAGAAAAAGAAGAGAGAGAAAGGGACAGAAAACTCATCTGAGGAAATTATGGCTGAAAACTTCCCTAACCTGGGGAAGGAAACAGACATCCAGTTACAGGAATCACAGAGTCCCAAACAAGAGAATCTCAAAGAGATCCACACCAAGATATATTATAATTAAAATGCAAAAGTTAATGATACAGAGAGAATCTTAAAGGCCACAGGAGAAAAACAACTAATCATATACAATGGAAATCCCATAAGACTATCAGCTGATAATTAGGGAGGAACTTTATAGGACAGAAAGGAATGGCAGGATACATTTAAAGTTCTGAAAGGAAAAAAAAAAAAAAAACACCAAAACCTTACAATCTAGAATACTCTATCTGGCAAGGTTATCATTCAGAATTTCAGAATTGAAGGAGAGATAAAGAGTTTCCCAGATAAGCAAAACCAAAAGAGGTTATCATCATTAAAGCAGCCTTACATGAAATATTAAAAGGTCTACTTTAAACAGAGAAGTAAAGGCCACGACCTGAAATTAAGAAATATATGAAAGAAAAAATCTCACTGGTAAAAAATTCAGCTACTTAGAGTGTTAGTATGAAAGTTAAAAGGCAAAAGTAGCTGATTCACTTTGTTATACAGCAGAAACTAACACATTGTAAAGCAATTATACTCCAATAAAGATGTTAAAAATAGATGAAAGTAATACAAGCAAGTATAACTAACTACAGCATGAAGGTAAAAGATACACAAAATAAAAAGATGTAAAATATGACATCAAAAATATAAAATGGGGGGGAGTAAAAATATAGTGCTTTTAGAATGCCTTTGAACCTAAGAGATTATCAGCTTAAAATAGATGGCTATATATACAGGTTGATATATATGAAACACATGGTAGCCACAAATCAAAAACTTGCAAGGGATACACAAAAAATAAAGACAAAGAATCCAAACATAACACTGAAGGAATTCATCAAACCACAATGGAAGAAACCAAAAGAAGAGGATAGGAATAGAGAAGAACTACAAAAATGAACAAAACAATTTAAAAATGGCAATAAGAACATAACTATCAATAACTACTTTAAATGTAAATAGGCTAAATGTACTAATCAAAATGCATAGAATAGTGTTTGGTCAAGATGGCAGAGTAGCAGGACATAGAACTCACCTCCCTGTATGAACACATTAAAAATACTTTACATGGGGAACAATTCTCACTGAAAACTAACTGGAAACTGGCAGAAACACTCCAATACAACCAAATCTTTAAGAAAGATCCACACATAATTGGGTAGGAAGAGAAGAAAAGTGATCAGTTTGGGACCTGTGCCCCTGGGAGGGGACTCAGAGGAAAAGGGAAATTACAGAGTGATATAAGTCCAAAAGAGAAAAACAAATATCATATATTAACACATATATGTGGAATCTAGAAAAATGATGTAGATGATCTTATTTGCAAAGCAGAAGTAGAGACATGGACATAGGGAACAAATGTATGGATTCCAAGTGGGGAAAGGGTGGGGTTGGAAGAATTGAGAGTTTGGAATTGACACATATACACTATTTATACTATGTATAAGATAGACCACTAATGAGAACATACTGTATAGCACAAGGGAATCTACTTAATGCACTGTGGTTACCTAAATGGGAAAGAAATCCATAAAAGAAGGATATATATATATATATATATATATATATATATATATATATATATATATATAATTCATTTTGTTGTACACTAGAAACTAACACAACAATGTAAAACAAGTATACTCCAATAAAAATTAATTAAAAACAGGGATCAATATAAGAAGAGAATATTACGTTCATTAACATATATGCAACCAATACAGGAGCACCAAAATACATAAAGCAAATATTAATAGACTTAATGGGAGAAATTGGCAGTAATGCAATAATAGCAGGGGACTTTAACACCACAGTTACATCAATGGACAGATCATCCAGACAGAAAATCAATAAGGCACAAGTGGTCTTAAATGACACAATGGACCAGTTGGACTTAATGAATATCTACAAGAAATTCCATCCCTAAAGAGAAGAATACATATATTTTTTTCAGGGCACATGGAATGTTCTCTAGGATAGATCCCATGCTAGGCCACAAAACAAGTCTCAACATATTTAAGAGGACAGAAATTATATCAAGCATTTTTTCCAACCACAATGTTATGAAATTAGAAATCAGTTACAAAAAGAAAAATGGAAAAGAGCAAACACATGGTGACTACACAACATGCTACTATAAAACAGTCAATGAGGAAATAAAACAGGGAATCAGATAATACCTTGAGACAAATGAAAATGGAAATTAACTTTCCAAAATCTATGAGATGCAGCAAAAGCAATTCTAAGAGTGAAGTTTATAGCAATACAAGAACACCTCAAGGAACGAGAAAAATATCAAGTAAACAAGTTAAACCAGCATTTAAAGAAATGAGAAAAAGAAGAGTAAGGAAGCCCAAAGTCAGCATAAGAAAGGAAATAGTAAAGATCTGAGAGGAAATAAATAAAATAGAGATGGAAAAGGTATAGAAAAGGTTAATGAAACAAAGAGCTGTTTTTTTGAAAATATAAAAAAATTGATAAATCTTTAGACATGCTGACCATGAACAAAAGAGAGAGGACCCAAATAAACAAAATAAGAAATGAAAGAGCAGAAATAAGAACCAACACCACAGAGATACAAAAAAGCATAAGAGAAAACTATGAACAGTTATATGCCAACAAATTGGACAACCTAGTAGAAATGGACAAATTTCCACAAATGTCATACAACCTGCCAATACTCAATGAAGAACAAAACATCAATTTGAATAGATTGGTCACAAGTAGTGAGATTAAAATTGTAATAAAAAAATCCCAGCAAACAAAAGTCCAGAACTGGATAGCTTTACAGCAGAATTCTACCAAATATATAAAGAATAGTTAATACCTATCCTTCTTAAACTATTCAAAAAAAATTGAACAGAATAGAACACTCTCAAATTCATTATATGAGGCCACCATTACCTGATACCAAAACCAGACAAAGACACTACAAAAAAGAAAATTACAGACCAATATCTTTTAAGAATTTCAATGTAAAAATCCCCATAAAATGTTAACAAACCGAGTCCAACAATATATTAAAACGATCATATACCATGATCAAGTTAGATTTATTCCAGGGATGCAAGGATGGTTCGATATTTACAAATCACTCAATGTGATACACCACATTAACAGAAGAAAGGATGAAAACCACATGATCTTCTCAATACTACAGAAAAAACAGTTGAAAAAATTCAACATCCATTAATGATAAAAATTCTCAAAGTTAGGATGGGAAAAAATCTTAACATAATAAAGGCCATTTATGACAAGCCCACAGGTAACATCATACTAAACAGTGCAAAGCTGAAAGACTGTCCTCTAATTTAGTAATAAGGCAGGGATGACTACTCAGGCCACTTCTATTTAACATAGTATAGTATTGGAAGTCCTAGCCATTCAAATCAGACAAGAAACAGCAATAAAATACATCCAAATTGAAAGGGAGGAAGTTAAGTTTTCACTATTTGCAGACTTCGTGTTGCTACATATAGAAAACCTTAATGTCTCCACCAATAAACTATTAGAACAAATAAATGTATTCAGTAAACTTGTAGGATACAAGAATAATATGCAGAAATCTGTTGCATTTCTATACACTAAAAATAAAGATCTATCATAAAGAGAAAACAAACAAAAAACAATCTTGTTAAAATCGCTTCAAAAGAATAAAATACCTAGTAACCAAGGAGGTGAAAGACCTATATGCTGAAAACTATAAAACACTGATAAAGGAAATTGAAAATTATTAAAAGAAATGGAAATATATCTGTGCTCTTTGATTAGGAAGAATTAAAATCATTAAAATGGCCATACTTCCCAAAGCAATCTATAAATTTAATACAATAACTATCAAAATACCCATGACATTTTTTACAGAAATAGAAAAAATTATCCTAAAATTTATGTGGCCCAGAATTGCCAGAGCATCTTGAGAAAAAAGAACAAAGCTGGATGTATCACATGCCCAGACTTCAAAGCTATACTACAGACATATTATTACAAAGCTACAGTAATATAAACAGTATGGTAGCGAGGACCTTCAAGATGGTGGAGGAGTAAGACGTGGAGATCACCTTCCTCCTCACAAATACATCAAAACTACATCTACATGTGGAACAACTCTTACAGAACACCTACCGAATGCTGGCAGAAAACATCAGACTTCCCAAAAGGCAAGAAAATCCCCACGTAACAGGGTAGGACAAATGAAAAAAGAAAAAACAGAGACAAAAGAATAAGGATGGGACCTGCACCTCTGGGAGGGAGCTGTGAAGGAGGAAAAGTTTCCACACACTAGAAAGCCCCTTCACTGGCAGAGACAGGCCTGGGTCGGGGGGAAGCTTCCGAGCCTCGGAGGAGAGCACAGCAGCAGGGGTGCAGAGGGCAAAGCAGAGAGATTCCCACACAGAGGATAGGTGCTGACCAGAACTCACCAGGCTGAGAGGCTTGTCTGCTCACCCACTGGGGTGGCTGGGGGCTGGGAACTGAGGCTCAGGCTTCAGAGGTCAGACCCCAGGGAGAGGACTGGGGTTGGCTGCATGAAGGCAGCCTGAAGGGGACTAGTGCACCACAACTGGCTGGGAGGGAATCAGGGGAAAAGTCTGGACCTGCCAAAGAGGAAAGAGACAATTGTTTCAGGGTGCGCAAGGACAGGGGATTCCTTCGCCATGTGCCCACAGGAGGCAGAGCACTGCCCAAGTGAGCTCCAGAGATGGGCGTAAACCATGACTATCAGCTTGGACCACAGAGACGGGCATGAAACGCTAATGCTGCTGCCACTGCCACCACAAATCTGGTGTGGAAGCCCAGCTCACTACCCACACCCTCCACAAGAGCCTGTGCAGCATGCACTGCCAGGGTTCCTAGATCCAGGGACAACTTCCCCAGGAGAACACACAGCATACCTCAGGCTGCTGCAATGTCACCCCGGCCTCTGCTGTCACAGGCTCACCCTGCTTTCCAGTTATGACTACCGTACACATCCTGCTCCCCAGCCTGAGAGAGCAAGAGAGCCCTAATCAGCCACTGCTTTAAACCCCTCTTGTCTGGGTGTGGAAAAGACACCAGAGGGCAACCTACACACAGAGGCGGGGCCGAAATGAAAGCTGAAATCCAGGAGTTGTGCAAAAAATTAAGAGAAAGGGGAATTTCTCTGGACAGCCTCAGGAGCAGTGGATTAAATCCCCACAATCAACATGATAAAACCTGCATCTGTGGAATACGAAAATATCAGACAACGAATGTTCCCAAAATTGAAGAAGCAGATTTTGGGAGCAACTGTATACTTGGGGTTTGCTTTCTGTGACTGATTTCTTTCTGATTTTAATGGTTATCTTACTTTAGTTTCTAGTGCTTGTTATCATTGGTGGTTTTGCTCATTGGTTTGGTTGTTCTCTTCTATTTTTTATTTTTAAATTTTTAAAATTTTTCATTTTTAAACTTATTTATTTTATTATTTTTAATTTATTTTATCTTTTTTTATTATTTTTTTTTCTTTTTTCCTTTTCTTTCTTCCTTTTCTTCTGAGCCATGTGGCTGACATTGTCTTGGTGCTCTGGCCGGGTGTCAGGCCTGAGCCGCCAAGGTGGGAGAGCAAAGTCCAGGACATTGGACTACCAGAAACCTCCTGGCCCCATGTAATATCAATTGGCAAGAGCTCTCCCAGATATTTCTGTCTCAACACTAAGACCCAGCTCCACCCAACAGCCAGAAAGTTACAGGGCTGGACATCCTAGGTCAAACACCTAGCAAGACAGGAACACAACCCCACGCATCAGCAGAGAGGCAACCTGAAATCATACTAAGTTCACAGGCACCCCAAAACACACCACTGGACATGGACCAGCCCACCAGAAAGACAAGATCCAGTCCCACCCACCAGAACACAAGCACCTGTCCCCTCCACCAGGAAGCCTACACAAGCCACTGAACCAACCTCACTCACTGTGGGCAGACACCAAAAACAACGGGAAATACAAACCTGAAGCCTGATAAATGGAGACCACAAACACGGTAAATTAAACAAAATGAGAAGACAGAGAAATATGCCCCAGATGAAGGAGCAAGGTAAAACCCAACAGACCAAACAAATGAAGAGGAAATAGGCAGCCTACCTGAAAAATAATTCAGAATAATGGTAGTAAAGATGATTAAACATCTTGGAATTGTAATGAAAAAAATACAAGAAACTTTTAACAAGGACCTAGAAGAACTAAAGAGCAAACAAACAATGATGAAAAACAAATTAATGAAATTAAAAATTCTCTAGAAGGAATCAGTAGGAGAATAACTGAGGCACAAGAATGGGTAAGTGACTTGGAAGATAAAACAGTGGAAATAACTGTCACAGAGCAGAATAAAGAAAAAAGAATGAAAAGAACTGAGGACTGTCTCAGAGACCTCAGGGACAACATTAAACGCACCAGTATTAAAATTATAGGGGGCCCAGAAGAAGAGTAAAAGAAAGGGTCTGAGAAAATATTTCAAGAGATTATAGTTGAAAACTTCCCTAATATGGGAAAGGAAATAGTTAATCAAGTGCAGGAAGCGCAGAAAATCCCATAGAGGATAAATCCAAGGAGAAACATGCCAAGACACATATTAATCAAACTATCAAAAATTAAATACAAAGAAAGAATATTAGGGGACTTCCCTGGTGGCACAGTGGTTAAGAATACTTCTGCCAATGCAGGGGACATGGGTTCGAGTCCTCGTCTGGGAAGATCCCACATGCCGCAGAGCAACAAAGTCCATGTGCCACAACTACTGAGCCTGCACTCTAGAGCCCGTGAGCCACAGCTACTGAGCCCGTGAGCCACAACTACTGAAGCCCATGCACTTAGAGCCCATGCTCCGCAACAAGAGAAGCCACGTCAATGAGAAGTCCACGCACCACAACGAAGAGTAGCCCCCGCTCGCTGCAACTAGAGAAAACCTGTGCACAGCAACGAAGACCCAACACAACCAAAAATAAATAAATAAATAAATATAAAAAAAGAAAGAATATTAAAAGCAGCAAGGTAAAAACAACAAATAACACACAAGGGAATCCCCATAAGGTTAACAGCTGATCTTTCAGCAGAAACTCTGCAAGCCAGAAGGGAGTGGCAGGACATATTTAAAGTGATGAAGGAGAAAAACCTACAACCAAGATTACTCTACCCAACAAGGATCTCATTCAGATTTGACAGAGAAATTAAAAAATTTACAGACAAGCAAAAGTTAACAGAATTCAGGACCACAAAACCAGCTCTACAACAAATGCTCAAGCAACTTCTCTAAGTGGGAAACACAAGAGAAAAAAAGGACCTACAAAAACAAACCCAAAACATTTAAGAAAATTGTAATAGGAACATATATATTGGTAATTACCTTAAATGTAAATGGTTTAAATGCTCAAAACAAAAGACATAGACTGGCTGAATGGATACAAAAACAAGACCCGTATAAATGCTGTCTACAAGAGATTCACTTCAGACCCAGGGACACATACAGTCTGAAAGTGAGGAGATGCAAAAAGATATTCCATGTAAATGGAAATCAAAAGAAAGCTGGAGTAGCAATTCTCATATCAGACAAAATAGACTTTAAAATAAAGACTATTGCAAGAGACATAGTAGGACACTACATGAGGGTCAAGGGATCAGTCAAAGAAGAAGATATAAAAATTGTAAATATTTATGCACCCAACATAGAAGCACCTCAACACATAAGGCAAATGCAAACAGCTATAAATGGGGAAATCGACAGTAACACAACAAGAGTAGGAGACTTTAACATTCCACTTTCACCAATGGACAGATCATCCAAAATGAAAATAAATAAGGAAACAGAAGCTTTAAATGACACATGAGACAAGATGGACTTAATTGATATTTATAGGACATTCCATCCAAAAACAACAGAATACACTTTCTTCTCAAGTGCTCATGGAACATTCTCCAGGATAGATCATATCTTGGGTCACAAATCAAGCCTTGGTAAATTTAAGAAAATTGAAATTGTATCAAGTATCTTTTCTGACCACAGTGCTATGAGACTAGATATCAATTACAGGAATACAAATCGTAAAAAATACAAACACATGGAAGCTAAACAATATGCTACTAAATAACAAAGAGAACACTGAAGAAATCAAGGAGAAAATCAAAAAATACCTAGAAAAAAATCACAATGAAAACACAACAACTCAAAATCTATGGGATGCAGCAAAAGCAGTTCTAAGAGGGAAGTTTATTGTAATACAATCCTACCTCAAGAAACAAGAAATATCTCAAATAAACAACCGAATTTTAAAATTAAAGCTATTAGAGAAAGAAAAAAAACCCAAAGTTAGCAGAAAAAAAGAAATCATAATGATCAGATCAGAAATAAATGAAAAAGAAATGAAGAAAACAATAGTAAAGATCAATAAAACTGAAAGCTGGTTCTTTGAGAAGATAAACTAAATTGATAAACCATTAGCCAGACTCATCAAGGAAAAAAGGGAGAAGACTCAAATCAATAGAATTAGAAATGAAAAAGAAGAAGTAACAACTGTCTCTGCAGAAATACAAAGGATCATGAGTGATAACTACAAGCAATTACACGCCAATAACATGGACAACCTGGAAGAAATGGACAAATTCTTAGAAAAGCACAACCTTCTGAGACTGAACCAGGAAGAAATAGAAAATATGAACAGACCAAACACAAGCACTGGATTTGAAGCTTTGATTAAAAATCTTCCAAAAAAAGCCCAGGACCAGATGGCTTCACAGATGAATTCTGTCAGACATTTAGAGAAGAGCTAACACGTATCCTTCTCAAACTCTTCCAAAATACAGCAGAAAGAGGAACCCTCCCAAACTCATTCTAGGAGGCCACTGTCACTCTGATAACAAAACCAGTCAAAGATATCACAGAAAAAAATTATAGGCTAATATCACTGATGAAACTAGATGCAGAAATCCTCAATGAAGTACTAGCAAACAGAACCCTACATCACATTAAAAAGATCATACACCATGATCAAGTGGGGTTCATCCCAGGAATGCAATGTTACTTCAATATACACAAATCAATCAATGTGATAATCCATACTAAAAAATTGAATGATAAAAACCATATGATAATCTCATAGCTACAAAAAAAGCTTTCAACAATTCAACACCCATTTATGATAAAAAATCTCCAGAAAGTAGGCATAGTGGGAACCTATCTAAACATAATAAAGGCCATATATGGCAAACCCACAACCAACATCGTTCTCAATGGTGAAAAACTGAAACCATTTCCTCTAAGATCAGCAACGAAAAAATGTTACCCACTCTCACGAGTATAATTCAACATACTTTTGGAAGATTTAGCCACAACAATCAGAGAAGAAAAAGAAATAAAAGGAATCCAAATCGGAAAAGAAGAAGTAAAGCTGTCACTGTTTGCAGATGACATGATACTATACATAGAAAATAATAAAATGCTACCAGAAAACTACTAGAGCTAATCAATGAATTTGGTAGAGTAGCAGGATACAAAATTAATGCACAGAAATCTCTTGCATTCCTATATACTAATGATGAAAAATCTGAAAAAGAAATTAAGGAAATACTCCCATTTACCATTGCAACAAAAAGAATAAAATAACTGGGAATAAACCTACCTAAGGAGACAAAAGACCTTTATGCAGAAAACTATAAAACACTGATGAAAGAAATTAAAGATGATACAAACAGATGGAGAGATATATCATGTTCTTGGGTTGGAAAAATCAGTGTTGTGAAAATGACTATACTACTGAAAGCAATCTACAGATTCAATGAAATCCTTATCAAAATACCAATGGCATTTTTCATAGAACTAGAACAAAAAATTGCACAATTTCTATGGAAACAAAAAAGACCCTGAACAGGCAAAGCAATCTTTTTTGTTTTGACATCATTTTTTTTTGTCTTAACATCTTTATTGGAGTATAATTGCTTTAAAATGGTGTGTTAGTTTCTGCTTTATAACAAAGTGAATCAGCTCTACATATACATATATCCCCATATCTCTTCCCTCTTGCATCTCCCTCCCTCCCACCCTCCTTATCCCACCCCTCTAGGTGGTCACAAAGCACTGAGCTGATCTCCCTGTGCTATGTGGCTGCTTCCCACTAGCTATGGGTTTTACATTTGGTAGTGTATATATGTCCATGCCACTCTCTCACTTTGTCCCAGCTTACCTTTCCCCCTCCCTGTGTCCTCAAGTCCTTTCTCTAGTAGGTCTGCATCTCTTTATTCCCATTCTGCTCCTAGGTTTTTCATGACATTTCTTTTTATATTCCATATATATGTGTTAGCATAGTGTATTTGTTATTCTCTTTCTGACTTACTTTACTCTGTATGACAGACTCTAGGTCCATCCACCTTACTACAAATAACTCAATTTCATTTCTTTTTATGGCTGTTTAATATTCCATTGTATATATGTGCCACATCTTCTTTACCCATTCATCTGTTGATGGACACTTAGGTTGCTTCCATGTCCTGGCTATTGTAAATAGAGCCTCAATGAACATTGTGGTACATGACTCTTTTTGAATATGGTTTTCTCAGGTATATGCCCAGTAGTGGGATAGCTGGGTCATATGGTAGTTCTACTTTTAGATTTTTAAGGAACCTCCATACTGTTCTCCATAATGACTATATCAATTTACATTCCCACCAACAGTGCAAGAGGGTTCCATTTTCTCCACACTCTCTCCAGCATTTATTGTTTGTAGATTTTTTTATGATGGCCATTCTGACTGGTGTGAGATGACATCTCATTGCAGTTTTGATTTCCATTTCTCAAACACCTTTATTAGAGTATAATTTCTTTATAATGCTGTGTTAGTTTCTGCTTTATAACAAAGTGAATCAGCTATACGTATAAATATATCCCCATATCTCCTCCCTCGTGCGTCTCCCCCCCACCCTCTGTATTCCACCCCTATATGTGGTCACAAAGCACCAAGTTGATCTCCCTGTGCTGTGTAGCTGCTTTCCACTAGCTATTTATTTTACATTTGGTAGTATATATATGTCAATGCCACTCTCTCACTTCATCCCAACTTACTCTTCCCACTCCCTGGGTCCTCAAGTCCACGTAGAGAATGGACAAAGCAATCTTGAGAAAGAAAAATGGAGCAGGAGGAATCAGGCTCCCTGACTTCAGACTATACTACGAAGCTACAGTAATTAAGACAGTATGTTACGGGCACAAAACCAGAAATATAGATCAATGGAACAGAATAGAAAGCCTAGAGATAAACCCACACACTTATGGTCACCTTATCTTTGATAAAGTAAGCAAGAATATACAATGGAGAAAAGACAGCCTCTTCAATAAGCAGTGACGGGAAAAGTGGACAGCTACATGTTAAAGAATGAAGGTAGAACACTCCCTAACATCATACACAAAATAAACTAAAAATGGGTTAAAGACCTAAATGTAAGGCCAGGCATTATAAAATTCTTAGGGGAAAACATAGGCAGAACACTGTATGACATAAATCACAGCAAGATCCTGTTTGACCCACCTCCTAGAGAAATGGAAATAAAACCAGAAATTCAAAAATGGTACCTAATGAAACTTTAAAGCTTTTGCACAGAAAAGGAAACCATAAACTAGAAGAAAAGACAACCCTCACTATGGGAGAAAATATTTGCAAATGAAACAACTAACAATGGATTAATCTCCAAAATATAGAAGCAGCTCAATATCAAAAAATCAAACAACCCAGTCCAAAAATGGGCAGAAGACCTAAATAGACATTTCTCCAAAGAAGATATACAGATTGCCAACAAACACATGAAAGGATGCTCAACATCACTAATCTTTAGAGAAATTCAAATCAAAACGGCAATTAGGTATCACCTCACACCATTCAGGATGGCCATCATCAAAATATCTACAAACAATAAAGCTGGAGAGGGTGTGGAGAAAAGGGAACCCGCTTGCACTGTTGGTGGGAATGTAAATTTATACAACCACTCTGGAGAACAGTATGGAGATTCCTTAAAAAACTAAAAATAGAACTACCATATGACACAGGAATCCCACTACTGGGCATACACCCTGAGAAAACCATAATTCGAACAGGGTCATGTACCACAATGTTCATTGCAGCTCTATTTACAATAGCCAGGACATGGAAGCAACCTAAGTGTCCATCGACAGATGAATGGATAAAGAAGATGTGGCACATATATACAATGGAATATTACTCAGCCATAAAAAGAAACGAAATTGAGTTGTTTGTAGTGAGGTGGATGGACCTAGAGACAGTCATACAGCATGAAGTAAGTCCGAAAGAGAAAAACCATATGCTAACACATATATATGGAATCTAGAAAAAAAAAAAGTTCTGAAGAAACTTAAGGCAGGGCAGCAATAAAGACACAGATGTAGAGACTGGAATTGAGGACACGGCGAGGGGGAAGGGTAAGCTGAGATAAGTGAGAGAGTGGCATGGACATATATACACTGCCAAATGTAAAACAGATAGCTAGTGGGAAGCAGCCACATAGCACAGGGAGATCAGCTCAGTGCTTTGTGACCACCTAGAGGGGTGGGATAGGGGGAGTGGGAGGGAGACACAAGAGGGAGGAGATATGGTGATATATGTATATGTATAGCTGATTCACTTTGTTATAAAGTAGAAACAGACCTTTGTAAAGCAATTATACTCCAATAAAGATGTTAAAGAAATATATGAGAAAACTGAAACCAATAAATAAAAAACATTAAAAATGAAACAGTAGTATGAAATAGAGAATAAAATATCAGAATGCAGCACACATTGGGTGGGTAGTTATGACAGTTTGTTTCAGTTATATGTGTATGTGTCAGGTCAAATGTAAAATGTATTTTATATTTACAGAGTATAAAAATTTGAAGATTACTTTCATTACGGACCCTTTTGAACTCAGTTTGTAAACCATATTTTAATAGATGAAGTAACAGTAGTGTACAGCCAACTAGAATACATAGTTTACAGCCACGGGTACTAGAATAGAGGCCCAAATTCTTGTCGTTTATGTCAGGAGAGAGGTTTCAAGAATGTGCCGAGGACAGGGAATGATAGAATATAATTTCATGGGCAAGGGGAAGGACTTCTACCACAATGATGTGGTGACTACTTTACTTCAGCATCTTTAATCAAATGGGTTCCTGTCATGTAGAGAGGCTTGGACACACTGAGATATGTAGATGGTGATAGCTGCCTCTGTCCTCTGGATGGGAGAGGCAGTGCAGTGATCTGGAAGACTCCAGGCTTGAGAACTTGGAAATCCAGACTCTAGGAAAATTAGAACAGCATAGGCTTTGGAGCTGGACTCTGGGTAACTTACTCTCCCTCTCTGATCCTATCTCTTCAACTATGTGTGAATATTAAGAGCTATCTTTTATTGTACACTTATGTTCCAGATATCATTCTGAGTGTCTTTCATATATTTTCTCATTAAATCTACACCAAAATCAATTTTATAGGTGAGGAATTGTGCCATTTTACTAACGAAAAAACAGATATAGAGGAGTTAAGTAACTTGGCCAAAATTACACACCTAGGAAATGCTAGAGCCAAGGTTTAAACCCAGATGGGCTAGAAATAGGTTGGCTCTTAAGTATTACTCTGGATGCAGCTTGAGCCCAACTATATCATTCAAACACATTTAGCCAATCTGTAAGGTGCACCCACTCGTAATCACTTGGTATAAAAGACACAGAGGAGATTTCTGAGAAAAAGACCCATTCTAAGGGAAAAGCTATTGAAAAGATAAGTTTAGCCCATTCACAAAACCTTGGGTGTCAAAGAGGGCAAGGGCTGTAAATACACTGTGGTAATTTGTTTCTCTCTCCCTAGCCAAACTTTTCCTTGGGGACTTCAACACAATGTCACAGTGCCTAGAGACAGAAGAAATTCCTAATCATAATGCTGGGCTGTAAACACTATGTAGATGACCATAGTAGCAACAGTGAGAATCGTGAGGTGCTCTCAGATAGCGTCTTGGATGGTTAGGTGACCTCACTAAAGGGTGTTAAAGTAGTAAAGGAGAAAAATGGTAGGCCTCACAAAACTGAGGGATGGGGGAAGCAGCTACTTATTAATTGGTATGGAAGTACTTCAGCATTTGATGTGTATGTGAGTGTGTGGAGAGTGTAGTGAAAAGGACATGAGCTTAGGAGTCCAAATGATGCAGTCAATAGAGGTAACCTCTAAGGGAGCACAACATGGTATTGGAGGGTAGAGAGTGGATCTAGGAGAGCTAATAAAGAATAACCAACACAACTGGGGTTCAAACTCATTTCATCCTTGGACTCCTTATCTGCTTGATATGAGATGGAGAAATAGAGGGAAGCTAGTTTCTGGGAGGTTTTAATGGGTGAAGGCTGTAAGTCATGCATATCACTTCCACACATCTCAGTTATATGACTATACCTAACTGCAAAGGAGGCTGGGAAATGTAGAATATCTGTATGATCAGGAGGAAAAGGGATTGTTTTTTAAACAGCTAGCCAGTCTCTGCCATAGCACCATCCTTAACACTTTATCTATGCCATCAGGTGCCATCCTCCAATAACACTTTAAAGGTGGTTACTATTATTTTCTCTATTTTACAGGTGATCAAACTGAGAAGGCATAGAGTCATATGCTCATCATCAGTCAACTAGTACGTGGAAAACTTGGGATTCAGATCTATTGAAATTCTGAAGAATAAGCTTTTTTATGTCTATAAAAAACTCAGGTATTTCAAAAATAATTGAATTAAACCTATAGATCAATTTGGGGGAGAAATGACATATTTACTATGTTGTCATCCAATCCATAAACACAGTGTGTCTCTCCCCGTTTATTTAGATTTTCTTGATTTTTTCACCATTTTGCAATTTTCATTATATATAACCTATACACGTTTTGTTAAGTGTATATCAAAGTATTTCATTTTATTTAGAGTAACTGTAAATGTTTTTAATTCTGGTTTATTACCCATTGTCATTCTTAGCAAGTAGAAATGTCTTGATTTCTGTGTGTTGATCTTGTATCCTGAAACCTTGTTGAAATCACTTATTACTTTTGTAGATTCATTGAGATTTCTACATAAAAAAATCATGCCATCTCTAAATAAGAACGGTTTTATTTCTACATTTCCAATCTTTATGCCTTTTATTTCTTCTTCTTGTTTTATTTAAGTGGGCAGAATTCCAATTTATATGTTGGATTAGTGATAAGAGTGGGCATCCTTGTCTTGTTCCGAGCATAGGAGAAAGCTCTCAGTCTTTCACCATCAAATATGACGTTAGCTGTAGGATTTTGGGGATGATTTTTATCAAGGTCTAATTATTCCTATTCTTAATTTCTTGAGAGTTTTTATCATGAATAGATGCCTTTCTGCATTAATTGATATCACCATATGCTTTTTCTTCTTTAGCCTATTGATATGGTGGATTTCATTCATTGATTTCAAAAGTTGAACCAACATTGCATACCAGGAACGAATCCCATTTGGTCACATTGTTGGATGTGGTTTGCTAATATTTTGTTCTGCACTTTTGTATCTATGTAGTTTACTTTAAAAATATTGACATTTTTTGTCTGGTTTTGGTATCAGAGTAATACTGTTCTCATAAAATAAGTTGGGAAGTGTTTTTCTCTTCTATTTTCTTGGAGAGAATATGGAGAATTGGTGCTTGTTTGATAATACAGTGAAACTATATAGGTCAGGAAATTTCTTTTTTGGAGTTTTTAAATTCTGAGCTCAATTTCTTTTGGTTATAAGACTATTGAGAAAACCTCTTTCATCTTGGTTGAGATGTGGTAGTTTGTAGTTTTCAAGGAACAGATCCATTTCTTATAAGATGTCAAAGTTGAGTACTCCATTATTATCCTTTTAATGGTTGGAAGATCTGTAGCATTATTCCCTATTTCATTCCTAATGTTAATGTTTTGGTTCTCTCTTATTTTTGTCGGTTTTGTTAGAGGTTTAGAAATTTTACCGATTTGTTTTCAAAGGAACAACTTTTTGTATTATTGTTTTTTTTCCTATTGTTATGCTGATTTCAATGACATTGATTTCTGCTCTCATCTTTAATATTTCCTTTATTCTGCTTATTTTGGGTTTAGTTTGATCTTTTTTCCCCCTAGTTTCTTGAGTTAGGAACTTAAATTATTGCTTTGAGAATTTACCTTGTTTATAAATGTAAGATTTAGATTTATGAATTTCACTCTTAGCACTACTTTAGGTTCATCACACCTCTTAAATAATTTTATCAGATATTAATTTAGCCACTTCTGCTTCTTTATGATTCATATTTTTTGGTATATTTTGTTTCTTCCTTTTATATTCAATTTCCCTATGTCTTTGCTTTCAAGTGTGTTTCCTTGAATAGTATGCAGTTGGGTCATATTTTTATCTACTCTGCTAGTTTCTGTCTTTTGGTTAGTGTATGTAGTTTACATTATGGTTTACATTTACATTTAAGGGAATTATTGATGTAGTTGAACATAAGTCTGCTTTTTTACTGTTTCCTATTTGTTTCCTCTATTTCTCATTCTTTTCTTGCCTGTAGGTTACTTGAACAGTTTTTGTAGAAACCCATATTGATTGACTGATAGTGCTTTATTTATTTATTTATTTATTTATTTTTTTAGTGTTAACACTTTGTATAGTTTTTGCAGTGGTTGCTCTGTGTATTAACCTAAATCTTATCAGTCTACTGGTATTAACTAATATTAACATTTTATCACTAGGTGATGTGTGAAGAGTAGAAATCTTCCTCACTGTAAATTATCATTGTGTTGAGTATCAGATAGTGTTATAGTTTTTTCTAGTCATCAAAAATGATTAAAAACTCATGAGGCAAAGGGTAATCTATTGTCTGTGCTCAAATTTCTCCTCTTTCTCTGTTGCTTCTTCTTTCTTGATGCTCTAGGTTTCTTTTTTTTAAAAATGTTTCCTTATATTTGAAGAACTTCCTTTAGCCAATCTTTAAGGGTACATCTGCTAATGGCAAATTCTTTTAGTTTTCCTTTGTCTGACTACGTTTTATTCCCCTTTTATTCCTGAAGGATGGTTTCACCAGATATAAAATTAATGATTGACAGGGCTTTTTTCTTTCATCACTTAAAAATATTATGCCATTTCTCTCTGACATCCATGATTTTAGATGAGAAATCCATTGTTTTTAATCTTGGCCTTTTCGTATAGTTATTGCCTCTTTTCTCTCTTGGCTACTTTAAAAATGTTCTTTTTCTTTAGTTTTCAGAAGTGTAATTTTGATGTTTCTTGTCATAAATTTATTTGGGTTACTTCTGTTTGGGTTCTCTCATTATCTTGCATCTGTAGGTTTGTATCTTTAGTCAAATTTGAGAAGTTTTCAGCTGTTATTTCTTCTAATACTCTTTTAGTCCCACTCTGTTTTTCTTCCCTTTCTAGGACTCCAATGATACAAATGGTGCACCTTTTGTTATTATCCCACGGGTCCCCAAGGTTCTGTTCATTTGTTTTTCTGTCTGTTTTATCTCTGTTATTAAGATTCAGCACTTTCAATTGATCTTTCCTCAAGTTCACTAATTCCATCCTCTGCCATTTCCACTCTACTATTTAGTTCATACAGCAATCTTTTTGTTTCTATTTTTTTTCATTTCTAGAATTTTTATTTGATTCTTGAGCATGTCTGTCATTTTATTATTTATTTCCTGATTCATATTTTTTATTGAGATTTTTAAGTTTTTTTTCATGTTTTCAAGAGAATTAAAAAATTTCCTAGAGGGGTAGGATAGGGAGGGTGGGAGGGAGATGCAAGAGGGAGGAGATATGGGGATATATGTATACATATAGCTGATTCACTTTGTTATAAAGCAGAAACTAACACACCATTGTAAAGCAATTATACTCCAATAAAGATGTTAAATTTTTGTTTTCTTTTATGATGGCTGCTTTAAAATCTTTGATGTTTTGACATGTGATTCATTTTTATGTTGGCATCAGTTGGTTGTGTTTTCTCATTTATGTTGTGACTTTTCTTGCTTGTCATTATAATGGGTGATTTTCAATCTGTATCCTGGACATTTTGTCTATTATTTTAGGGGACTCTTGATCCTATTTAAACATTTTGTTTTAGCAGACAGTCACCTTGTTTAGGTTCAGCATGTAGGTCCTGTTCTACTTTTGTTGCTCTGGTTTTGAGCAGAGCCTTTGTGGTGTTATTTTGGTGTTGGTGGGGTCTCCATTTGGTCTCTGCTGATGCTGCCCAAATGATGGAATGTGTTTTCCCAGGCAGGGTCATTTGCTGTCTCTCTTTGGGAGAGGGGAGTTTCACGATCATGAAGTTACAGGAACAAAGAGTCTTCCTGGCCCTTGGACCCATGTTTGGTAGGAAATCTCTGCCTGTAGGAGATGCATAGTGGTTCCCAGGCTAGGTGTTTATTGTGTCAGGATCCCTCTTGCTAGTTCCACCTGGCTGCTCTTGTAAGGCCCATGGGGAAAAAGACCTTCTGAACAAGGCTTTGCTTATGATTAGGGTGGGGTGGTGAGGGTCAGAGTTGGGGGGATGTTGTCAGTCCCCACCCCTCATCTCATCCTCAGGAGGTTTTGACATGTAATCTTAGTTAATAACCCCTGGACTGTGATCCCTGAGGCTCTCTCATCTGTGATTCTGTAAATTTTTGTGAGGAGAATCTTGACCCTCAAAAGGAGGCTCTGGGTAGTTAGAAGATTGACTTTGAAAGGAATCCCCTGTTTTCACTGTGCTTAGGAGCAAACAGGAGCACACAGGCTTATATGCGACAGAAGCTGTCATTCTATGATCTGTCCTGCAGACTGAGCAGGAGCCTACACAAACAACAAGACATAATGCTTAGACTGCTTTGAAGGCTGTCATGAGGTTTAATTGAGATCGAGGGATATGAAAGTGCCTTGTGAATGCTCACAGCTCAAGAAGTGCAAATTATGAAACAAGAATATTAAATTCTACATTTCAGAATGGTTATGAGAATGAAGTTGTATCATACAAAAGTTCTTGGCATGAATTGGAATCATGTAGATGGCATGACTATGGTGTGGGCACATATCACACAATTGTAAGTAGGTCCAGTTGTGTACCATGCATTTACACATCAGTTAGTAAAGTCCTCAGATTTTGGGATCCCAAAATGTCTCTGGGTATATTCCCTCAGACTGCCAAATGGTTACTCTATAGTCATAAATTTGCCCATTGAATAAAGAATCAGAGCCATGGAAGTTCAATGAATTTATGAAATGTTCCTGAAGTAGCTATGGCCAAAATTAGGATGGTTTTGTAAATTAAACCAGAATATGTAAAATTTGGGGACCAGTGCATTGTTTCCCCATTTGGTGCCCATACCAGCCCCTTTGTTTCTGTTTTGTTTTTATAACAGACAGGTTCTTCTCCACACACTCTCCACCTCAATCTCTATGACCCTTTCTAATAGACACATTTAAAAAAAAAAAAAAACATATACATTCAGTTGTTTTCCTCTTGTTCTTTAAGGCAGGAGATTTAAACTAGACTACATGGTAAAACACAATTTTTTGTAAGTCAATATTTTTCTAAGGAGCAGGAAGACCATAGCTTTTGACCAACTCTCAAAGGGGTCTGTGATCTAGAAGTTTTAGGAACTACCAGTTTTAAGATTACTTAAAGTTTTAGGATGCCAACTTTACTTCCTTCCATTCAGAGTTCTCAGAGGTCTCTTAACTAATAACCAAGGTCACACAGCTAGGAAATGAAGCTCCTGAGGTTTGAATCTAAATTTAATGGGGTTAAATGAAGGTCAGAAACCATTCTTAGGCAAAAACCCAGGTCACTTTCACAAAACACTGTTCTGGAATGATGTGGTGGCATCTTGCCTGCTGCTGGCTCATTCTAGCCCTTCCTAATCTAGGGCAAGGCCTGGGCAGCCCCAGGTTTCCCAGAATGCTTATCAGACTTCTATCTTTCTCGAATTGAAATGTCTTCCACAGCCTAAGTTATCGATCTCAGCATTTTCAAGGACATCATTAAGTCTATCCCCCCTGCCCACAGGATCATATAAAAGATTCATGTATCTATTGAAGTGTCAGATAACTTCCAAAATTTTCTCTGAAAGTAACCAACAAAATCAGATGTCCCTATTTTAAGTTGTTTTCCTATGAGTCCAGTACTTTCTCAGATTCTTAGAAAATCAGAGCCTGAGAGGTCCTGAGCCAGAAGAGACCATTTCACAGGTAGAGATGGGAAGAGACTTATCCAGAGTCATTGAGTAAGTTAGCAGAAGGTAGATCAGAATCCAGAATCTTTGACTCCTAGTCAAATGCTCATCAATAGACGAATGGCACAGCTTCTTACCAACGTTCCCTTTCTCCCCTGCCCCACTTTCCACCAACTCACCACCAACTTTTAACTTATGCCAGTTGCTGGTGAGGGGAAATGTATGAGAAGGGCAAAGGGAGAGGTAATAAGTACACAAGAATGGGCCAAGGAAAGAGTCATGCTCTGGCCAGTAGGCTTTCTTGGGGTGCTAGGCCTTTTTCTGTCTTCCAGGAATCCCTGGGACAGTCTGACCTCACCGTAACCAAGCTTAGCTTATTAGGGTATCAGATCATCATCCTGTGGAAGTGGAAGAGTACAGTCACTCCACCAAGCTGCCCATGAAAACCCCTGGGGGCCAATACAGTGAGTAGAGGACTGAATAAGATTTCACAACAATTAGCAAAAATACCTACTATATGATAGACCATGTGAGAGGTACATTTAATATATTTAGCTCATCTATTTTTCTATATACCTTGGAAAATACATACTGTTAATATCTCAGTGAGAAAACTGAACTCCCAATTAATGATCTGACTTGCTCAAGGTTACACAGCCAGTTAATGCCCATGTTGGAACTAAACCCCAGAGAGCTGCCTGCAATAAGCATGCAGTTTCTCGATAATATTTAATTTTTTACTATATGACAGGCACTGTACTAGGCTTTTTGATGTAGTATTAAAATATTTGCAATAAACCTGTGAGTTATATATTGTTACTCTCATTTTACAGGGAAAGACATGGAGGTTCAGCGGGTAAATGTGACTTGCCTAAGATCCACATAGCTAGTAAATATTGTGCTGTCCAAAACGTTCGTTCGGGTTTTCTGTGTTATGGAAAAGACCGAACGAACTTTTTGGACAACCCAATAGTTGATCAGGATTTTAAGCCAGATTTACGTGACTTTGAAGCTCATATCTTCCACCATGCTGCCTCTTTCAGAGATTTGGGAGCATGGTATAGAAAGGATGAATGAGTCTTTCAAAGGAGAGGCTCCTCTTGATGACTTTGGGGATAGCTTAAATCTTACATGCTCAATCTATATTATAATTCTAGGAGTCAGGAAAAAACTCAAGGGATAAGATTGGGTGGCTGTGATGTCTGGATCCCAGAGTACTGATAAGTCTTTCAGCCGTACTCTACATTCTAGAAACACTTGGATACAATGAAATTGGGCAACTGAACAGATTGGGAAACTGAAGGAACTCCCACTGGGGTCAAACTGAACTGAGACCTCTTAAGAGTCTAAAGATCAGCTCCACCCTTAGAGCAGTATGCTGCATTGTGCTTCCAGGGGCTGCTACCCTGGAATGAATTGTTATAAATAAGGACACTTGTTGCTGATTTTCTGCTACTTCTATTCAACTGATTCATTTCAGTCTGTAAAGCACTATCTATCACCTCAGCTTGTGTAGGAGTGCTCCAAATCAGATAAATGCCACCTGTGCTCTACTGCTCTTAGACTTAATCTGCGGAAGGGAGAGCTAAGGCCTTGCTGCTGGCCCATAGGTTTCCATATTTATGGTAAATCCACCCCTTTTAATTTTTACAGGAGCTTCTGCGTTTCAGTATAATCCTCTGTAAAATTATGGGAGATGAGTTTATGATCTCTTTAATAGCTTGGTGGCCTGGATTTGCACTTTGGTGCCCCAGTAATTTAGCATAGTGCCTGGCCCCAAATAGTGCTCAGATGTTAGATAAATGAATAAAATCAACTTCACAAAACACTTCTCTGTCTTTTGTCTAGTAGACAGGGCAGGCAAAACAGAAGCTTAGGATTTGACCAAACCTCCAAATTCAGCTTATCTAATCCCCAACCTGATTCCTTCTAAACATTTCCACCCAACCAGTCTTTCAATCCCTGCTTGGACACCTACAGTTACAGGAACTCATGAGTAGACATCTCCTTACAAAGGTTTTCCTAGTGCAGAATGAACTCTTTCAATCTGTGGCTTCCACCTATGGGTTGTAGCTCCTTGGTACCACACAGACTCTGTCTTTTCTGTCTGCCCTGTCACAAGGGCTGAGCTCCAGTTCATTCAATGACTCTACACAGAGCCTGGGACCTTGCCACCTCTTCACCCTACTGACCTCTCATCTGTACCCACTCTACTTTTCCTGTATCATTTTTGAAGAGTGAGGGCCAGAGCTGGAAACAGAATACTTGCTGGGCAATATAGAATAAAGATTGTCACCTCCTCTGCTCTGAAAAATCTCTATTAATAAATAACTAACTATATACTAACTAAATAACTCTATTAATAAATCTTAAAATGAAATTTGTTTTTTAGGAAACCATTTCACCTTCTTGACCAGAGATCTACAAATTATAACATATGGGCCAAATATAGCCCACTGCCTATTTTTGTAAATAAGGTTATACTAGAACACAGCCGTGCCCATTCATTTACTTATTATGTATGGCTGCTTTAATGTTCTAAGGGCAGAAATGAGTAGCTGTTACAAAGATCAAATGCCTCACAACACCTAAAATATTTACTATATGGCCCTTTAAAATTTTGTCAACCCCTATTCTTGATTTATACTGGGGTCCTCATACCAAGCTCATTGGTAAAAACAAAAATGAAAACAAAATGAGACTCAGAGAGCTGAAATGAGTTGCCCAATTCACACAGCTCGAATATGATGAGAGATGGATTTTTAACCCAGGTCTCTTGGTTCACAGTCTGTGTTCCTTCACCTCATGGTCCCTTAAGTGTTCACCACCAACTACTTCAAGCTGGGACATGCTGTGGTGCTATGACTTCATGGTTTCTAGTTGCCCTAGTTGAGTTCTCACTATCAGCCAATGCTTGCCTAGATCAAAGCTGCTGGGCTCAGGTCAGTTCTTGTCAGTCATTCCTTTGTTCCATCCATCGTTACCTTGCTGCTCGGGTCACAGTGTTCTTGGCCAGCGATCAGGATAGGCTTTCTAGAGAATAAGCTATTCAGGAGTCTTTGCCTACAGCAGTAAGGAAACCAGGCTGGCTGAACCTCAAGGCACAACAGGGCAAGGAGGGAGCCCCACACAATCTGTGTCGCAGTCCAGGAGAAGAACTATGGGCTGGCTGATGGGGTCATCTCTCAGTCACCATCACTCATGTCCTTGACTCTAGAAATATTTCTAAGGAATAAAAAATGAGGAGCGAGAGAGAGAGAGAGAGAGAGAGAGAATGAGAATGAATATATACCTGATCAGCAAGAACAAATTCCTTTGATTTATTCATTTCCTTATTTACTAATCCTGCTTTTTGTAGCTGAGCACACATTTAGAAAATTTTCTGGCTTCTAGCAAAGCTGGCATGGCTGACTAGACATTTCTCCCCATACTCTGATAGGACCTGGCTGGACCTCAAGAAAGGGGTCCATCCATGGCCAGTTCTATATGGGCATTCCTACTCCAGGACACACAAGCTAGTGGGGTGGGGGAAGGCAGTCAAAGCAACGAGTGTAGGTTGCTCTGAAGCCTTCCCTCATCCATGAGCCCCTCTCCCCAACCCCACATTCAGCCACAAAAGTCCCCAGCAATGAAAATCAGGGATGCACAGGAATACTAGGAGCAAGGCATTATATTATAGGCACACATCTACCATCTAAACTGTAGTACCAAAAAATACCAGAACTCAAGAGACCTTTAGAGATCATATTGTCCAACCATCTAATTTTACAAATTGGAAAACTCATGCTGGAGAAGTGAAATGATCCACCTAAGGTCACACAGAGATCAATTCACATGCACAGAATCATTGGACTCTTCAAGCTGAAAGAGCCTGTAGATGTCATTTGTCAAACTCCTTCATTTTAAAGATGGGGAACTGAGGCACAATCTCCAGGACAGAAATTGTGTCTGATTCATTTATGTATCCCCACACATAACAAAGTGCATTGCATAGAGGAAACACTCAAAAAGTGTTTCTCGAAATAAAGAGGCATCAAATCTTAAGAAAGCATCTTTTACACTGTGTTTTGTCCACTCTCATTTTATAGGTGAATAAATCAAGGCTCAAAGAGGGAAATGGTTTGCCCTACATCCAGAAAGAATTAGAGCTGAGACAAGAACTCAGTTATCCTAAGGTTAAGCAATGTGCCCAAGGTCCCACTGTTAATATATGACATTGCAAAATGAGTCCATTTTTTTCTCTTGCAGAATTTTCACATTTATGCCTTCCTTTCTTCCTCTCTTTCTTTTTTCCTTCCTCAAACATCTCCTGAGCATCTGTCATGCATGGGGGAATATAGTAATCATAAGATCCAGTTCCTGCAAACAAGTATTTACAAAATGCACTCCAGTTGAGATCTGGAGGTAGGAGTGCTTAAATCAGAATGGAAGAACCCTGGACAACTTCTCAGAGGGACAGACATTTGAACTGGTGGGATTATAGGAGCTTACAAAGAATATAAAGTGGGAAAGGACGTGTCTGGTAGAAATAATAGCGGGTAAAAAGGCATGATGTATTTGGAGAATATTGAATAGTAAAGCCAGGCTGCCACATAGGATACCTTGGGCAAGGGTGGAAGAAGCTTTCAAGGGGAAAGAAAAATGAGAAAACCAGATTATAAGAGCCTTGAATGACAGGATAAGGAAGCATAGCATTTAGTCTGAAGATCAGTAGGAAAAGTTTTGAAACAGGTGATGGATGTAGTCAGTTTTGTGGTATAAACTGACCATTATGTAAGAGTAGAGGCATCTCTTATCTCTGTCATAAGATACCTTTGACTCTATTTTTGTTTACTCTGCCCCAGTGCTTGGTCCATAGGGAGCTTAGTAGACACTAAGTGTAAGATTCTCACTATGCTTTTCAAGACTTTCCTGTCTTTAGGCCACGCAGAAACTTCTCTCCTCTTACACTGCCACCTCTGATTGTTTCTTCTTCTCTTATCAGATTCAAAGCTCTGGGGCAGTGCAACGTGCTACATGAAATGTGAACTGGAAAGGAAAAGACCCAGATTCTGATGCTTTTTCAGTTATTTTTAGATGTGGCCATGCAGGTACATATGCAAAGAAAAACTTGGCAGAGGGTAAAGTCAGGGATAATGGAGAATAATGGATGAGAAAGTTTCTCTCAAAGAAGAGAACGTGTGTCTAACCAAGAAAGTAACTCCACTATCAGGGCAGGGAGTCTTTGCAACTCCTGCCCAGCAAGATTCATTTATTGTTACAGACCAGTGTCGGTTGTGCATTTTTCACACTTTATTTTCCTAAAGAGTTTTTAGGAAACAAAAATATTTTTATTTTGTTGTTTTGGGGTATGGACAAGGGACAGATAACATATCTTTTAGTTTATAGGTTACTGGATCATGGGAAACCATATCTGGGGTTGAAGGGGATGACTGCAAGTTACCCAAAGATTCTGGACTTTGTGATAGATGCAGTAACTCGATGGAACTTTAGGTTGTCTCTTTTGGGGAGGAATTGAATATATTCTATGTGGATTGAGAAATGTATGTGAGTCGGCAGACTGTGGCAGAGTCTGCTGGTTGTCCAACAATCTCCATTTCCCCCCTTTTCCTCTAAGGAAAAAGAGCCTAAAATTTAGATGGGCACATAGCCACACACTGAGAGACTATATTTCATAGTGTTCCTGGGAAATTATTATCTCTGTTTTGCAAAAGAAGAAACAGAGGCTCTGAGAGGTTAGGCAGTTTAACAAAAGTAAACTGCTTTTTAAAAATTTATTTATTTATTTATTTATGGCTGTGTTGGGTCTTCGTTTCTGTGCGAGGGCTTTCTCTAGCTGCGGCAAGCGGGGGCCACTCCTCATCACGGTGCGCGGGCCTCTCACTATCCCGGCCTCTCTTGTTGCGGAGCACAGGCTCCAGACGCGCAGGCTCAGTAATTGTGGCTCACGGGCCCAGCTGCTCTGCGGCATGTGGGATCTTCCCAGACCAGCGCTCGAACCCGTGTCCCCTGCATTAGCAGGCAGACTCTCAACCACTGCGCCACCAGGGAAGCCCCTAAACTGCTTTAAACGGTTAAGTGGCTGAGCTGGGATCCAAGTGAAGAGTTGTCTTATTGCTGCCTTTATCCTCATCAGTTTTTATTCACAATCATAAGCTAGTTTGGTGGATTGAGGGGATGAAGTATGTGGAATTAATGTAAGACTGAAGAGGATTTATCATTTGTGATAACCATAATATTTCTTCCAAGACCAGATTGCTTACCTGCTTTCTTTCCAGATTGTGATTCTCAGTTACATGCTATGAATCTCAGAACGTAAGGGCTTTCAAAACGTATTAATTGTTTCTGTATAGATGGGAATTCTGAGGTCTAGAGAGGAGAACTGATTTGCCCAAAGTCACAAGGCAGTTTTGGTAGACTAAGGACTACAGTAAGGTCTGATTCCCAGCGTGGTGCTCTTTATCCTCCAGTTTAGTTGCCACTCTTGGAATTGTTAGAGCTGGAAATACCTTCAAACCATTGAGTCCAGCATTCCCAAAACTGTGTTATATAGACTTGATAGGTGTCATACAACAAAAAAGTTCTTCACTCAGATAAGTTTTTGAAATTCTGGGTTAAACAAGCATCTAGACAAAATTAAATAGGTTTTCTTTCTGATTCTGCTATGTTGCCATAGGCAAGTAGCTTAATCTCTCTGTGCTCTGTTTCCTCAATTCTAAAATGGGGAAAATGAAAGTATTTACTTTGTTTAGTTGCTGATAGTATTATATGAGTTAATATTTGCAAATTTCTTTGTCAATTAAAAAATAGTTATCATGCATAAATAAATCACAACATTTTCTGTACAATGGAATGCTACATGATGATGAAGATGAACAAGTACTGGTATACTCAATAACATGGATGAATAACACACATATGTTGTGTAAATGAAGCCAGACACTAAAGAGTACAAATTGTGTAATTCCATTAGTGAAAAATTTAGAAACAGAAAATAAAAATCTAATCTATAGTGATAGAAGTTGTGATATTGGTCACCTCTGAGAATGTGTAGAGGTTATTACTAGAAAGATGCTCAAGAAGAGCTTCCAGGATGTTAGTAATGCTCTGTTTCTTGATATAGGTTCTGATTATATGAATGTGCTCACTTTGTGAACATTTTAAAGCTATACTCTCATGGTTTGTGCTTGCTCCTCCAATTTCTTCAGGTATTTACTAAAATGCACGAAGGTCTCCCTGGCTACTCCCTCTAAAATTGCAACCTTATCCCATGTACACAAGTCCTATCTCACTTCACTTTATAGTATGCATCAATAGCTACTATATATTTAACTTTTTATATTTTGGGGTTATGTTTCCCCCTACAGAATGTAAGCTCTGTGATGATGTTGCTACTGAGTTCACTATTGTAGAACTCAGAACTCCATAGAGTCTGACACATTGTAGGTGCTTGGTAATTATTTGTCAAATGAATGAATGAATGATTGAATAAATTGGATACCTGATGGAACTGGTGAAGATAATCAGACATGAGATGAGGCAGTTGGAAAAAGCATCCTAAGCAGCAGGAGCAGCATTTACAATGTCCCATAGGTGAAAGGGAAATTCTGGTGAACTACAGATTGTTCAGAATGGCTGGAGTATATTAATGTAAAAACAAGAGAGGAGAGCAATGAAACAGGAGCTAAATCTTGAAGGGTTCTGTAGACCACAAAAAGGATTATAGACCTAATCCTAAAGGCAATGCTGAGCCAGTGAATAGTTGTAAGTAGGGGAGAGGCAAGGTGAGATTAACCCTTAGCAATACCTTTAAGTCCTTGAGTGGCTTATGCCCTTAATAGATGAGAACATTAATTTCTAATAGCCATATGAATAATAAAATTTTTGTGATTGGAAAAAAATTCTAGACTCAGTTTCATCTGTTAAAGAGAAACAATGAAACTACCTACCTCATGTAGTTGTCACAAGTATTAAATTAAGTAAATCTCCTAGTTCAAATATGAGACATATATTAGGTGCTTAATAAATGATTGTTGACCAAGAAGCTCTTCTCCCAAATTTTCTTTTGGAGAAGTAGTACACTGCCACAAGTGGAAGAAACTCAAGAGTTTCTGAGTCATACATAGCTGGGCTCCAATTTCATCTCTGCTATTCCCTCACTGTGTGGCTTTTGGAAGTTACATCCTTTTGACTCTCAGCATTCTCCTTTTTTAGAAAGTGATAGAAATACCTGACTACTCCCAGCTAAGGGGCTGAAGTCACAACTTTTTTATGCTACATTGAGTTGCTGGGCTGGGGTGCAGCCCTGACAGGAACTTGATGATGGAAACTAAGACATGAACAAGGAAGAGGTAAAGACACATGCAGTCTGCCAGTCTTGGTAAAAACCCCTGCCTGCTAAGATCTCAACCCAGCCACTGTTTACACTTCAGCATCACTCTCCTAAAACTACAGCATCAAAAGGTAGAAAGCATGAGGTTCTCAAAATGGTTCACTTGATATTTGTCTTTCTTATAAGTAAAGGGTACAAATAAACTTATTTACAAAACATAAGTAGAATCATGGATGTAGAAAACAAACTTATGGTTACCAGGGGATAAGGGGGAAGGAATAAACTGGGAGATTGGGATTGACATATATACCCTATTATTTATAAAATAGATAACTAATAAGGACCTACTGTATAGTGCAGGGAACTCTACTCAGTACTCTGTAATGGCCTATATGGAGAAAGAATCTAACAACAGCAACAACAAAAGAGTGGATATTTGTATATATATAATTGATTCACTTTCTTGCACACCTGAAACTAACACAACATTGTAAGTCAACTATATTCCAATAAAATTTTTTTAAAAATTAAAAATAAAAAATGAAAACCATGACAACATTTCTAAAAACATAAAAAAGTAAAAATGGTTCACTTGTTAAAAAAAAAAACAACCCAGTGTTAACCACAACAAATGATACTGTATTGGAATTAATCTCACACACAAATCAGTAGTGGTAAAGCCTAGATACTCACTAAGAATGATCTAAGGGTTTTTTAAAAGCATAATTATTTGGGTCCCACCCCCAGAAATGCTGACTTAGTTGATCTGGAATTAGACTTGGGCAACAGTATTGCCTCTGCCCTGCTCCCCATGAGTCAAATGTCATATAGGTTGAAAAATACATGTTTAAAGACCTGTGCTGGACCAGACTTGAACTCGCTGAATCTTTACAACAAACTAGCAATGTGAGTATTATGTATCCCATTGTACTGAGGAAAATGAAGCTCAAATAAGTAAAATAAGTTGTCCAATATCACACAGACAGTAGGTGGCGGAGCCAGAATTCTAGCTTAAGTCTATCTGAGTTCAAGCCCTCCAGCTGCCTACCATAAAGTCTTAGAAGCCTAGCCAGAGGAGGGTTTAGGGTTCAGGGAGAGCTACTTGAAGTGGACCTCATGAAATGAATAGGCACTCCCTGTGCTGCGAAGTCTTATAGGCAGCAATATAGCACAGTGGTTGAGAGCATATCTATAAAGCCAGTAATTGCTTTGGTTCATTTCTTAGTTCTGCCACTTTCTAGTTACATGGGCAGGCTAATTAACCTGTCTCAGTCTTGTCAGCTATTATAATGGCAATTATAATGATATCTATTGCACAGGGTTATGGTGAGGATTAAAAGACAATATTTCTAATGGAGTTAAAAGAGTGTGTAGTGTATAAAAAGAGAAATGTAAGTTATTGGAAAGCAACTAAAATTAGAAATACATATTCCAAAGTCGCCTCGCACCCCTGCTGTTGCCACCTCTGAAGACATGGTTCTGATTAGTACAAGCAATGTAAAATGGAAGAAACGCTACTTCAATACATAAAACCACAATAAAAATTCTAACCTGGCAATGCAACCAAGAAAATAATGGCACTTAAGCAGCCCTACATTTCCCAAATGGAAATTAATAGGCAGAAAAGGTGGAAGAGCAGCTCTGCATGAGAGAGAAGGAAGAAAGCAGAAACACTGAGCTTGTAAAGATCAAAGCCTGACTCTGTCACTTGGATTAAATAATAAGCTTACTAATATCATTTCTCCCAAAGCCTTGGTCATCTAAGGGAAAGAGAAGTGGGATGAAAGGACTTGAACCACAATTGAAAAACATTTTTATTTTTTATAATAACAACTGACATTTATATAGCGTTTTATACGGTTACTTAGCATGTAGTGAATCCTCAGTAAATGACAATTTTATTGTGGCTGCTGTTAGTATTTCTTTGTTACCCTTACAGATGGGGGAAAATTTAAGGGACTTGTTCAAGGCCATATAATACAAGCAATGAATTGGAGAACAAGGGCTGGAAGCCAGGGCTTCTGCCTGAGCCCAAAACTTCATTATTTTCACCATACCAGTTTCTTATGGTATTTTAAAAGATACTGAAGCAAGCCAAATGTATAACTAATATTCCCCAAATTGTACACTACAGTTGTATACTACAAGATTTTCACACATATTCTGTGAGAAACAAAATGCTTCCTTGGCCAAATAAGCTTGTAAGTACTGTGTTAAACATTAAACACATTTCTTTTTTATTCTTTTTTTTTTTTTTTTGGCTGCATTGGGTCTTCTTTGCTGTGTGCGGGCTTTCCCTAGTTGCAGCGAGCAGGGGCTACTCTTTGTTGCGATGCACGGGCTTCTCATTGTGGTGGCTTCTCTTGTTGTGGAGCACCGGCTCTAGGCACGCAGGCTTCAGTAGTTGTGTCTCGCAGGCTCTAGAGCGCAGGCTCAGTAGTTGTGGCACACAGGCTTAGTTGCTCCGCGGCACGTGGGATCTTCCCGGACCAGGACTCCAACCCATGTCCCCTGCATTGGCAGGTGGATTCTCAACCACTGTACCACCAGGGAAGTCCTAAACACATTTCTTTATGAAAAGACCCCTCAGAGCGGTATAAATGTGTTGGTTGTTATGAATCACCACAGAAGGACTAGAAAATTCAGGCTTTTCCAAACATATTTGACTATAAAATCTTCTGTTCTATAGAACACTTTTTGATACTTTTCAGAATTCTAGTATTCTACTGAATGCAATTTGGGAAACACTGCTCCAAAGATGCCTTGAGATTTGCTAAGGGAAATTCTACCAGGTTTTTCCAAGTGAACAGTCTCACTCCTCAACTGGTAGGCACTATGGAGATGGGCAGGGAGGGAGTGTCAGAAGTTTCAGTATTAGGCAGGATTTGCAATAAAGAAGGGTCAATCATGTTTAAAAGCCTTTGGTGATTCCAAAAGCTGGATCATCAGAGCCAGGAAAGGGTGATCAGGAAATAAGGCCAAGTCAAAACAAGTTAGGAATCCAAAATCCAGGGCAATCATGGGTAGCAGAGTTTAGTGAGAGAACCAGGCCCAGGGATGGGTCAGGAATGTTTTCAGAGCCAGCACAAACCAACTTTATCTAATTGTTTTAATTTAGTTTTACAGTCAAGTTCCATAGGAGCACAACTGACCCCACTGACAGGGGTACCTCAGATTAAAGGAATTTTGGCATTTGAGGTCTCTATTGGGGAAGATTCCAGAAGCCTTTGATTGATGGGTGATATAAGAACACAAAGTGAGAAAATTGGACAAATGGAAATATGAAGCATCCTTATATAATATCAATAACATCTGAAATGCAAAAGACACAATAAGTGTACCGGCAATCCTGTACCCACCTAACCAGGCAGCTAAGTTTTTGGCTCTAGATAACACAGGGAGCAACTGCAACTTCTTCAGCTTCTGTTGAGGCTTGTTTAGACCCAAATAGTTTCTTACCTGGACTCTTAATTAAGTTCTTTGTTGTCTACTTACATGCCACAAATGCATGCACTACACTTCTACCAGAGTATGTTTGCCCATCATAACTTTCACTATATTATTTTCCTGTTTAGGTGTCTCATCATTGCTTTCTGGGTTGCCTGGCATGTCTTTCGAGTATCTCCTTTATCCTGACCTTGCTTTCCCCCAGGTCTCTTCTTACTTCATCATACTGTAGCTTTTAACTCTAGTATTTCTATTTGATTTGTGCCTTTGCTTAGGTTCTCCTAATGCCTGTGGTGCCCCTACCTCACCCTACACTGAACCACGTCCTTTGTGACTTGGTAAATTCTGTTCATCCTTCAAGTGATCTCCATGTCCTTCCTGAAATATTCACTCACCACTCTTGTTTCTTCTACCACTTCTGGGCTGGGTTCTCCCAAATGTGGTCCCATATTACTCTGTGCTTATATTCATCTTTGCACTTATCACATTGTATGGCACATTTTTCTCTGTGTACCTGTTTCATTCATTACAGTGTCTTCTTCACTAGACTGAGAGTAGGGACATAGGTGGATGGTTCAAGCCAGTAGGAAAACTTTCACCTGCTCATCTCTATTGGCACCAGCATCTACCATCTCCTAACCTACCATCACTTTGCTTTAATTTAATCAATGCGCTGTGCATCTCAGAGACTATGAACTTTCTCTTTTTCAGAGGAAGAGAGGATGATGAATTTTGTATCAAGAAGTAGAACACTGTGTTTATAAGAATTCCAAGGAGGGTAAGGAAAGGCAGACTGACCTAGCAAGGCTGTTCCCAGAGAGAGGAACAATCAGAGAGAAAGTAATAGGAGTAGAGTTCCCAGGAGGCTGAGTCTGGTGGAGAAGGTCGCATTTCAGATCTATAAACCTGCCAGCAAAGGGCCAAACCAAAACAACATGCATGGGGCTGGAGTAGAGAGAGGAGTGAATTTCAGGGACACATTCTCATATATATTAAGACATAAATACAGAGTATTTTAAGACATCCACATATATATCGATCTATTCTATACTTATATAAATATGTATAAAATATGTATACTTATATAAAGACTAAGATATGCTGATATAAATATGCCTGTTTAAGAAATATTCTCCATTTTTGGGGGGAAAATCCACCATTTGATTTTAGTTTATCTGGAAAATGACTGCCTATTTTTGAAGTACACCCTAGGTGACACCAAAGAGAATTTCAAGCACATGATGAACCTATATTTTAAGGTAGATCATCCTGAACATATTCTCCAAATTTGATGAAAATACAGCTAACAGTGTTTCCCCAAATAAATATAAAGTTTTCTTTTGATTTATATAGATTTAATATTCACAAAGCCTTATAAAATACTTTTAACTTCTATGTTTTACACGTGAAGGAACTCAGACTCAGATTGGTGAAAAGACAGAACTTGAACCCTGGTATGTTTTAATTCTGTATCCATGATCTTTCAATGCCATCATGCTATATGTTCAAACATGTTTGTCAAATTTTGTCTTTTACAGCACAGTATTTCCATGAAGTGTTTTTCAAAGCTTAGCCACTTGAAAATCTATTTTTTAAATTGAAGTATATTTGATTTACAATACTATATTAAATTCAGGTGTATAACATAATGATTCAATATTTTTTATAGATTATACTCCATTTGCAGTTATTATAAAATATTAGCTATATTTCCTGTGCTGTACAATATATCCTTGTAGGTTATTTATTTTATACATCGTAGTTTGTACCACATAATCCCCTACTCCTATTGTGCCCCTTCCCCCTTTCCCTCTCCCCACTAGTAAACACTAGTTTGTTCTCTATATCTGTGCATCTGTTTCTGTTTTGTTACATTCATTCATTTGTTTTATTTCTTAGATTCCACGTATACATGATAATATTCAGTATCTGTCTTTCTCTGACTTATTTCAGTAAGCATAATACCCTCCAGGTTCATCTATGTTGTTGCAAATGGCAAATTTTCATTATTTTTATAGATAATATTCCACTCTCCTTCTCTCCCTCCCTCCCTCTCTCTCTCTCTCTCTCTCTCTCTCTCTCTCTCTCTCTCTGTAGATAGATAGAGAGATAGATAGACCACAGCCTCTTTATCCATTCTTCTGTTGATGGACACAAGTTGCTTCCATATCTTTGCTATTATAAATAGTGATGCTATGGACATTGGGGTGCATGTATCATTTCAAATTAGTGTTTTCATTTTCTTTGAATATATACCGAGGAGTGGAATTGCTTGATCATATGACATATACATTTTCAGTTTTTTTGAGGAAACTCCATACTGTTTTCCACAGTGGCTACACCAATTTACATTGCCCTGTACAAGGGTGCCCTTTTCTCTGCATCCTCACCAACATTTGTTATTTGTAGATTTTTGATGATAGCCATTTGGACAGGTATGAGGTGGTATCTCATTGTGGTGTTTTTTTTCTTTTTACTTCAAAATTGTATTTATTTTTAAAATTTATTTTTATTGAAATATAGTTGATTTACAATATTATGTTAGTTTCGGGAGTACAGCATAGTGATTCAGTACTTTTGCAGATTATACTCCATTATAAGTTAATATAAGTTAATATAGGATAATGGTCATAATTCCCTGTGATGTACAGTACATCCTTCTTGCTTATTTATTTTATAAATAGTTGTTTGTGTATATGTTTGTTAATCATATACCCCATCTCACCCATCCCCCTTGCCTTTCCACAAGGGTAGCAACTAGTTTGTTCTCTATGTCCGTGAGTCTGTTTCTGTTTTGTTATATACATTCACTTGTTTTATTTTTAGATTCCACATATAAGTGATATCATACAGTATTTGAATTTATCTATCTGACTTATTTCACTAAGCATAATATTCTCTAGACCTATCCACATTGCTGCAAATGTCAGTATTTCATTTTTTTTTTTTTATGGCTGAGTAATATCCTATCATATACAGAGGGCTCTGTGCTCACAGGGAGTGGGACCTGACCAGCCCCTCACTGGCTGCTCCCATTCACCCTGGCTTTTTGCAGCGGCCCCCCCACCACACCCATGGTTAGACCCATGATTCTCCCAGAGCTGTGATAGGGTGAGGGTGGGGAAGCATTTGTTATTAGACGGCTGTTGTTTTGCAGCCAATTGAAAATGTATATTGTTGTCCAAAAAGTTTGTTCGGGTTTTTCCATTACATCTTACAGAAAAACGTGGACAAACTTTTTGGACAACCCTCTATCTATCTATCTATCTATCTATCTATCTATCTATCATCATTATCTATCTATCTATCTATCTATCTATCTATCTATCTATCATCTATCTATCATCTAATCTATCTATCATCTATCTATATCTGCCACATCTTCATAATCCATTTGTTTGTTGATGGACACTAGAGTTGATTCCATGTCTTTGTTATTGTAAATAGTGCTGCTATGAACATTGGGGTGCATGTATCTTTTCTAATTAGCGTTTTTGTTTTTTCCAGGTATATACCCAAGAGCAGAATTGCTGGAGCATATGATAGTTCTCTTTTAGTTTTTTGAAAACCTCAATACTGTTTTCTATAGTGGCTGCACCAATTTACATTCCCACCAACAGTTTATAGTTGTTCCACTTTCTCCACATCCTCTCCAAATTACATGTATAATTTGTAGACAATTTCATGATAGCCATCTTGGCAGGTGTGAGGTGATATCTCATTGTTTTGATTTCCATTTCTCTAATAATTTAGTGACACTGAGCATCTTGTCACATTCCTGTTAGTCATCTATATGTCTTCATTGCAAAAATGTCTATTCAGTTCTTCTGCCCATTTTCGGAGTGGCTTGTTTGGTTTTTTGATATTGAGTTGGATGAGCAGTGTGTATATTTTGGATATTTACCCCTTGTAAGTTGTATCATTTGTAAATATTTTCTCCCATTTCATAGGCTGTGTTTTTGGGTTTTTTTGGTTTCCTTTGCTGTGCAAAAGTTTTTAAGTTTAATTAGGGCTGATTTGTTTATTTTTGCTTTTATTTCCTTTGCCTTAGGAGACAGATCCAAGAAAATATTGCTGTGGTTTGTATCAAAGTGTGTTCTGCCTATGTTCTCCACTAGGAGTTTCAATGGTTTTAGGTCTTTAAACCATTTTGAGTTTACTTTTGTATATGGTGTGATGGAATGTTCAAATCTCATTATTTTGCATGTGGCTGTCCAGTTTTGCCAGCACCACTTTAAAAAAAAATTATTGAAGTATAGTTGATTTACAGTTGTGTTACTTTCAGGTGTACAGCAAAGTGAATCAGTGATAACACATACATATATCAACTCTTTTTTATGTTCTTTCCCCCATAGGCCATTACAGAGTACTGAGTAGATTTCCCTGTGCTATACAGTAGGTCCTTATTAGTTATTTATTTTATATATAATAGTGTATATATGTCAATCCAAATCTCTCAATTTATCCCTCCCCCCACCCCTTTCTCCCCCAGTAACTATGTTTGTTTTCTACATCTGTGACTCAACTTCTGTTTTGTAAATAAATTTCTTTGTACCATTTTTTTGACTCCATATATAAGTGATATCATATGATATTTGTCTTTCTCTGTTTGACTTACTTCATTCAGTATGACAATCTCTAGGTCCATCCATGTTGCTGCAAGTGGCATTAGTTCTTTCTATTTTTATGGCTGAGTAATATTCCATTGTATATATGTACCACATCTTCTTTATCCATTCATCTGTCAATGGACATTTAGGTTGCTTCCATGTCTTGGCTATTGTAAATACTGCTGCAATGAATATTGGGGTGCATGTATATTTTCAAAATATGGTTTTCTCTGGATAAATGCCCAGAAGTGGGATAGCGGGATCATATGGTAACTCTATTTTTAGTTTTTTAAGGAACATCCATACTGTACTCCATAGTGGCTGTACCAACTGACATTCTGACCAATGGTGTAGGAGGGTTCCCTTTTCTCCACACACTCTCAAGCATTTATTCTTTGTACATTTTTTGATACTGCCCATTTTGACAGGTGTGAGGTGATACCTCATTGTAGTTTTCATTTGCATTTCTCTAATAATAAGTGATGTTGAACATCTTTTCATGAGCTTTATGGACGTCTGTAAGTCTTCTTTGGAGAAATATCTATTTAGATCTTCTGCCCACTTTTTAAGTGGGATTTTTTGTTTTTTGGTTTTTTTTGATATTGAGCTCCATGAGCTGTTTGTATATTTTGGAGATTAATCCGTTGTTGGTCGCCTCATTTGCAAATATTTTCTCCCATTCTGAGGGTTGCCTTTTCATTTTTTTTATGGTTTCCTTTGCTGTGAAAAAGCTTTTAAGTTTCATTAGGTCCCAGTTATTTATTGTTCTTTCTATTTTCATTACTCCAGGAGGTGGACCACAAAAGATACTGTTGCAATTTATGTCAGAGACACTTCTGCCTACGTTTTCCTCTAGGAGTTTGATAGTATCTTGCCTTACATTTAGGTCTTTAATCCATTTTGAGTTTATTTTTGTGTATGGTGTTAGGGAGTGTTCTAATTTCATTCCTTTATATGTAGCTGTCCAGTTTTCCCAGCACCACTTATTCAAGACATTGTCTTTCCTCTTTGTATATTCCTGCCTACTTTGTCATACATTAGGTGACCATAAATGCATGGGTTTATCTCTTGACTTTCTATCCTGTTCCATTAACCTATATTTCTGTATTTGTGCAAATACCATGCTGTTTTGATGAATGTCACTTTATAGTATAGTCTGAAGTCGGGGGTCTGATTCCTCCAGCTCTGTTTTTCTTTCTCAAGATTGCTTTGGCTATTCGAGGTCTTTTGTGTTTCCATAAAAAATGTAAAAATTTTTGTTCTAATTTTGTGATAAATGTCACTGGTAATTTGGTAGGGCTTGCACTGAATCTGTAGATTGCTTTGGGCAGTATAGTCATTTTCACAATGTTGATTCTTCCAATCCACAAAAATAGTATATCTCTCCATCTGTTTAGGTCATCTTTGATTTCTTTCATCTGTATCTTATAGTTTTCTGAGTAGAGGTCTTTTGCCCCCTTAGGTAGACTTATTCCTACATATTTTACTCTTTTTGATGCAATAGTAAAGGGATTGTTTCCTTAATTTCTCATCTTTCATTGTTAGTGTATCAGAATACAAGAGATTTATGTGTATTAATTTTGTACCCTGCAACTTTACCAAGCTCATTCATGATCTCTAGTAGTTTTCTGGTAGTATCTTTAGGATTTTCTATGTGTAGTATCATGTCATGTGCAAACAGTGACAGTTTTACTTCTTCTTAAGCTTGGATTCCTTTTATTTATTTTTCTTCTCTGCTTGCCATGGCTAGGACTTCCAAAACAATGTTGAATAAAAGTGGTAAGAGTGAGCATCCTTGTCTTTCTCCTGATCTTAGAGGAAATGCTTTCAGTTTTTCACCATTGATGATGATGTTTGCTGTGGGTTTGTCATATATGACCTTTATTATGTTGAGGTGTGTTCCCTCTATGCCCACTTTCTGGAGAGTTTTTCTCATAAATTGGTGTTGAATTTTGACAAAAGCATTTTCTGCATCTATTGAGATGGCCATTTGGCTGTTATTCTTCAGTTCATTGATGTGGTGTATCACACTGATGGATTTGTGGATATTGAAGCATCCTTGCATCCCTGGCGTAAATCCTACTTGATCATGGTGTATGATCATTTTAATTTGTTGTTGGATTAAGTTTGCTAGGATTTTCTTGAGGATTTTGGTGTCTATGTTCATCAGTAATATTGGCTTGTAATTTTTTTTTGTGATATCTTTGTCTGATTTTGGTATCAGGGTGATGGTGGCCTCGTAGAATGAGCTCAGGAGCTTTCCATCGTCTGCAATTTTTTGGAAGAGTTTCAGAAGGGCAGGTGTTAACTCTTCCCTAAATATTTGATAGAATTCGCCTGTGAAGCTGTCTGGTCCTGGAAGTTTGTTCGTTGGAAATTTGTAAATTACAGTTTCAACTTAAGAACTTTTGATTTGTCAGTTCATATTTTGTATTTATTCCTGGTTCAGTCTTGGAAGGTTGTAACTTTCTATGAATTTGTCCATTTCTACTAGGTTGTGCAATTTATTGGCATATAGTTGGTTTCAGTAGTCTCTTATGATCTTTTGTATTTCTTTGGTGTCAATTGTAACTTCTCCTTTTTCATTTCTTATTTTATTGATTTGAGACTTCTCCCTTTTTATCTTAATGAGTGTGGCTAAATATTTACCAACTTTATCTTCTCAAAGAACCAGTTTTAGTTTCATTGATCTTTGCTACTGTTTTCTTTGTCTCTATTTCATTTATTTCTGCTCTGATTTTATTATTTCTTTCCTACTACTAACATTGGATATTGTTTGTTTTTCCTTCTCTAGTTGCTGTAGGTGTAATGTTAGATTGTTTATCTGAGAATTTTCATGTTTCCTGAGGTAAGATTATATTGCTATAAACTTCCCTCTTAGGACTGGTTTGCTGTGTGCAATTGGTTTTGGATCATCGCGTTTTTATTGTCATTTGTCTCTAGGTCTTTTTTTATTTCCTCTGATTTCTTCAATGACCCATGGTTTGATTAGTAACATATGGCTTTCCTCCATGTGATTGTGTTTTTTTACCGTTTTTCCCTGAAATTGATTTCTAATCTCACAGCATTTTGGTCAAAAATGATGCTTGGAGGGGGAAGAGAGAAGATGGCGGAAGAGTAAGACACGGAGATCACCTTCCTTCCCACAGATACAGTAGAAATACATCTACACGTGGAACTGCTCCTACAGAACACCCACTGAACGCTGGCAGAAAACGTCTGACCTCCAAAAAGGCAAGAAACTCCCCCCGTACTTGGGTAGGGCAAAAGAAAAAAGAAATAACAGAGACAAAAGAATAGGGACGGCACCTGCACCAGTGGGAGGGAGCTGTGAAGGAGGAAAGATTTCCGCGCACTAGGAAGCCCCTTCGCGGGCAGAGACTGCGGGTGGCAGAGGGGGGAAGCTTCGGAGCCACGGAGGAGAGCGCAGCCACAGGGGTGCGGAGGGCAAAGCGGAGAGGCTCCCACATGGAGGAGTGGTGCCAACCAGCACTCACCAGCCCGAGAGGCTTGTCTGCTCCCCTGCCGGGGCGGGCGGGGGCTGGGAGCTGAGGCTCGGGCTTCGGTCGGATCGCAGTGAGAGGACTGGGATTGGCGGCGTGAACACAGCCTGAAGGGGTTAGCGCACCACAGCTAGCCGGGAGGGAGTCCGAGAAAAAGTCTGCAGCTGCCAAAGAGGCAAGAGACTTTTTCTTCCCTCTTTGTTTCCTGGTGCGCGAGGAGAGGGGATTCAGAGCGCCGCCTAAACGAACTTTAGAGACGGGCGCGAGCCGCAGCTAACAGCGCGGATCCCACAGCAACAGGGGTGCAGAGGAAAAAATGGAGAGACTCCCGCACAGAGGCTCGGCGCCGAGCAGCGCTCACCAGCCCGAGAGGCTTGTCTGCTCCCCCGCCGGGGCGGGCGGGTCTGGGAGCTGAGGCTCGGCTTCGGTCAGATCGCAGGGAGAGGACTGGGGCTGGCGGCGTGAACACAGCCTGAAGGGGTTAGCGCAACACAGCTGGCTGGGAGGGAGACCGGGAAAAGGTCTGCAGCTGCCAAAGAGGCAAGAGACTTTTTCTTGCCTCTTTTTTTCGCTGCGCACAAGGAGAGGGGATTCAGAGCGCCGCCTAAACGAACTCCAGAGAAGGGTGCGAGCCGCGGCGATCAGCGCGGACCACAGAGATGGGCGTGAGACGCTGGGGCTGCTGCTGCCGCCTCCAAAAAGCCTGTGTGTGAGCACAGGTCACTCTCCACACCGCCCCTCCCGGGAGCCGGTGCAGCCCGCCACTGCCAGGGTCCCGTGATCCCCAGACAAATTCCCTGGGAGAACGCACTGCGCGCCTCAGGCTGGTGCAACGTCACGCCGGCCTCTGCTGCCACAGGCTCGCCCCGCCTCCTCCGTACCCCTCCCTCCCCGCGGCCTGAGTGAGCCAGCGCCCCCGAAGCAGCTGCTCCTTTAACCCCGTTCTGTCTGGGCGGGGAATAGACGCCCTCAGGCGACCTACATGCAGAGGTGGGTCCAAATCCAAAGCTGAACCCCAGGAGCTGTGTGAACAGGGAAGAGAAGGGGAAATCTCTCCCAGCAGCCTCAGAAGCAGCAGATTAAAACTCCACAAACAACTTGATGTGCCTGCATCTGTTGAATACCTGAATAGACAACGAATCATCCCAAATTCAGGAGGTGGACTTTGGGAGCAGGATATATTAATTTTTCCCCTGTTACTTTTTTTGTGAGTGTATATGTATATGCTTCTGGGTGAGATTTTGTCTGTATAGCTTTGCTTTACAATAGCTTTATTTTACTTCACTATATTATAGCCTCTTTCTTTCTTTCTATTTTTTCTCCCTTTTACTCTGAGCTGTGTGGACGAAAGGCTCTTGGTGCTCCAGCCAGGCATCAGGGCTGTGCCTCTGAGGTGGGAGAGCCAACTTCAGGACACTGGTCCACAAGAGACCTCCCAGCTCCACGTAATACCTAACGGTAAAAATCTCTCAGAGATCTCCATCTCAACATCAAGACCCAGCATCACTCAATGACCAGCAAGCTACAGTGCTGAACACCCTATGCCAAAAAACTAGCAAGACAGGAACACAGCCCCATCCATTAGCAGACAGCCTGCCTAAAATCATAATAAGGCCACAGACACCCCAAAATACACCACCAGACGTGGATGTGTCCACCAGAAAGACAAGATCCAGCCTCATCCACCAGAGCTCAGGCACTAGTTCCCTCCACCAGGAAGCCTACACAACCCACTGAACCAACCTTAGCCACTGGGGACAGATACCAAAAACAACGGGAACTACAAACCTGCAGTCTGTGAAAAGGAGACCCCAAACACAGTAAGATAAGCAAAATGAGACGACAGAAAAACACACAGCAGATGAAGGAGCAGGGTCAAAACACACCAGACTAAACAAATGAAGAGGAAATAGGTAGTCTACCGGAAAAAGAATTCAGAATAATGATAGTAAGGATGATCCAAAATCTGGGAAATAGAATAGACAAAATGCAAGAAACATTTAACAAGGACGTAGAAGAACTAAAGAGGAACCAAGCAACGATGAAAAACACAATAAATGAAATTAAAAATACTCTAGATGGGATCAATAGCAGAATAACTGGGGCAGAAGAAAGGATAAGTGACCTGGAAGATAAAATGGTGGAAATAACTACTGCAGAGCAGGATAAAGAAAAAAGAATGAAAAGAACTGAGGACAGTCTCAGAGACCTCTGGCACAACATTAAACGCACCAACATTCGAATTATAGGGGTCCCAGAAGAAGAAGAGAAAAAGAAAGGGACTGAGAAAATATTTGAAGAGATTATAGTTGAAAACTTCCCTAATATGGGAAAGGAAATAGTTAATCAAGTCCTGGAAGCACAGAGAGTCCCATACAGGATAAACCCAAGGAGAAAAACGCCAAGACACATACTAATCAAACCGTCAAAAATTAAATATAAGGAAAACATATTAAAGGCAGCAAGGGAAAAAAAAAACAAATAACACACAAGGGAATCCCCATAAGGTTAACAGCTGATCTTTCAGCAGAAACTCTGCAAGCCAGAAGGGAGTGGCAGGATATACTTAAAGTGATGAAGGAGAAAAACCTACAACCAAGATTACTCTACCCAGCAAGGATCTCATTCAGATTCGATGGAGAAATTAAAACCTTTACACACAAGCAAAAGCTGAGAGAGTTCAGCACCACCAAACCAGCTTTACAACAAATGCTAAATGAACTTCTCTAGGCAAGAAACACAAGAGAAGGAAAACACCTACAATAACAAACCCAAAACATTTATGAAAATGGGAATAGGAACATACATATCAATAATTACCTTAAATGTAAATGAATTAAATGCTCCCACCAAAAGACACAGGCTGGCTGAATGGATACAAAAACAAGACCCATATATATGCTGTCTCCAAGAGACCCACTTTAGACCTAGGGACACATACAGACTGAAAGTGAGGGGATGGAAAAAGATATTCCATGCAAATGGAAATCAAAAGAAAGCTGGAGTAGCAGTTCTCATATCAGACAAAATAGACTTTAAAATAAAGACTATTACAAGAGACAAACAAGGACACTATATAATGATCAAGGGATCGATCCAAGAGGAAGCTATAACAATTGTAAATATTTATGCACCCAACATAGGAGCACCTCATTACATAAGGCAAATACTAACAGCCATAAAAGGGGAAATCGACAGCAACACAATCATAGGGGACTTTAACACCCCACTTTCACCAATGGACAGATCATCCAAAATGAAAATAAATAAGGAAACACAAGCTTTAAATGATACATTAAACAAGATGGACTTAATTGATATTTATAGGACATTCTACCCAAAAACAACAGAATACACATTTTTCTCAAGTGCTCATGGAACATTCTCCAGGATAGATCATATCTTGGGTCATAAATCAAGCCTTGGTAAACTTAAGAAAATTGAAATCGTATCAAGTATCTTTTCCGACCACAACGCTATGAGACTAGATATCAATTACAGGAAAAGATCTGTAAAAACTACAAACACATGGAGGCTACACAATACATTATTTAATAATGAAGTGACTACTGAAGAAATCAAAGGGGAAATCAAAAAATACCTAGAAACAAATGACAATGGAGATACGACGACCCAAAACCTATGGGACGCAGGAAAAGCAGTGCTAAGAGGGAAGTTTATAGCAATACAAGCCTACCTCAAGAAACAGGAAACATCTCGAATAAACAACCTAACCTTGCACCTGAAGCAATTAGAGAAAGAAGAACAAAAAAACCCCGAAGCCAGCAGAAGGAAAGAAATTATAAAGATCAGGTCAGAAATAAATGAAAAAGAAATGAAGGAAACAATAGCAAAAATCAATGAAACTAAAAGCTGGTTCTTTGAGAAGATAAACAAAATTGAGAAACCATTAGCCAGACTCATCAAGAGAAAAAGGGAGAAGACTCAGATCAATAGACTTAGAAATGAAAAAGGAGAAGTAACCACTGACACTGCAGAAATACAAAAGATCATGAGAGATTACTACAAGCAACTCTATGCCAATAAAATGGACAACCCTGAAGAAATGGACAGATTCTTAGAAATGCACAAACTGCCGAGACTGAACCAGGAAGAAATAGAAAATATGAACAGACCAATCACAAGCAATGAAATTGAAACTGTGATTAAAAACCTTCCAACAAACAAAAGCCCAGGACCAGATGGCTTCACAGGTGAATTCTATCAAACATTTAGAGAAGAGCTAACACCTATCCTTCTCAAACTCTTCCAAAATATTGCAGAGGGAGGAACACTCCCCAACTCATTCTACGAGGCCACCATCACCCTGATACCAAAACCAGACAAAGATGTCACAAAGAAAGAAAACTACAGGCTAATATCACTGATGAACATAGATGCAAAAATCCTCAACAAAATACTAGCAAACAGAATCCAACAGCACATTAAAAGGATCATACACCATGATCAAGTGGGGTTTATCCCAGGAATGCAAGGATTCTTCAATATACGCAAATCAATCAATGTGATACACCATATTAACAAATTGAAGGAGAAAAACCATATGATCATCTCAATAGATGCAGAGAAAGCTTTCGACAAAATTCAACAACCATTTATGATAAAAGCCCTGCAGAAAGTAGGCATAGAGGGAACTTTCCTCAACATAATAAAGGCCATATATGACAAACCCACAGCCAACATTGTCCTCAATGGTGAAAAAGTGAAACCATTTCCACTAAGATCAGGAACAAGGCAAGGTTGCCCACTGTCACCACTATTATTCAACATAGTTTTGGAAGTGTTAGCCACAGCAATCAGAGAAGACAAAGAAATAAAAGGAATCCAAATCAGAAAAGAAGAAGTAAAGCTGTCACTATTTGCAGATGACATGATACTATACATAGAGAATCCTAAAGATGCTACCAGAAAACTCCTAGAGCTAATCAATGAATTTGGTAAAGTAGCAGGATACAAAATAAATGCACAGAAATCTCTTGCATTTCTATACACTAATGATGAAAAATCTGAAAGTGAAATTAAGAAAACACTCCCATTTACCATTGCAACAAAAAGAATAAAATATCTAGGAATACACCTACCTAAGGAGACAAAAGACCTGTATGCAGAAAATTATAAGACACTGATGAAAGAAATTAAAGATGATACAAATAGATGGAGAGATATACCATGTTCCTGGATTGGAAGAATCAACAATGTGAAAATGACTCTACTACCCAAAGCAATCTACAGATTCAATGCAATCCCTATCAAACTACCACTGGCATTTTTCACAGAAGTAGAACAAAAAATTTCACAATTTGTATGGAAAGAGAAAAGACCCTGAATAGCCAAAGCAATCTTGAGAACGAAAAATGGAGCTGGGGGAATCAGGCTTCCTGACTGCAGACTATATTAGAAAGCTACAGTAATCAAGACAGTTTGGTACTGGCACAAAAACAGAAATATAGATCAATGGAACAGGATAGAAAGCCCAGAGATAAACCCACACACATATGGTCACCTTATCTTTGATAAAGGAGGCAAGAATATACAGTGGAGAAAAGACAGCCTCTTCAATAAGTGGTGCTGGGAAAATTGGATAGGTACATGTAAAAGTATGAAATTAGAACACTCCCTGACACCATGCACAAAAATAAACTCAAAATGGATTAAAGACCTAAGTGTAAGGGCAGACACTATCAAACTCTTAGAGGAAAACATAGGCAGAACACTCTATGACATACATCACAGCAAGATTCTTTTTGACCCAGCTCCCAGAGAAATGGAAATAAGAACACAAATAAACAAATGGGACCTAATGAAACTTAAAAGCTTTTGCACAGCAAAGGAAACCATAAACAAGACCAATAGACAACCAGTAGAATGGGAGAAAATATTTGCAAATGAAGCAACTGACAAAGGATTAATCTCCACGATTTACAAGCAGCTCATGCAGCTCAATAACAAAAAAACGAACAACCCAATCCAAAAATGGGCAGAAGACCTAAATAGACATTTCTCCAAAGAAGATATACAGATGGGCTACAGACACGTGAAAGAATGCTCAACATCATTAATCATTAGAGAAATGCAAATCAAAACTACAATGAGATATCATCTCACACCGGTCAGAATGGCCATCATCAAAAAATCTACAAACAATAAATGCTGGAGAGGGTGTGGAGGAAAGGGAACACTCTTGCACTGTTGGTGGGAATGTAAATTGATACAGCCACTATGGAGAACAGTATGGAGGTTCCTGAAAAAAACTACAAATAGAACTACCATACGACCCAGCAATCCCAATACTGGGCATATACCCTGAGAAAACCATAGGTCAAAAAGAGTCATGTACCAAAATGTTCATTGCAGCTCTATTTACAATAGCCAGGACATGGAAGCAACCTAAATGTCCATCGACAGATGAATGGATAAAGAAGATGTGGCACATATATACAATGGAATATTACTCAGCCATAAAAAAGAAATGAAATGGAGGTGTTTGTAATGAGGTGGATGGAGTTAGAGTCTGTCATACAGAGTGAAGTAAGTCAGAAAGAGACAAACAAATACAGTATGCTAACACATATATACGGAATCTAAGGGAAAAAAAAAAAGGCCATGAAGAACCTAGTGGCAAGACGGGAATAAAGACACAGACCTAGTAGAGAATGGACTTGACGATATGGGGAGGGGGTGGGGTGAGATGTGACAGGGTAAGAGAGTGTCATGGACATATATACACTACCAAATGTAAAATAGATAACTAGTGGGAAGCAGCCGCATAGCACAGGGAGATCAGCTCGGTGCTTTGTGACCACCTAGAGGGGTGGGATGGGGAGGGTAGGAGGGAGGGAGATGCAAGAGGGAAGAGAAATGGGAACATATTGTATATGTATAACTGATTCACTTTGTTATAAAGCAGAAGCTAACAAACTATTGTAAGGCAATTATACTTCAATAAATATGTTTAAAAAAAAATGATGCTTGATATGATTTCAATTTTCTTAAATTGACCAAGGCTTGATTTGTGACCCAAGATGTAACCTATGCTGGAGAATATTCCGTGTGTACTTGAGAAGAAAATGTATTCTGATGCTTTCAGATAGAATGTCCATTAAATATCAAATAAGTGTATCTGGCTTAATGTGACATTTAAGGTTTGTGTTTCCTTATTAATTTTCTGTCTGGTTGACCTGTTCATTGATGAAAGTTAGGTATTAAAGTGCCCTACTATTATTGGATTACTGTTGACTTCTGCTTTTATGGCTGTTAGCCTTTGCCTTATCAATTGAGGTGCTCCTGTGTTGAGAGCATAAATATTTACAATTGTTATATATTCTTCTTGGATTGATCCCTTGATCATTGTGTGGTGTCCTTCCTTGTCCTTTGTAAGAGTGTCCATTTTATTTTATATATTTATTAAATATTTTTTTAATTTTAATTTTGTTAAATTTATTTTTTTAAACATCTTTATTGAAGTATAATTGCTTCACAATGGTGTGTTAGTTTCTGCTTTATAACAAAGTGAATCAGCTACACATATACACACGTTCCCATATCTCCTCCCTCCTGCATCTCCCTCCCTCCCACCCTCCCCATCCCACCCCCCAAGGCGGTCACAAAGCACTGAGCTGATCTCCCTGTGCTATGCGGCTGCTTCCCACTAGCTATCTATTTTACATTTGGCAGTGTATATATGTCCATGACACTCTCTCACCCTGTCACATCTCACCCCACCCCCTCCCCATATCCTCAAGTCCATTCTTTAGTAGGTCTGTGTCTTTATTCCCATCTTGCCACTAGGTTCTTCATGACCTTTTTTTTTTTCCTTAGATTCCATATATATGTGTTAGCATACTGTATTTGTTTTTCTCTTTCTGACTTACTTCACTCTGTAGGACAGACTCTAACTCCATCCATCTCATTACAAATACCTCCATTTCATTTCTTTTTATGGCTGAGCAATATTCCATTGTATATATGTGCCACATCTTCTTTATCCATTCATCCGATGGTGGACACTTAGGTTGCTTCCATGTCCTGGCTATTGTAAATAGAGCTGCAATGAACATTTTGGTACATGACTCTTTTTGAATTATGGTTTTCTCAGGGTATATGCCCAGTGGTGGGATTGCTCGGTCGTATGGTAGTTCTATTTTTAGTTTTTTAAGGAACCTCCATACTGTTCTCCATAGTGGCTGTATCAATTTACATTCCCACCAACAGTGCAAGAGTGTTCCCTTTTCTCCACACCCTCTCCAGCATTTATTGTTTGTAGATTTTTTGATGATGGCCATTCTGACAGGTGTGAGATGATACCTCATTGTAGTTTTGATTTGCATTTCTCTCAAGATTAATGATGTTGAGCATCCTTTCATGTGTCTGTTGGCCATCTGTATATCTTCTTTGGAGAAATGTCTATTTAGGTCTTCTGCCCATTTTTGGATTGGGTTGTTTGTTTTTTTGTTATTGAGCTGCATGAGCTGCTTGTAAATCTTGGAGATTAATCCTTTGTCAGTTGCTTCATTTGCAAATATTTTCTCCCATTCTGAGGGTTGTCTTTTGGTCTTGTTTATGGTTTCCTTTGCTGTGCAAAAGCTTTTAAGTTTCATTAGGTCCCATTTGTTTATTTGTGTTTTTATTTGCATTTCTCTAGGAGCTGGGTCAAAAGGATCTTGCTGTGATTTATGTCATAGAGTGTTCTTCCTCTGTTTTCCTCTAAGAGTTTGATAGTGTCTGGCTTTACACTTAGGTCTTTAATCCATTTTGAGTTTATTTTTGTGTATGGTGTCAGGGAGTGTTCTAATTTCATACTTTTACATGTACCTGTCCAATTTTCCCAGCACCACTTATTGAAGAGGCTGTCTTTTCTCCACTGTATATGCTTGCCTCCTTTATCAAAGATAAGGTGACCATACGTGCGTGGGTTTATCTCTGGGCTTTCTATCCTGTTCCATTGATCTATATTTCTGTTTTTGTGCCACTACCAAACTGTCTTGATTACTGTAACTTTGTAATATAGTCTGTAGTTAGGGAGCCTGATTCCTCCAGCTCCATTTTTCATTCTCAAGATTGCTTTGGCTATTCGGGGCCTTTTGTGTCTCCATACAAATTGTGAAATTTCTTGTTCTAGTTCTGTGAAAAATGCCAGTGGTAGTTTGTTAGGGATTAAATTTATTTTTTAACATCTTTATTGCAGTATAATTGCTTCACAATGGTGTGTTAGTTTCTGCTTTATAACAAAGTGAATCAGCTATACATATACATATATCCCCTTATCTCCTCCTTCTTGCATCTCCGTCCCATACTGCCTATCCCACAACTCTAGGTGGTCACAAAGCACTGAGCTGATCTCCCTGTGCTATGTGGCTGCTTGCCACTAGCTATCAATTTTACATTTGGTGGTGTATATATGTCAAGGCCACTCTCTCACTTCGTCCCAACATACCCTTCCCCCTTCCCATGTCCTTAAGTCCATTCTCTACATCTGCATCTTTATTCCATCTTGCACCTAGGTTCTTCAGGACAATTTTTTTTTTTTTAGATTCCATATATATGTGTTAGCATACGGTATTTGTTTTTCACTTTCTAACTTACTTCACTATGTATGAGAGTCTCTAAGTCCATCCATAGCTCTGCAAATTGCACAATTTAGTTCCTTTTTATAGCTGAGTAACATTCCACTGTATATATGTACATTTTCTTTATCCATTCTTCTGTAGATGGACATTTACATTGCTTCCATGTCCTGGCTATTGTAAACAGAACTGCAATGAACATTGTGTTGCATATGTATTTTTGAATTATGGTTTTCTCAGAGTATATGCCCAGTAATGGGATTGCTGGGTCATATGGTAATTCTATTTTAGTTTTTTAAGGAACCTCCATACTGTTCTCCATAATGGCTGTATCAATTTACATTCCCACCAACAGTGCAAGAGGGTTCCCTTTTCTCCACACCCTCTCCAGCATTTATTGTTTCTAGGTTTTTGGATGATGGCCATTGTGACCGGTGTGAGGTGATACCTCATTGTAGTTTGGATTTTCATTTCTCTAATGATTAGTGATGTTGAGCATCCTTTCATGTGTTTGTTGGCAATCTGTATATCTTCTCTGGAGAAGTGTTTTTTAGGTCTTCTGCCCATTTTTGGATTGGGTTGCTTATTATTTGGTATTGAGCTGCATGAGCTGCTTGTATATTTTGGAGATTAATCCTTTGTCAGTTGCTTCCTCTGCAAATATATTCTCCCATTCTGAGGGTTATCTTTTTGTCTTGTATATGGTTTCCTTTGCTGTGCAAAAGCTTTTAAGTTTCATTAGGTCCCATTTGTTTTTGTTTGTTTGTTTGTTTTTATTTCCATTCTCTAGGAGTTGCCTCAAAAAGGATCTTGCTGGGATTTATGTCACAGAGAGTTCTGTGTATGTTTTCCTCTAAGAGTTTTATAGTGTCTGGCCTTATATTTAGGTCTTTAATCCAAATTGAGTTTATTTTTGTGTATAGTTTTAGGGAGTGTTCTAATTTTATTCTTTTACATGTAGCTGTCCAGTTTTCCCAGCACCACTTATTAAAGAGGCTGTCTTTTCTCCATTGAATATTCTTGCCTCCTTTATCAAAGATAAGTTGACCATATGCACGTGGGTTTATCTCCTAGCCTTCTATCCTGTTCCATTGATCTATATTTCTTTTTTTTGTACAAGTATCATACTGTCTTGGTTACTGTAGCTTTGTAGTATACTAGGAAGTCAGGGAGCCTGCTTCCTCCAGCTCCATTTTTCTTTCTCAAGATTGCTTTGGCTCTTTGAGGTCTTTTGTGTTTCCATACTAAATGTGACATTTTTTGTTCTAGTTCTTTGGAAAAATGTCATTGGTAGTTTGATAGGGATTGCATTGAATCTGTAGATTGGTTTGGGTAGTAGAGTCATTTTCACAATGTTGATTCTTCCAATCCAAGAACATTGTATATCTCTCCATCTATTTGTATCAGCTTAAATTCTTTCATCTGTGTCTTATAGTTTTCTGCATAAATGTCCTTTGTCTCCTTAGGTAGGTATATACCTAGATATAGTATTCTTTTTGATGCAATGGTAAATGGGAGTGTTTCCTTAACTTCTATTTCAGATATTTCATCATTAGTGTATCGGAATGCGAGAGGGTTCTGTGCATTAATTTTGCATTCTGCAACTTTACCAAATTCATTGATTAACTGTAGTAGCTTTCTGGTAGCATCTTTAGGATTCTCTATGTATAGTATCATGTCATCTGCAAACAGTGACTGTTTCACTATTTATTTTCCAATTTGGATTCTTTTATTTGTTTTTCTTCTCTGATTGCTGTGGCTAAAACTTCCAAAACTATTTGAATAATAGTGGTGAGAGTGAGCAACCTTGTCTTGTTCCTGATCTTAGTGGAAATGGTTTCACTTTTTCACCATAGAGAAAGATGTTGGCTGTGGGTTTTGTCATATACGGGCTTTATTATGTTGAGGTAAGTTCCCTCTATGCCTACTTTCTGCAGGGTTTTTATCATAAATGGGTGTTGAATTATGTCAAAAGCTTTTTCTGCCTGTACTGAGATGATCATATATTTTTTCTCCGTCAATTGTTAATATGGTGTATCATATTGATTGTTTTGCGTATATTGAAGAATCCTTGCATTCTTGGGATAAACCCCACTTGATCATGGTGTATGATCCCTTTAAAGTGCTGTTGGATTCTGTTTGTTAGTATTTTGTTGAGGGTTTTTGCATCTATGTTCATCAGTGATATTTGCCTGTAGCTTTCTTTTCTACTGACATTTTTGTCTGATTTTGGTGTCAGGGTGATGGTGGCCTCATAGAATGAGTTGGGCGTGTTCCTTCCTCTGCTATATTTTGGAAGGGTTTGAGAAGGTTAGGTGTTAGCTCTTCTCTAAATGTTGGATAGAATTCTCCTGTGAAGCCATCTGGTCCTGGGCTTTTGTTTGTTGGAAGATTTTTAATCACAGTCTCAATTTCAGTGCTTGTGATTGGCCTGTTTATATTTTCTATTTCTTCCTGGTTCAATCTCAGAAGGTTGTGCTTTTCTAAGAATTTGTCCATTTCTTCCAGGTTTTCCATTTTATTGGCATATATTTGCTTGTAGTAATCTGTCATGATCCTTTGTAGTTCTGCAGTGTCAGTTGTTACTTCTCTATTTTCATTTCTAATTCTATTAATTTGAGTCTTCTCCCTTTTTTTCTTGATGAATCTGGCTAATGGTTTGTCAATTTTGTTTATCTTCTCAAAGAACCAGCTTTTAGTTTTATTGATTTTTGTTATCATTTCCTTCATTTTTTTTCATTTATTTGTGATCTGATGTTTATGATTTCTTTCCATCTACTAACATTGGGGATATTTATTATTCTTTCTCTTATTGCTTTAGGTGTAAAATTAGGTTGTTTATTTGAGATGTTTCTTCTTTCTTGAGATAAGATTATATTGCTCTAAACTTCCCTCTTAGGGCTGCCTTTGCTGCATTCCATAGGTTTCGGTCATCATGTTTTCATTGTCATTTGTTTCTAGGTAGTTTTTGATTTCCTCAGTGATCTCTGCATTATTTAGTAGTGAATTGTTTAGCGTCCATGTGTTTATAGTTTTTACAGATTTTTTCCTGTAATTGATAACTAGTCTCATAGTGTTGTGGTCAGAAAAGATACTTGATGTGAGTTCAAATTTCTTAAATTTACCAAGGGTTGTTTTGTGACCCAAGATATGATCTATCCTGGAGAATGTTCCATGAGCACTTGAGAAGAAATTGTATTCTGTTGTTTTTGAATGGAATATTCTGCAAATACCTATTAAGTCTGTCTTGTTTAATGTATCATTTAAAGCTTGTGTTTCCTTGTTTAGTTTCATTTTGGATGATCTGCCCATTGGTGAAAATGGGGTGTTAAAGTCCCCTACTATGAATATGTTACTGTCGATTTCCCCTTTTATGGCTGTTAACCTTTGCCTTATGTGTTGAGGTGCTCCTATGTTGGGTGCATAAATATTTACAACTGTTATATCTTCTTCTTGGATTGATCCCTTGATCATTATGTAGTGTCCTTCTTTGTCTCTTGTAATAGTCCTTATTTTAAAGTCTATTTTGTCTGATATGAGAATTGCTACTCCATCTTTCTTTTGATTTCCATTTGCATGGAATATCTTTTTCCATCCCCTCACTTTCAGTCTGTATGTGTCCCTAGGTCTGATATAGGTCTCTTGTAGACAGCATATATATGGGTCTTGTTTTTGTAACCATTCAGCCAGTCTATGTCTTTTGCATGGAACATTTAACCCATTTACATTTAAGGTAGTTATCAATATGTGTGTTCCTATTACAATTTTCTTAATTGTTTTGGGTTTGTTATTGTAGGTCTTTTCCTTCTCTTCTGTTTCCTGCTTAGGGAAGTTCCTTTAGCATTTGTTGTAAAGCTGGTTTGGTGATGTTGAATTCTCTCAGCTTTTGCTTGTCTGTAAACGTTTTAATTTCTCTGTCGAATCTGAATGAGATCCCTGCTGGGTAGAGTAACCTTGGTTGTAGGTTTTTCGCTTTCATCCATTTAAATATTTCCTGCCACTCCCTTCTGGCTTGCAGAGTTTCTGCTGAAAGATCAGCTGTTAACCTTATGGGGATTCTCCTGTATGTTATTTGGTGCTTTTCCCTTGTTGTTTTTAATATTCTTTCTTTGTATTTAATTTTTGATAGTTTGATTAATATGTGTCTTGACGTGTTTCTCCTTTGATCTATCCTGTATGGGACTCTCTGCCCTTCCTGGACTTGATTGATTATTTCGTTACCCATGTTAGGGAAGGTTTAAACTATATTCTCTTCAAATATTCTCTTAGTCCCCTTTTTTTTTCTCTTTCTCTTCTAGGACCCCTTTTGTTCGAATGTTGGTGCACTTAATGTTGTCCCACAGGTCTCTGAGATTGTCCTCAATTCTTTTCATTCTTTTTTCTTTATTTTGCTCTGCAGTATTTATTTCCACTATTTTACCTTCCTAGATCACTTATCCGTTCTTCTGCCTCAGTTGTTCTGCTATTTATTCCTTTTAGAGAATTTTTAATTTCATTTATTGTGTTGTTCATCATTGTTTGTTTGCTCTTTAGTCTTCTAGGTCCTTGTTAAAGATTTCTTGTAGTTTCTCCATTCATTTTACATGATTTTAAATCATCTTTACTGTCATTACTGTGAATTCTTTTTCAGGTAGACTGATTATTTCCTCTTCATTTGTTTGGTCTGGTGAGTTTTTATCTTGCTACTTCATCTGCTGTGTATTTCTGTCTTCTCATTTTGCTTAACTTACTGTGTTTGGGGTCTCCTTTTTGCAGGCTGCAGGTTCATAGTTCCAATTGTTTTTGGTGTCTGCTCTCTGTGGATAAGTTTGGTTCAGTGGTGTGTGTAGGATTACTGGTGGAGGAGACTGGTGCCTGTGTTCTGGTGGATGAGGCTGTATCTTGTCTTTCTGGTGGGCAGGACCACTTCTGGTGGTGTGTTTTGCTGTGTCTGTGAACTTATTATGATTTTAGGCAGCCTCTCTGCTAATGTGTGGAGTTGTGTTCCTGTCTTGCTAGTTGTTGGCATAGGGAGTACATCACTCTAGCTTGCTGGTCATTGAGTGGAGCTGGGTCTTAGCGTTGTGGTGGAGATCTCTGGGTTGCCATTTGATATTACGTTGGGATAGGAGGTCTCTGGTGGACCGGTGTCCTGGACTTGGCTCTCCCAGCTCAGAGGCTCAGGCCTGACACCCGGCTGGCACACCAATACCCTGTCTGCCACACAGCTCAGATGGAAAGGCTGAAAAAAAAAGACAGACAGAAAGAAAAAATATTAAATAAAATAAAGTTATTAAAATAAAAAATATTAAAATACAAAAATTATAATAAAAAAAGAAAGAGGGAAATAAAGAAGAGAGCAACCAAACCAAAAAACAAATCCACCAGTGATAACAAGCACTAAAAACTGTACTAAAAATAAAGAAAAATCGGAGAGACAGAACCCTAGGACAAATGGTAAAAACAAATCTATACAGACAAAATCACACAAAGAAGCATACACATACACACTCACAAAAAGACAGAAGGGAAAAATATACATATATATATAAGAAAAATGGAAGTGTACAACCAAATCAATAAACAAATCTACCAATGACAATAAGCTCTAAATACTAAACTAAAATACACATAAAACCAGAAACAAATTTCATGCAGAAAGCAAACCCCAAGTCTACAGTTGCTCCCAAAGTCCACCACCTCAATTTTGGGATGATTCATTGTCTATTTAGGTATTCCACAGATACAGTGTTCTTCAAATTGATTTTCGGATTTAATCTGCTGCTCCTGAGGCTGCTGGGAGAAATTTCCTGTTCTCTTCTTTGTTTGCACAGCTCCTGGCGTTCAGCTTTGTGTTTGTATCTGCCTCTGCGTGTAGGTCACCTAAGGGCATCTGTTCCCTGCCCAGACAGGAAGAGTTAAAAGAGACGCTGATTAGGGGGCTCTGGCTCACTCAGGCCAGTGGGAGGGAGGGGTACAGAATGCGGGATGAGCCTGGGGTGTCAGAGGCCGGTGTGACGTTTCACCATCCTGTGGCATGCCGTGTGTTCTTCCAGGGAAGTTGTCCCTGGATCACGGGACACAGGTAATGGCAGGTTGCACAGGGGAAGGAATGGCAGGCTGCACAGGCTCCTTGCAGGGGAAGTGTGGATTGTGACATGTGCTTGCACACAGGATTCTTGGTGGCTGCAGCAGCAGCCTTAGCATCTCATGCCCGTCTCTCATGTCTGTGCTGATAACCGCAGCTCACGCCCTTCTCTGGAGCTCTTTTAGGTGGTGCTCTGAATCCCCTCTCCTCACGCACCATGAAACAATGGTCTCTTTCCTCTTCAGCAGGTCCAGACATTTTCCCGGGCTCCCTCGCAGCTAGCTGTGGTGCACTACCCCCCTTCAGCCTGTGTTCACACAGCCTACCCCAGTCCTCTCCCTGGGATCTGACCTCCAAAGCCCAAGCCTCAGCTCCCAGCCCCAACCCACCTCAGCGGGTGAGCAGACAAGCATCTCAAGCTGGTGAGTTCTGGCCAGCACTGATCCTCTGGGAATCTCTCTGCTTTGCCCTCTGCACCAATGTTGCTGCACTCTCCTCTGTGGCTCCATAGCTTCCCCCCTGCCCACTCCCCATCTCTGCCAGTGAAGGGGCTTCCTAGTGCATGGAAACTTTTCCTCCTTCACAACTCCCTCCCAGAGGTGCAGGTACCGTCCCTATTCTTTTGTCTCTGTTTTTCCTTTTTACTTTTGCCCTACCCATGTACGTGGGGAGTTTCTTGCCTTTTGGGAAGTCTGAGGTCTTCTGCCATGGTTCAGTAGGTGTTCTGTAGGAGTTGTTCCACATGTACATGTATTTTTGATGTATCTGTGGGGAGGAAGGTGATCTCCACATCTTAGTCCTCCACCATCTTGAAGGCGCCTCAACAGTGTTTATTTCAAAGTCTATGTTGCCTGTTATGAGTATTGCTACTAAAGCTTTCTTTTGGTTTCCATTAGCATGGAATATATTTTTCCATCCCTTCAGTTTCAGTCTGAATGTGTCCCTAGATCTGAAGTGGGTCTCTTGTAGACTGCTTATTTATGGGTCTTGTTTTTGTATCCATTCAGCCAGCCTATGTCTTTTGGTTGGAGTGTTTAATCCATTTATATTTAAGGTAATTATCAGTATGTATGTTCCAATTGACATTTTCTTAATTGTTTTGGGTTTGTTTTCGTAGGTCTTTTTCCTTCCCTTCCTCTTTTGTTCTCTTCCCTTGTGATTTGATAACTCTCTTTGGTTTGTGTTTGGTTTGCTTTTTCTTTTTTTGTGTGTGTGTATCTATTGTAGCCTTTTGGTTTGCCATTCCCATGAGGTTATGTTATAGCTGTATATATGTGTACAAGATTGTCTTAAGTTCCTGGTCTCTTTCCTGCCTAGAGAAGTTCCTTTAGCATTTGTTGTAAAGCTGGTTTGGTGGTGCTGAATTCTTAGTTTTTGCTTGTCTTTAAACTTTTGTTTTCTCCATTAAATCTGAATGACAGCCTTGCTGGGTAGAGTATTCTTGGTTGTAGGTTTTTCCCTTTCATCACTTTAGATATATTGTGCCACTATCTTCTGACCTGCAGAGTTTCTGCTGAATATCAGCTGATCACCTTATGGGGATTCCTTTATATGTTACTTGTTGCTTTTCCCTTGTTGCTTTTAATAGATTTTCTTTGTCTTTAATTTTTGTTAATTTGATTAATATGTGTCTCAATTGTTCCTCCTTGGGTTTATCCTGTATGCGACTCTCTGCACTTCCTAGATTGGGTGCTTATTTCCTTTCCCGTGTTAAGGAAATTTTCGACTATAATCTCTGCATATATTTTCTCAAATACTTTCTCTTTCTCTTCTTCTGGGACCCCTATAATGAGAATGATATTGGGTTTAATGTTGCCCCAGATGTTTCTGAGACTGTTGTCATTTATTTTCATTATTTTTTCTATATTCTGTTTTGTGGCAGTGATTTCCACCATTCTATCTTCCAGCTCATATATCCATTCTTCTGCCTCAGTTATTCTGCTATTGATTAATTCTAGTGTATTTTTCATTTTAGTTATTTTATTGTTCATGTCTGTTCTTTAGTTCTTCTAATTCTTCTTTGTTAAACATTTCTTGTATCTTCTTTATCTGTGCCTTCATTCTTTTTCTGAGCTTTTTGATCATCTTTATTATCACTACTCTGATTTTTTTTCTGGTAGATTGATTATCTCCTCTTCATTTAGTCGTTCTTATAGGTTTTTATCTTGCTCCTTCATCTGGGACATATTCCTCTGCCATCTCATTTTGTTTAACTTACTGTATTTGTGGCCTCCTTTCCGCAAGCTGCAAGATTATAGTTCCTCTTGCCTCTGGTATCTGCCCCCTGAGGTGTGGTTGGTCCAAGGGCTTGTGCAGGTTTCCTGGTGGAGGGATTGGTGCCTCCACTCTGGTGGGCAGAGCTGTATCTTGTCCTGCTGCTGGGCAGGGCCATGCCAAGGAGTGTATTTTGGTGTGTCTGTGAACTTAGTATGAGTTTAGGCAGCCTGTCTGCTGATGAGTGTGTCTGTGTTCCTGTCTTGAAGGTTGTTTGGCCTGAGGCATTCCAGGATTGTAGCCTGCAGGCTGTTGGGTGGGGCTGGGTCTTGGTGCCAAAATGGGGACCTGCAGAAGATCTCATGTTGGGTACTATTCTCTGGGACCTCTACTATCAGTCCCCTTGCCCCCACAGTGACTTACAGCCACCCCCCTCTTCCCCAGGAGACCCTTCAAGACTCCTAGGTAGGTCTAACCCAGGTTCCTATGGAGGTACTGCTTTGTGCTTCATCCCAGTGCATGTGAGACCTTGTGCAGCACCACCTGTTGAAGAGATTATCTTTTCTCCATTGTATATTCTTGCCTCCTTTGCTGTAGATTAATTAACCATAGGTGCATGGGTTTATTTCTAGGCTTTATATTCTGTTCCATTGATCTATATGTCTGTTTTTGTGCTGGCATCATGCAGTTTCAATTACTGTAACTTTATTCTATATTCTGAAGTCTGAAATGCTTATACCTCCAGGTTTGTTTGCTCTTTTTTCTCAATACTTCTTTGGCAATTTGGGGTTTTTTGTGGTCCTGCATGAATTTTACAATTATTTGTTCTAATTCTGTTAAAATGTCAGGATTAAAATTTCATTAAACCTATAGAGGGTTTTGGGTAATATGGCCATTTAAAAAATATTAATTCTTCCAATCTGGGGTATAACATCTTATGGAAAAACCCCAACGAATGTTTTGTCCAACTCAATATCATGTTATCTGCAAGTAGTGACAGTTTTACTTCTCAGATTCCAATTTGGATGATTTTTATTTCTTTTTCTTATCTGATTGCTTTAGCTAGGACTTCTAATTCTATGTTAACTAGAAGTGGTGAGAGTGGACATACTTGTCTTGTTCCTGATTTTAGAGGAAAACCTAAATTTTTTACAATGGAGTATGATGTTAGCTCTGAGTTTGTCATCAATGGCCTTTAATATGTTGAGATATGTTCCATCTATACCAACTTTGATGAGAATTTTTATCATGAGTTGATGTAGAATTTCATCAAATAATTTTACTCTGTCTATTGATGTAATCATGTGATTTTCATTCTTACTTTTGTTAATATTGTGTATCACATTGCTTGACTTGCAGATATTGAACAATTGTTCTAACCCTGGACCTGGAAAAAATCCCACTAGACCATAGTGTATGATCATTTTTATATATCTTTGCATTAGGTTTACTAATATTTTATTGAGGATATTTGCATTTATATACATCAGATATATTGGCCTCTAATTTTCTTTTTCTTTCTTTTTTTTTGTAGCGCCTAGGTCTGGTTTTGGTATCAAGGTAATTGTGGCCTCATAGAATAAAATTGGGGAATATTACTTCCTGTTCAATTTTTTGAAATAGTTTGAGAAGGATAAGTAGCTCTTTTTTATGTTTGGTAGAATTCCCCTGTGAAGCTTCATATGCTGGGAGATTTTTTTTTTAATTCATTAATTTATTAATTAATTTATTTATTTTTGGCTGTGTTGGGTCTTCGTTTCTGTGTGAGGGCTTTCTCTAGTTGCGGCGAGTGGGGGCCACTCTTCATCGAGGTGCGTGGGCCTCTCACTATCGTGGCCTCTCTTGTTGCAGAGCACAGGCTCCAGACAGTCAGGCTCAGTAGTTGTGGCTCATGGGCCCAGTTGCCCCACGGCATGTGGGATCCTCCCAGACCAGGGCTCGAACCCTGTCCGCTGCATTAGCAGGCAGACTCTCAACCACCAGGGAAGCCCTGCTGGGAGATTTGATTACTAATTCATTTCACTACTAGTGATAAATCTGTTCATATTGTCTATTTCTTCCTGATTCAGTCTTGGAAGATTTTATGTTTCTAGAAATTCATCTATTTTTTCTAAGTTGTTGAATTTGTTGACATATGACTGTAGTATTCTCTTATGATTTTTTTGTATCTCTATGATATTCCTTCTAATTTCTCCTCATTCATTTCTTATTTTGTTTATTTGGTACTTTCTCTTTTTTTAAATGACTGTGGCTAAAATCTTACTAATTTTGTTTATCTTTTCAAAAAAACAACTCTTAGTTTTATTGATATTTTTTGTTCTTTTCGTCTCTATTTTATTTATTTTACTCTGATCTTCCCTCTTAGAACTCTTTTAGCTGTGTCACATAGATAGTGGAAACTTGTATTTTAAATTTCATTTGTCTTGAGGTATTTTCTGATTTCCTCTTTGATTTTTTCATTGATCCATTTGTTTTTTAGTAGCATGATTTTTAGCCTAGATATGTTTGTTTCTTTGTTTTTCCCATTTGTCTTCCTGTCATAGATTTCTAGTTTTACACCATTGTGGTCAGAAAATATGCTAGATAGAATTTCTATCCTCATAAACTTTTTGAGACTTGTAGTCTAGCGTGTGATCTATCCTTGGGAATGTACCATGTGCAAAAGAAAGCATATTCTGCTGTTTTGGGGGTGAAAAGTCCTGGGGATATCTAATTCAGTGAATCTGGTCTAATGTTTCATTTAAGACCACTTTTACAGTATTGTTTTTCTGTTTGGAAGATATATCCATTGATGTAAGTCCATTACAGTATTGTATTACTGTCAATGTCTCCCTTTATCTCTGTTGATATTTGCTTGATGTATTTAGGTACTGCTGTATTGGGTGTGTATATGTTAACAAGTGTAATATCCTCTTCTTGTATTTATACCTTTATCATTATATAATTCCCTTTTTTGTCTTTTGTTGTAGAATTTTTTTTAAGTAAGCTTATTTTATTTTATTTTATTTATTTTGGCTGTGCTGTGCAGCTTGTGGGATCTTAGTTTCCCAACCAGAGATCAAGCGTGACAGAATCCTAGCTACTGGACCTCCAGGGAATTCCCTAGACATTGTTTCAAAGTCTGCTTTGATACAAACACATGGAGGGTAAACAATACACTACATAATAACCAAGAGCTCACTGAAGAAAGCAAAGAGGAAATCAAAACTACCGAGAAAAAAATGACAATGAAAATAAAATGACACAAAACCTATGGGATGCAGCAAAAGCAGTTCAAAAAAGGAAGCTTATAGCAGTATAATCCTACATTAAGAAAGAAGAAACATCTCAAATAAACAACCTAAACTTACACTGAAAGCAATTAGAGAAAGAAGAACAAAAAGACACCAAAGTTAGCAGACGGAAAGAAATCATAATGATCAGATCATAAATAACGAAAAAGAAATGAAAGAAAAGATAGCAAAGATCAATAAATCTAAAAGCTAGTTCTTTGAGAAGATAAACAAAATTGATAAACCATTAGCCAGACTCATCAAGAAAAAAATGGAAAAGACTCAAATCAACAGAATTAAAAATGAAAAAGGAGAAGTAACAACGACACTGCAGAAATATAAAGGATCATGACAGATTACTACAAGCAACTATATTCCAAAAAAATGGACAACCTGGAAGAAATGGAAAAATTCTTAGAAATGCACAACCTTCCAAGACTGAACAGGAATAAATAAAAATTATGAACAGACAAATCACAAGCAGTGAAATGGAAACTGTGATTAAAAATCTTCCCACAAACAAAAGCCCAAGACCAGATGGCTTCACAGGCGAATTCTATCAAACACTTAGAGAAGAGCTAACACCTATTCTTCTCAAATTCTTCCAAAATATAGCAGAGGGAGGAACACTCTTAAACTCATTCTAAGAGACCACCATCTAAGAGACCCTGATGCCAAAACCAGACAAAGGTGTAACAAAAAAAGAAAGCTATAGACCAATATCACTGATGAACATAGATGCAAAAATCCTCAACAAAATACTAGCAAACAGAATCCAACAGCACATTAAAAGGATCATACACCATGATCAAGTGGGGTTTATCCCAGGAATGCAAGGATTCTTCAATATACGCAAATCAATCAATGTGATACACCATATTAACAAATTGAAGGAGAAAAACCATATGATCATCTCAATAGATGCAGAAAGAGCTTTTGACAAAATTCAACACCCATTTATGATGAAAGCCCTGCAGAAAGTAGGCATAGAGGGAACTTACCTCAACATAATAAAGGCCATATATGACAAACCCACAGCCAACTTTGTTCTCAATGGTGAAAAACTGAAACCATTTCCACTAAGATCAGGAACAAGACAAGGTGCCTACTCTCACCACTATTATCCAACATAGTCTTGGAAGTGTTAGCCACAGCAATCAGAGAAGAAAAAGAAATAAAAGGAATCCAAATCAGAAAAGAAGAAGTAAAGCATTCACTGTTTCCAGATGACATGATCCTATACATAGAGAACCCTAAAGATGCTACCAGAAAACTACTAGAGCTAATCAATGAATTTGGTAAAGTAGCAGGTTACAAAATTAATGCACAGAAATCTCTTGCATTCCTATACACTAATGATGAAAAATCTGAAAGTGAAATTAAGAAAACACTCCCATTTACCATTGCAACAAAAAGAATAATATACCTAGGAATAAACCTACCTAAGAGACAAAAGACCTGTATGCAGAAAATTATAAGACACTGATGAAAGAAATTAAAGAAGATACAAATAGATGGAGAGATATACCATGTTCTTGGATTGGAAGAATCAACATTGTGAAAATGACTCTACTACACAAAGCATTCTACAGATTTAATGCAATCCCTATCAAACTACCACTGGCATTTTTCACAGAACTAGAACAAACAATTTCACAATTTGTATGGAAACACAAAAGAACCTGAATAGCCAAAGCAATCTTGAGAAAGAAATATGGAGCTGGAGGAATCAGGCTCCCTGACTTCAGACTATAATACAAAGCTACAGTAATCAAGACAGTATGGTACTGGCACAAAAACTGTAATAGAGATCAAAGGAACAGGATAGAAAACCCAGAGATAAACCCACGCATATATGGTCACCTTATCTTTGATAAAGGAGGTAAGAATGTACAATGGAGAAAAGACAGGCTCTTCAATAAGTGGAGCTGGGAAAACTGGACAGCTACATGTAAAAGAATGAAATTAAAACACTCCCTAACACCATACAGAAAAATAAACTCAAAATGGATTAAAGACCTAAACGTAAGGCCATGCACTATCAAACTCTTAGAGGAAAACATAGGCAGAACACTCTATGACATACATCACAGCAAGATTCTTTTTGACCCAGCTCCTAGAGAAATGGAAATAAAAACACAAATAAACAAATGGGACCTAATGAAACTTAAAAGCTTTTGCACAGCAAAGGAAACCATAAACAAGACGAAAAGACAACCCTCAGAATTGGAGAAAATATTTGCAAATGAAGCAATTGACAAAGGAATAATCTCCAAAATTTACAAGCAGCTCATGCAGCTCAATATCAAAATAAAGCAACCCAATTCAAAAATGGGCAGAAGACTTAAATAGACCTTTCTCCAAAGAAGATACACAGATTGCCAAGAAACACATGAAAGAATGCTCAACATCATTAATCTTGAGAGAAATGCAAATCAAAACTACAATGCGGTATCATCTCACACCAGTCAGAATGGCCATCATCAAAAACTCTACAAACAATAAATGCTGGAGAGGGTGTGGAGAAAAGGGAACCTCATACACTGTTGTTGGGAATGTAAACTGATACAGCCACCATGGAGAACAGTATGGAGTTTCCTTAAAGAACTAAAAATAGAACGACCATAGGACCCAGCAATCCCACTGCTGGGCATATACCCTGAGAACACCATAATTCAAAGAGTCATGTACCACAATGTTCATTGCAGCTCTATTTACAATAGGCAGGACATGGAAGCAACCTAAGTGTCCATCGACAGATGACTGGATAAAGATGTGGCACATATATACAATGGAATATTACTCAGCCATAAAAAGAAACGAAATTGAGTCATTTGTAGTGAGGTGGATGGACCTAGAGTTTGTCATACAGAATGAAGTAAGTCAGAAAGAGAAAAACAAATACCGTATTTTAACAGATATATATGGAATCTAAAGAAAAATATCATGAAGAACCTAGGGCAATATGTGAATAAAGACACAGACTTACTAGAGAATGGAATTGAGGACACGGGGAGGGGGAAGCGTAAGCTGGGACAACGTGAGAGAGTGGTAGTGTATATATGGACATATATTCACTACCAAATGTAAAATAGATAGCTAGTGGGAAGCAGTCGCATAGCACAGGGAGATCAGCTTGGTGCTTTGTGACCAGCTAGAAGAGTGGGATAGGGAGGCTAGGAGGGAGGGAGATGCAAGAGGGAAGAGATATGGGTATATATATGTATATGAATAACTGATTCACTTTGTTATAAAGCGGAAACTAACACTCCTTTGTAAAGCAATTATACTCCAATAAAAATGTTATACAAAAAAATAATGTCTGCTGTGTCTGATATGATTATTCCTACCCCAGCTTTCTTTTCTTTTTCATTTGCATGAAATACCTTTTTCCATCCCCACTTTCAGTCTGGGTGTGTCTTTAGATCTGAAGTGAGTCTCGTGTAAGGAGTATATAGATGGGTCTTGTTTTTTAATGCAATCAGCCACACTATGTCCTTTGATTGGAGCATTTAGTCCATTGACATTTAAAATGATTATTGATATGTATATACTTATTTCCATTTTGTGACTTGTTTTGTGGTTGTTTCCGTATTTCTTCTTTGTTCTTTCTTCTTTCAGTTTCTTCCCTTGTGGTTTGATGTTTATCTTTAACTGTTTGCTTTCGTTCCTTTCTCTATATTTTTTGGGTGTCTACTGTTTGTTTTTTTGTGTGGTTACCATGGGGTCCATATATGTTGACCTATAACTATATCTACTTGTTTTAAACTGGTAGTCATTTAAGTTCAGTTGTTGATCCATAGCCTCTAGTGTATATTTGCTTCTACTAGTGGGATTTTTCCTTTCCTATAAATTCATACATCGTGTTGTAACTTTTTATTTTCCACCAAGAGAAGACCCTTTAACACCTCTTTTAGGGTAGGTTTAGTATTGATGAACTCTTTTAATTTTTGCCTGTCTGAGAAGTGTTTTTTCTCTCCTCAATTCTGAATGCTAATATTGCTGGCAGGGTATCTTAGGTTGTAGGTTTTTCCTTTCTGCACTTTAAATATATTATGCCACTCTCTTCTTGTTTGTGAAGTTTGCAAGGAAAAACCATCCAATAGCCTTATGGGGCTTCTGTTCTTTGTGGCCCCCCCCCTTTTTTTCTCTTGCTGTCTTTAGAAATCTTTCTTTTAACTTTAACTTTTGCATTTTTATTATGATATGTCTCCTGTTTTCTGTTAATTCCTTCTTTTGTGTTTTTTATTCCTGTTTTTGTATTCTTCATCTTTGACTGGTCCTTTTTTATATTTTCTAGTTCCCTGTTAAAATTCTCACTGTGTTCATATATTCTTTCCCAAGGTGAGTTATCACTTTTATTAGCAATGCTTTGAACTCTTTATCTGCTAAATTATGTATCTCTGTTTCATTAGTTGCTTTTTGGTTTCTTTCTTGGTTTTTTTTTTTTTGTCCTTTCATTTGAAACAACTTTGTCTCTCTTATTTTTTTTAACCTTCTCTGTCTATATGAAATTATTTGAAACTGTTACGTATCATGGTCTGGAAAGGATGTCATTGTTTGGAACTGACCCTATGCAGTCTGTGTGTGCCCAGTGGCTTTGGTGGGAGAGCTGGTTCTGAAGTGAGCACGGGTCATGTCTTTCCTGAAGGTGTGCTTGTAGGTATCACCTTGATGTGAAATGGGGTTGGAGATGGAGAGCTAAAGCCAGATCCAAGTGTGAGCTGGAGCTACTTCTCTACTCAGTGGTCATCACTGCCCTACTGAGGGCAGGCTCAGGTCCCAAGTAGTTGGAGCAGAAGACCTGAGGTTCAGGTCCAAGCTGGCTCCATTCCCTCTATGTGTGCTCTCTCCCCACTCCCAGAAATGACACCTTTTCTCCAGAGATGAGTAGAGCTGGAGCAAGAGGGTCTGGGGCATGTGCCCAGTACAGGACAGTACATGTACTGGGACTGTCCTACTTCCCTGTCAGAGCTCTAGACAGCTCCCTATCCACAGCCTTTGCCACCTTGCTCAGATGCTGTGCTGGGTCCACAACTATTCTGCTCACCCCAAGTGCTCAATGTTCACCCTAAGTGCTCACTCTTCTTGACTACTGCAGCCATTGTCTTAATAGGGAAGCTGCACCACAGCTTCAGATTCAGGTTGCATGCTACTGCAGTCATGGTAAACTAGCCAGAACCCAGGGCAGTTTCAATCTGCTTCTTCTACCTTGTTACCTGGCGTAAGCAAGCAAATGTACACTCTTCAGGAGTGGAGTCTAGGTTTCTTACAGCCCTCCTGTTATTTATTTATTTATTTTTTATTTGATTTTCAATCCAGCTAAGAGGACTCATCTTCCCAGTGTTGGACCCCAGAGTTAGGGTGTGCAATATATGTTCAAACTGCTCACTCCTCAGTGAGGAACTCTGAACCCTTGATATCCCTCTCCTCTTCTGTGTCCCCTCACACAGCAATACCAACCTGATCCATCCTCTTCCTTTCCTGCCCAAATCTGTGTGTATCTTTCTTTAGAGCCTTGGTTGTAGAAGAGTCTTTCTGCCAATCTCCAGTTTGTTTTCAGTGAGAATTGCTCCAGATGTAGATGTATTTTTGATGGATTCGTTGGAGAGGAAGTGTGTGAGCTTAGCATCCTCTTACACTACCATCTTGAAACTCCCAGCTGCTTGAAAATCTTACTCAGCCCTAATGCTTTTCTGTGGTGTCTCCTATTTCCATATTGGTTTAGATAGGGTTTGCTTCGTCTAAACAACAATAGGTTGGCATCTAATTTTGTGACTCTCATCTTGACTGTTCTAGACTTTTTTAGATGGCTGAGATTTTTGGACCCCAAGAGGAGATTCCCCCATCCTGATGTGGAGTTTGTCACTTTTAGTCATCTGAGTATTCAGAGAATGTTCTTTTATTTTCTTTCTTCCCATGCTCTAACTCCCATCTCTGCCTGACCCTAACTTTTACCTCCATCCCCATCCCCACACTCAAATTACCGTATAAATATTTCAAACATGAGTATTTAGTTCACACTTCTTAGCATGCAGAGGCTTTCATAATTTGTTCCAAGCTTATCAATCTAGCCTCAATTCCCACCATTCTTTCCCTCTACACACCCTACCCTCCAGCCACTGTGACCTCACTTTTCTCAATACAGACCAAGTCTTTTCATGTCTCTCCCAGTGATGTCATTCCTTTTTTTTTCATGCAAACTACACACATCATTCAAGGCTTAGCTCAAAGGTTGATTCCTCTGCCTTCCCTCTCTCCTCCTGCACTCCATCCTATATTATATGTCTGTAATCCCCTGTATGCAACTGCTGAGGCCAAATGTGTTTCAAAGTTTAAATTGTTTTGGACAGTAAAAATGTAACACAGTGCTTTCATTGTTTATTACGCAATCTTCCCTTTAGGGTTTGGGGAAGCATCACATAGTCAAATGCTTTAATATTTAAGTAGCAAAACATATGAAGAGTAACACTAATTAGGATAAATATAAGCTATAAATAATCTTGCATCAAGTCAGATTCACTTTTGCTGGCAGATTCGCTTTTTGTGACCTTCAGAGAGTTTTGAACTTTATAATTATGAATGAAGGATTAGAGACTTTGTATTGCTGGATTAATTATATCAAGACAAATTAGAGTCATTCTACAGATGCAATAACTGTTTAATATTAAAGAATATATATCCCTTAGTTTGCCTATTTCCTCTCCATTTATTTGGTTTTGTAGGTTTTTAAGTTGCTCTTTAGTCTGTAACATATTTTTCTGTCATCTCATTTTTTTTTTGATGGGTGGGGCTGTGTTCCTGTCTTGCTGGTTGTTTGGCCTGAGGCATCCCGCTCTGGAGTTTGCAGGCAGTTGTGTGGATCCAGGTCTTGGGGCTGAGATGAAGACCTCTGGGAGAGCTCACGTTAATTAATATTCCCTGGGGTCTATGGTTCTCTGATAGTCCAGTGGTTTGGACTTGGAACTCCCACCACAGGAACTCAAGCCCAAACCCTGGCCTGGGAACCAAGACACTGCAAGCTGCATGGTACAACAAAAAGAGAAAAAAAAGGCAACAAACAAAAAGGAGCAAAAAATAAAATGAATAAAAAATAAAATAACATTTGAAAAATAAAAAAATATATTAGAAAAAATAAAAATAAAAATGAAATAACAACAACAAAGCAAAACAGAACCACGACAGCAAAAAAAAAAAAAAACAAATTGGGAAAAGGACTTGGCAGCGGGCTGTGGTGGGTGTGGGGCTCAGGCCTGGGGACCCTCGTGGCTGGAGGAGGTCCTGGAGGAAGCTTAGATCCAGGACCCACACAGCCAGAAAAGGCCTTGGGGAGGAGGGGAAAGGCTTAGGACCTGTGCAGCCAGAAAAGGCCCTGGGGGAGTAGGGCTTAGGCTCAGGAAGCCCATGAATGGAGAAGGCCTTGGTGGTGCTGGGGGTGGGGCTCACAGTCAGGACGTGTATGGCCAGAAGAGGCCTTGGCAGGGGATCTTAAGCTCAGGAGCCATGCAGCTAGAGGGAGCCCCAGAGGGCGGAGGTTCAGGGCCAAAACCACAGCAAGCTCACTGGGGCCAAGTGGGTGTGGGAAACACTGGCTGCAATCTCCTCTGATCCCCCAACCCCCTGAAGGTCTCTCCCCATCTCTGCTGATCCCCTCACTGTGAGTGGGCCCCTCCAAGTGTGGGAACCACTTCTCTCCACCAGCATCCCTCAAGCACTGGTCCTGTCCTGCCTCCATTCTTCAACCCAACTCCTTACCCCCACATCCTACCCAATAGCACAGGGATTCCTCCTGTCCACATAGGTGTCCAAGGTCCCCCACTGGTGCCTAGTAGGTGCCTTATTTGTGAGGAGATGCGAACTCTGTGTCCTCCTACCACACCATCATGAAGGAGCAAGGTAAAAACCTACAAGACCAAATAAATGAAGAGGAAATAGGCAACCTACCTGAAAAAGAATTCAGAGTAATGATAGTAAAGATGATCTAAAATCTCAGAAATACAATGGAGGCACGGATCGAGAAAATACAAGAAATGTTTAGCAAGCACCTAAAAGAACAAAAGAACAAGCAAACAGTGATGAAAAACACAATAACTGAAATGAAAAATACACTAGAAGAAATCAATAGCAAAATAAGTGAAGCAGAAGAATGAATAAGTGAGCTGTGAGATAGAATGGTGGAAATAACTGCCATGGAGCACAGAATAAATAAAAAAGTATGAAAATAAATGAGGACAGTCTCAGAGAACTCTGGAACGATATTAAACACACCAACATTTGAATGATAGGGGTCCCATAAGAAGAAATGATAGAGAAAGGTTCTGAGAAAATATTTGAAGAGATTATAGTTAAAAACTTCCCTAAAACATGGGAAAGGAAATAGCCACCCAAGTACAGGAAGCACAGAGAGTCTCATACAGGATAAACCCAAGGACAAACATGCTGAGACGTATATTAATCAACCTAAAAAAATTAAATTCAAAGAAAAAATATTAAAAGCAGCAAGGGAAAAATAACATACAAGGGAATCCTTCTAAGGTTATCAGCTGATTTTTCAGCAGAAACTTAGCAGGCCAAAAGGGAGTGAAGGATATATTTAAAGTATGAAAGGGAAAAACCTACAAGCAAGATTACTCTACTCCACAAGGATATCATTCAGAATTGATGGAGAAATCAAAAACTTTACAGAAAAGAAAAGCTAATAGAATTCAGTACCACCAACTCAGCTTTACAATGAATGCTAAAGGAACTTCTCTAGGTGTGAAACACAAGAGAAGAAAAAACCCACAAAAACAAACACAAAACAAGAAAATGGTAACAGGAACATACATATCAATAACTACTTTGAATGTGAATGGATTAAGTTCTTTGACCAAAAGGCACAGTCTGCTGAATGGATACAAAAACAAGACCTGTATATATGCTGTCTATGAGAGACCCACTTCAGACCCAGGGAAACATACAGACTGAAAGGGAGGGGTTGGAAAATGATATTCCATGCAAATGGAAACCAAAAGAAAGCTGGAGTAGCAATATTCATATCAGAGGACATAGACTTTAAAATAAAGACAGATACAAGAGATGAAGAATGACACTACATAATGATCGTGGGATCAATCCAAGAAGAAGGCATAACAATTGTAAATATTTATGCACCCAACAGAGGAGCACCTCAATAGATAAGGCAAATGCTAACAGCCACAAAGGCAGAAATCGACTGTAACACAATAATAGTGGGGGAATTTAACACCCTACTTATCCCAGTGAACAGATCATCCAGACAGAAAATAAATAAGGAAACACAAGCTGTAAATGACACAATAGAGCAGCTAGAATTAATTGACATTTATAGGACATTCCACCTGAAAGCAGAAGAAAACACTTTCTTCTCAAGGGCTCACAGAACATTCTCCAGGATAGATCATATCTTGGGTCACAAACCAACATTGGTAAGTTTAAGAAAATTGAAATCATATCTATCATCTTTTTCAGCCACAATGCTAAGAGATTAAAAATCAATTACAGGAAAAAAACCCTGTAAAAAACACAAACACAGGAAAGCTAAACAGTAAGCTACTAAATAACGAAGAGATCACTGAAGAAATCACAGAGGAAATTAAAAAACACATAGACACAATGACAACTAGAACACGATGACCCCAAACCTTTGGGATGCAACAAAACAGTTCTAAGAGGGAAGTTTATAGCAATTCAATCTCACCTCGAGAAACAAGAAAAATCTCAAATAAACAATGTAAACTTACACTTAAAACAACTAAAGAAAGAAGAACAAACAAAACCAAAGTTAGTAGAAGGAAAGAAATCTTAAAGATCAGAGCAGAAATAAATGAAATAGAAAAGAAGAAAACAAGAGCAAAGATCAATAAAACTAAAAGTTGTTCTTTGAGAAGAAAAAACAAAATTGATAAACCTTTAGCCAGACTCATCAAGGAAAAAAGGGAGAGAACTCAAATCAATAAAATTAGAAATGAAAAAGGAGAAATTACAACTGACACCACAGAAATACAAAGGATCATTAGAGACTACTACAAGTAACTATATGCCAAAAAACTGACAACCTGGAAGAAATGGACAAATTCTTAGAAAGGTACAACCTTCCAAGACTGAACCAGGAAGAAACAGAAAATATAAGCAGACCAATCAGAAGTCATGAAATTGAAACTGTAAAATTTTTCCAACAAACAAAACTCCAGGACCAGGTGGCTTCACGGTCAAATTCTATTGAGCATTTACAGAAGAGCTAACACCCTCTCAAACTTTTCCAAAAAATTGCAGTGGGAGGAATACTCCTAAACTTGTTCTACAAGGCCACCATCACCCTGATACCAAAATCAGATAAAGGTATCACAAGAAAAGAAAATTACAGACCAATATCACAGAAGAACATAGATGCAAAAATCGTCAACAAAATACTAGCAAACAGAACCCATAAATACATTGAAAGGATCATACGCCATGATTAGGTCATATTATTCCAGGGAAGCAAGGATTCTTCACGATAGGCAAATAAATCAATGTGATACACCATATTAACAAATTAAAGAATAAAAACCATATGATCATCTCACAGGGCTTCCCTGCTGGCACAGTGGTTAAGAATCTGCCTGCCAGTGTAGGGGACAAGCGTTTGAGCCCTGGTCTGGGAAGATTCCATATGCCACGGAGCAACTAAGCCCGTGAGCCACAGTTTTTGAGCTTGCGCTCTAGAGCCTGTGAGCCGCAACTACTGAGCCTGCATGCCACAACTACTGAAGCCCACATGCTTAGAGCTCATGTTCCACAACAAGAGAAGCCATCACAATGAGAAGCCTACGCACTGCAACAAACAGTAGCCCCTGCACATTGCAACTAGAGAAAGCCCAAGTGCAACAATGAAGACCCAAAGCAGCCAAAAATAAATAAGTAAAATAAATAAATTTATAAAAATACCCCATATGATCATCTCAATAGATGCAGAAAAACTTTTGACAAAATTTACCACCCATTAATGATAAAAACTCTCCAGAAAGTGGGCCTAGAGGAAACCTACCTCAACATAATACCGACCATATACAACAAACCCACAGCAAACATCATTCTCAATGGTGAAACAGTGAAAACATTTCCACTAAGATCAGGAACAAGACAAGGATGTTCACTCTCGCCACTGTTATTCAACATAGTTATGGAAGTCCTAGCCATGGCAATTAGAGGAGAAAAAGAAATAAAAAGAATACAAATTTGAAAAGAAGATGTAAAACTGTCACTGTTTTCAGATGATGATACTATACATAGAAAATCTTAAAGATGCTACCAATTAATGCACAGAAATATCTTGCATTGCTATACACTAACAACTAATGATCAGAAAGAGAAATTAAACAATCCTATTTACCATTATAACAAAAATAATAAAATACCTAGGAATAAACCTACCTCAGGAGGCAAAAGACCTGTACTCAGAAAACTATAAAACACTGAGAAAAGTAATCAAAGATGACACGAACTGATGGAGAGATATACCATGTTCTTGGATTGGAAAAATCAATATTGTGAAAATGACTATAACACCCAAAGCGATCTACACATTAAAGACAATCCCTATCAAATTACCAATGGCGTTTTTCACAGAATTAGAACAAAAAATTTTACAATTTGTATGGAAACACAAAAGACCCCGAATAAACAAAGCAATCTTGAGAAAGAAAAACGGAGCTAGAGGAAGCAGGCTCCCTGACTTCAGACTATACTACAAAGCTACAGTAATCAAGACAGTATGGTACTGGCACAAAAACAGAAATATAGATCAATGGTACAAGATAGAAAGCCCAGAGGTAAACCCACAGACCTATGGTCACCTAATCTATGAAAAAGGAGGCAAGAATATACAATGGAGAAAAGATAGTCTCTTCAATAAGTGGTGCTGGGAAAACTAGACAGCTACATGTAAAAGAATGAAAATCGAATGCTACCTAACACCATACAGAAAAATAAACTCAAAATGGATTAAAGACCTAAATTTAAGCCTGGACACTATAAAACTCTTAGAGGAAAACATAGGAAGAACACTCTTTGACATAAATCAAAGTAAGATATTTCTTGACCCATTTCCTAGAGTAATGAAAATAAAAACAAAAAATAAACAAATGGCACCTAATTAAATTTAAAAGCTTTTGCACAGCAAAGGAAACCATAAACAAGACAAAAAGACGAACCTCAGAATGGGAGAAAATATTTGCAAATAAAGCAACTGACTAAGGATTAATCTCCAAAATATACAAACAGTTCATACGGCTCAATATCATAAAAACAAACAACCCCGTCAAAAAATGGGCAGAAGACTGAAATAGACATTTCTCCAAAGAAGACATACAGATGGCCATAAAGCACATGAAAAGATGCTCAACATCACTAGTTATTAGAGAAATGTAAATCAAACTACAAAGAAGAATCACTTGACGCCAGGCAGTATGGTCATCATCAAGAAATCTACGAGCAATAAATGCTTGAGAGGGTGTGGAGAAAAGGGGACCCTCTTACACTGTTTGTGGGAATGTAAATTGATGCAGCCACTGTGGAGAACAGTAAGGAGGTTCCTTCAAAAATTAAAAATAGTACTACTGGGCTTCCCTGGTTGCGCAGTGGTTAAGATTCCACCTGTCAATGCGGGGGACATGTGTTCGATCCCTAGCAGAGGAAGATCCCACATGCCATGGAGCAACTAAGCCTGTGTACCACAACTACTGAGCCTGCACTGTAGAGCCTGTGCTCTGCAACGAGAGAAGCCATGACAATGAGAAGCCCGCACACCACAATGAAGAGTAGCACCCACTTGCCTCAACAAGAGAAAGCCCATGCACAGCAAAAATAAAAACAAACAAATAAATAAATAAATACATTTATTAAAAAATAAAATAGAACTGCCATATGACCCAGCAATCCCACTACTGGGCATATACCCTGAGAAAACCATATTTCAAAAATACACATGTACCCCAATGTTCATTGCAACACTATTTACAATAGCCAGGTCATGGAAGCAACCTAAATATCCATCAATTGATGAATGGATAAAGAAGATGTGGTACATATATACAATGGAATATTACTCAGCCATAAAAAGGAACAAAATTGGGTCATTTGTAGAGATGTGGATGGACCTAGATTTTGTCATACAGAGTGATGCAAGTCAGAAAGAGAAAAACAAATATTGTATATAAATGCATATATGTGGAATCTAGGAAAATGGTACAGATGAACCTATTTGCAGGGCAGGAATAGATATGCAGATGTAAAGAATGGACATGTGGACATGGGGGAGGAAGGGGAGGGTCAGATGAATTGGGAGGTTAGAATTGACATATATACACTACTATTTGTAAAATAGATGGCTAGTGGGAACATGCTGTATAGCACAGGGAGCTCAGCTCAGTGCTCTGTGATGACCTAGATGAGTGGGACGGAGGTGGAGAGTGGGAGGGAGGTCCAAGAGGAAGGGGATATGTGTGTACATATAGCTAATTCCCTTCATTGTACAGCAGAAACACAACATTGTAAAGCAATTATACTCAAATAAAAAAATAATATGTTAATATAGTGCACCATATTAATAGCTCAATTGAGAAAAATTATGTGATGTCTCCATAGTTTTCATAAGGCATTTGACAAATTCTAATATGCATTACTGACTTCTTTAAAAAAAGGAATATGTGCATACATAAAATATATATGCATGGATCATGCTTAATGGTACAATATTTAAAACTATTTCCATCTAATGGAACAGGACATGAATGCAACTTATCTCCATTATTATTTAATGATATTCTGGAAGTGTTAGCCACTGCAATTAGACAAGAGAAAGAAAGTAAAGTTATTAATATTAGAAAATTATTTTCATTTCATTTACATATACATTCATAGGATTGTATACCCCAAAATGACAAATTACTAGAAACTATTCAAAGCATAGTATAATTCAGTAAGATGGCTTGTTACAAATTTGTTACATAAAATCAGTAGATTTTCTATACACAGTCAGATGGAAGATATAATATTATAATATTATATTTATAATATTAACCAAAAGGAAAAAAAATTCTAAGGAATAAACACAAAGTGTGCATAACCTATACAAAGAAAAGGGGGTCATAAAAGAAGACATAAGTGAATGAAAAGATACTACTCTATTTTTTCTGAAATTTTAACATAATATTAAATGTAACTTACAATAGAAATATTGGCAAGGATGTTGGAGGGAATTTGAAAAAAATGGTACTAAATTTAGTATGCAAAATATCCAGAAAAATTCTGAACTAGAATAGTAATATAAGGGACATGAGCCATGAGGGAGGGAGATCAGGATGTCAACCCTACCAGATGTTTAAGAAAAATACATTATGAAGCTATAAATATTAAAACAGTTTGGCACTGGAAAAGAAATGGAGAAATCAGTGCAACAAAATAGAGGGTTCTGAAATAGATCCAAATATTTTTGAAAATTTAACATATTATTAAGTTTATATTTCTGATCAGTGGTGGAAGGAGTGTTTAATAAATGGTCTTGGAAAAACTGACTAATTATTTGAAAAAAGAAACCTTCATTACCTACACCAAAAATACATCCCAGATGTATTAAATATAGAACATTAAAAAAACAAAAATTCTCTAGGAAGACATTAGCAAATATATTTATAATCTTGGAGTAGTAAGGACCTTTCTAGTAAGAGACAAAATCCAGAACTCATACATGAAATTATCAATACATTCGACCATATTAAAATAATAATTTAGAAATCTGCTCTGTATGGCCAAAAAATTTTGAAACAAAGTTAAATATAGAAATGATGAAATAGGATAATAAAAATGGTGAGCTAGAGAGAGTATTTGGTAATATACACGTTAGATAAAGGGTTAATTTTCATATTCTTCAAAAACTCATACATCAATGAGAAAATGGCAATCATTCCAACAACAACCAAAAAAATGGATAAACTGTATAAACATGAGGTTCATGACAAAGGAATCTAAATGGTCAATAAACATTGGAAATGATGTCCTAATTGTTATAATTAAAAACAAGCAAACTGAAACAAGAAGATACCATTTCCACCTCTCAGATTGGCAAAAACAAGGTTTATTATATTCAGTGCTGGCAAGGATATAAAGAAACAGATGTTATCCTGTCCCTGGAGCTCATTAAACTTGGGTAATATCTTGTTAAGGAAAGGCATAGAGATTTTATGTAACAAAGGAACCCCACATTTATCTAGAGGTGTATGGTTTCCAAGTGTGCTTTCATTTAATCTTTATAATGATCACATATCAGCATGAGAAAACCGAGATCTATAAAAGTTATTATGACTTATTGAAATTAATTTAGTTAGTGAGTGATAGAGCCATAATTTGAACTCTGATATTCTGACACAGTCCAAAGCTTTTCTCACTGACCCAGAGTAGAAGCTGAATTGAGTGGGCATCTGAGTGTTTTTCAAATCTAAATCCCATCCCATTCAACCAGTGAGTATTCATTGAAAATCTACTGTGTGTCATGCAGTATTCTAGTTACTGGGGATACAACAGTGACCAAAACAAAGTCTCTGCCCTCATGGAGCCTATATTCTAGTGGAAGAGGGAGATAATAAATAAGTGAATATAAAGTATATAAGTTGGTGAAAAGTGTGATTAAGAAAAAATAAAATAACAAAAGATAGGAAATGCTGGTGGGGGCAGCATGTTTCAAGTAGAGTGGTCAAACAAAAAACATCAACTAGAAAGAAGTATGTGAGCAAATATCTGAAGGAAGTGAGGTAATGAGCCATGTGGGTATCTGGGGAAGGAACCTAGCACAGATGTGGGAACAAATCTGGTGTGTTTGAGGAACAGCAAGAAAACCAGGTAGTTGGAAAGGAGTGAATAAGAGAGAGAATAGCAGAAGATAAGGTCAGAGAGCAAAGGAGGTGGAGGAGGTGGATAGTGTAGGACCTTTGGCTTTTGCTCTGAGATGGGAAGTCATTGGTGGGCATGCCTCCTAAAAGAATATGTAGGCAGAAAGGATCACTATGTTGGTGGCCCTTGAGGGTCTATGCAATCACTGGAACCAACCACAACCTACCTTCCCACTTCTCAGCCTGCCTCATTACCTCTCTTCCAGAACTAGCTTATCCCTGCCTCCCAGGAGCAGTCAGTCTGGCTGTTTTACTCCCATGACCCAGAACTCCCCACCTGGTAAGACCAGAAACAGTCAGATTGGCAGTTAGGGAGGCACAAGCAGATGGCGGCAATCTGATAGCAAGCAGCAAATTCCATAGAAATGAGCTGGTGAAAGAAAAGGATGACTGTCATGCTCATAAAGTAGGGGGCTTTATGAGGGAAAAGGTGCGAATCTCCAACCTGGCTGGTGATCAGTGACTGTAGATGAAGATATTACTTGGACAGGAAAGCTGCCAATATAGAGGAAAGATAAAGCAAAGATGTTCATTGCAGAAGCTGGGGTCCTTCTGTAGGCATCCTGCTTTATGGGGAGTCTAGTAGGATAAGAACAAAGAAACCTTTAGAATCTGTGGGCACAAGTATCACTTTGGAGTTGTTGGCATATTACTTGCATCTCATTTGCACCAATCTGCTTAGTAAGTCTGAGGATTTGTGGTGATTACTTGGTCTGAGAGATATAAAGAACTGAGCCGATTGCCCGGCACACTAAAAGTTAGCTTTTAAAATTGCTGCTCTTGTTTTTGTTGTTAGAGCTGGAAGTAACCAGTGAGAGATAGTGTAAGCCTATAGATTTTCAAGTTTGGGTTTGTTGTTGTTGTTTTCAGGGGGGTTAGTAATGAAATTCTTTTTTCCAAATAATTATTACAAAGAACCCCAATGTATATATGAAAATATAAAAGTAGTATTTTATTAGCAAAAAAGTATATTGTAAGTTCAAATTTATAATGTTTACTTATAAAATCAGTCAATGAGAATGAAATTGTTTTGATGAGCAAAAAGAATGAGCATATAATTATTTTATTGTCTGTTTTTTTCTAATTCATTGATCATCAGTTTAATTCATTTATGTTCTTATTATAGCTGAAAATATATTTTAAAAAGGAATCCCAGACCAAGTATCTGCAAAGCTTTTGAAATACCTCTCTTGCATATAAATCTTTAAGACACACAATTTGAAAACCATAGATATGGGACAACACTTAAAACTGTACTTACTGTTTTGGAGAAATACCCTCAATTTGTCTCTGGGATGAAGGGCAAGTGATGTTTCATCTTCTCTCTGCCCTCCACCCCACTTGCTTTAGCCAGAGCAGCTCTACTTTTGCATATTTTATATGTTAGACTAGGGGTCCGCAACCCCTGGGCCACTGAATTGTACTGGTCCATAAGCCATTAGGAACTGGGCCACACAGCAGGAGGTGAGCGGCGGACAAGCCAGTGAAGCTTCATCTGTATTTACAGCCACTCCCCATCGCTCACATTACCGCCTGAGCTCTGCCCCCTGTCAGATCAGTGGTGGCATTAGATTCTCATAGGAGCGTGAACCCTACTGTGAACTGCACATTCAAGGGATCTAGGTTGTGTGCTCCTTATGAGAATCCAATGCCTGATGATCTGAGGTGGAGCTTAGGAGGTGATGCTAATGCTGGGGAGAAGCTGCAATTACAGATTATCATTAGCAGAGAGGTTTGACTGCACAGAGACCATAATAAATCAATTGCTTGCAGACTCATATCAAAACCCTATCAGTGAGTGGCAAGTCACAATTAAGCTGCATCTGCTGGCAGGCTTTAAATCAGAATCCCACACTTAACTTTAGTCTGTGCATGGCCCGCCCATTATTTTATTTACCACTTCCATCCGTACCTCTTTTCTGCACTGCACACTTGTCTCAGTCACAGTTTTGATAAGTCCACAAGCTAACCTTAGCCAAAATGAGTGAAAAACAAACATCACTGGAGAGCTTCTTTTAGAAGGGGGAAAGACCCAATGATGAGACAGCAGAAGACTCTAAGACTGCCAATAAAAAGAAAGCTGCATTTAAAAGAAAATACCAAGAATCCTACTTAAATTATGGGTTCATTGCAACAGGTGATTCACATTCTCCAAGACCGCTTTGTATAATATGTGGTGACTAGCTATCCAACAAAGCCATGTAACCTTCAAAACCGCTTCGCCACATGGAGACCAAGCACTCTGCATTAAAAGACAAGCCGTTGGAATTTTTCAAAAGAAAAAAATGTGAACACAAAGAACAGAAGCAATTATTGAAGGCCACCACTTCATCAAATGTGTCTGCACTGAGAGCATCATTCTTACTGGCTAATCACATTGCTAAAGCTAAGAAGCCCTTTACTATTGGTGAAGAGTTGATCCTGCCTGTTGCTAAGGACAGTCGTCATGAACTTTTAGGAGAGGCTGCAGTTCAAAAGGTGGCACGAGTTCCTCTTTCGACTAGCACCATCGCTAGACGAATTGATGAAATAGCAGAAGATACTGAGGCACAAATGTTAGAGAGGATTAATGAGTCACTGTGGTACGTAATCCAGGTTGATGAGTCTACAGATGTTGACAACAAGGCAACAATGCTTTTTTTTTTTTTTTTTGCTTTTAGATTATTTTTTAATTATTATTTTTTATTTTTTTATTTTTTAAACATCTTTATTGAAGTGTAATTGCTTCACAATGGTGTGTTAGTTTCTGCTTTATAACAAAGTGAATCAGCTACACATATACACACGTTCCCATATCTCCTCCCTCCTGCATCTCCCTCCCTCCCACCCTCCTCATCCCACCCCGCCAGGCGGTCACAAAGCACTGAGCTGATCTCCCTGTGCTATGCGGCTGCTTCCCACTAGCTATCTATTTTATATTTGGTACTGTATATATGTCCATGACACTCTCACCCTGTCACATCTAACCCCTCCCCCTCCCCATATCCTCAAGTCCATTCTTTAGTAGGTCTGTGTCTTTATTCCCATCTTGCCACTAGGTTCTTCATGACCTTTTTTTTTCCCTTAGATTCCATATATATGCGTTAGCATACTGTATTTGTTTTTCTCTTTCTGACTTACTTCACTCTGTATGACAGACTCTAACTCCATCCACCTCATTACAAATACCTCCATTTCATTTCTTTTTATGGCTGAGTAATATTCCATTGTATATATGTGCCACATCATCTTTATCCATTCATCCGATGATGGACACTTTGGTTGCTTCCATGTCCTGGCTATTGTAAATAGAGCTGCAATGAACATTTTGATACATGACTCTTTTTGAATTATGGTTTTCTCAGGGTATATGCCCAGTAGTGGGATTGCTGGGTCGTATGGTAGTTCTATTTTTAGCTTTTTAAGGAACCTCCATACTGTTCTCCATAGTGGCTGTATCAATTTACATTCCCACCAACAGCGCAAGAGTGTTCCCTTTTCTCCACACCCTCTCCAGCATTTATTGTTTGTAGATTTTTTGATGATGGCCATTCTGACCGGTGTGAGATGATACCACATTGTAGTTTTGATTTGCATTTCTCTCAAGATTAATGATGTTGAGCATCCTTTCATGTGTCTGTTGGCCATCTGTATATCTTCTTTGGAGAAATGTCTATTTAGGTCTTCTGCCCATTTTTGGATTGGGTTGTTTGTTTTTTTTGTTATTGAGCTGCATGAGCTGCTTGTAAATCTTGGAGATTAATCCTTTGTCAGTTGCTTCTTTTGAAAATATTTTCTCCGATTCTGAGGGTTGTCTTTTGGTCTTGTTTATGGTTTCCTTTGCTGTGCAAAAGCTTTTAAGTTTCATTAGGTCCCATTTGTTTATTTGTGTTTTTATTTGCATTTCTCTAGGAGCTGGGTCAAAAAGGATCTTGCTGTGATTTATGTCATAGAGTGTTCTGCCTATGTTTTCCTCTAAGAGTTTGATAGTGTCTGGCTTTACACTTAGGTCTTTAATCCATTTTGAGTTTATTTTTGTGTATGGTGTCAGGGAGTGTTCTAATTTCATACTTTTACATGTGCCTGTCCAATTTTCCCAGCACCACTTATTGAAGAGGCTGTCTTTTCTCCACTGTATATGCTTGCCTCCTTTATCAAAGATAAGGTGACCATATGCGTGTGGGTTTATCTCTGGGCTTTCTATCCTGTTCCATTGATCTATATTTCTGTTTTTGTGCCAGTACCAAACTGTCTTGATTACTGTAGCTTTGTAATATAGTCTGAACTCAGAGAGCCTGATTCCTCCAGCTCCATTTTTCGTTCTCAAGATTGCTTTGGCTATTCGGGGTCTTTTGTGTCTCCATACAAACTGTGAAATTTTTTGTTCTAGTTCTGTGAAAAATGCCAGTGGTTGTTTGATAGGGATTGCATTGAATCTGTAGATTGCTTTGGGTAGTAGAGTCATTTTCACAATGTTGATTCTTCCAATCCAAGAACATGGTATATCTCTCCATCTATTTGTATCATCTTTAATTTCTTTCATCAGTGTCCTATAATTTTCTGCATACAGGTCTTTTGTCTCCTTAGGTAGGTTTATTCCTAGATATTTTATTCTTTTAGTTGCAATGGTAAACGGGAGTGTTTTCTTAATTTCACTTTCAGATTTTTCATCATTAGTATATAGGAATGCAAGAGATTTCTGTGCATTAATTTTGTATCCTGCTACTTTACCAAATTCATTGATTATCTCTAGTAGTTTTCTGGTCCAGTTTTAGGATTCTCTATGTATAGTATCATGTCATCTGCAAACAGTGACTGCTTTACTTCTTCTTTTTTGATTTAGATTCCTTTTATTTCTTTGTATTCTCTGATTGCTATGGCTAACACTTCCAAAACTATGTTGAATAATAGTGGTGAGAGTGGGCAACCTTGTCTTGTTCCTGATCTTAGTGGAAATGGTTTCAGTTTTTCACCATTGAGGACAATGTTGGCTGTGGGTTTGTCATATATGACCTTTATTATGTTGAGGAAAGTTCCCTCTATGCCTACTTTCTGCAGGGCTTTTATCATAAATGTGTGTTGAATTTTGTCGAAAGCTTTCTCTGCATCTATTGAGATGATCATATGGTTTTTCTCCTTCAATTTGTTAATATGATGTATCACGTTGATTGATTTGCGTATATTGAAGAATCCTTGCATTCCTGGGATAAACCCCACTTGATCATGGTGTATGATCCTTTTAATGTGCTGTTGGATTCTGTTTGCTAGTATTTTGTTGAGGATTTTTGCATCTATGTTCATCAGTGATATTGGCCTGTAGTTTTCTTTCTTTGTGACATCTTTGTCTGGTTTTGGTATCAGGGTGATGGTGGCCTCGTAGAATGAGTTGGGGAGTGTTCCTCCCTCTGCAATATTTTGGAAGAGCTTGAGAAGGATAGGTGTTAGCTCTTCTCTAAATGTTTGATAGAATTCGCCTATGAAGCCATCTGGTCCTGGGCTTTTGTTTGTTGGAAGATTTTTAATCACAGTTTCAATTTCAGTGCTTGTGATTGGTCTGTTCATATTTTCTATTTCTTCCTGGTTCAGTCTCGGTAGGTTGTGCATTTCTAAGAATCTGTCCATTTCTTCCAGGTTGTCCATTTTATTGGCATAGAGTTGCTTGTAGTAATCTCTCATGATCGTTTGTATTTCTGCAGTGTCAGTGGTTACTTCTCCTTTTTCATTTCTAATTCTATTGATCTGAGTCTTCTCCCTTTTTCTCTTGATGAGTCTGGCTAATGGTTTGTCAATTTTGTTTATCTTCTCGAAGAACCAGCTTTTAGTTTCATTGATTTTTACTATTGTTTCCTTCATTTCTTTTTCATTTATTTCTGATCTGATCTTTATGATTTCTTTCCTTCTGCTAGCTTTGGGGTTTTTTTGCTCTTCTTTCTCTATTTGCTTTAGGTGCAAGGTTAGGTTGTTTATTCGAGATGTTTCCTGTTTCTTGATGTAGGCTTGTATTGCTATAAACTTCCCTCTTAGCACTGCTTTTGCTGTGTCCTATAGGTTTTGGGTCGTCGTGTCTCCATTGTCATTTGTTTCTAGGTATTTTTTGATTTCCCCTTTGATTTCTTCAGTGATCACTTCGTTATTAAGTAGTGTATTGTGTAGCCTCCATGTGTTTGTATTTTTTACCGATCTTTTCCTGTAATTGATATCTAGTCTCATAGCGTTGTGGTCGGAAAAGATACTTGATACGATTTCAATTTTCTTAAATTTACCAAGGCTTGATTTGTGACCCAAGATATGGTCTATCCTGGAGAATGTTCCATGAACACTTGAGAAGAATGTGTATTCTGTTGTTTTTGGATGGAATGTCCTATAAATACCAATTAAGTCCATCTTGTTTAATGTATCATTTAAAGCTTGTGTTTCCTCATTTATTTTGATTTTGGATCATCTGTCCATTGGTGAAAGTGGGGTGTTAAAGTCCCCTACTATGACTGTGTTACTGTCGACCTCCCCTTTTATGGCTGCTAGTACTTGCCTTATGTATTGAGGTGCTCCTATGTTGGGTGCATAAGTACTTACAATCGTTATATCTTCCTCTTGCATCGATCCCTTGATCATTATATAGTGCCCTTCTTTGTCTCTTGTAATAGTCTTTATTTTAAAGTCTATTTTGTCTGATATGAGAATTGCTACTCCAGCTTTCTTTTGATTTCCATTTGCATGGAATATCTTTTTCCATCCCCTCACTTTCAGTGTGTGTGTGTCTCTAGGTCTGAAGTGGGTCTCTTGTAGACAGCATATATATGGATCTTGCTTTTGTATCCATTCAGCCAGCCTGTGTCTTTTGGTGGGAGCATTTAATCCATTTACATTTAAGGTAATTATCGATATGTATGTTTCTATTCCCATTTTATTAGATATTTTGTGTTTGTTATTGTAGGTGTTTTCCTTCTCTTGTGTTTCTTGCCTAGAGAAGTTCCTTTAGCATTTGTTGTAAAGCTGGTTTGGTGGTGCTGAACGCTCTCAGTTTTTGCTTGTCTGTAAAGGTTTTAATTTCTCCATCAAATGTGAACGAGATCCTTGCTGGGTAGAGTCATCTTGGTTGTAGGTTTTTCTCCTTCAAGACTTTAAGTATATCCTGCCTCTCCCTTCTGGCTTGCAGAGTTTCTGCTGAAAGATCAGCTGTTAACCTTATGGGGATTCCCTTGTGTGTTATTTGTTGTTTTTCCCTTGCTGCTTTTAATATGTTTTCTTTATATTTAATTTTTGCTAGTTTGATCAATATGTGTCTTGGCGTGTTTCTCCTTGGATTTATCCTGTATGGGACTCTCTGTTCTTCCTCAACTTGATTAACTATTTCCTTTCCCATATTAGGGAAGTTTTCAACTATAATCTCTTCAAATATTTTCTCAGTCCCTTTCTTTTTCTCTTCTTCTTCTGGGACCCCTATAATTCGAATGTTGGCGCGTTTAATGTTGTGCCAGAGGTCTCTGAGACTGTCCTCAGTTCTTTTCATTCTTTTTTCTTTATTCTGCTCTGCAGTAGTTATTTCCACTATTTTATCTTCCAGGTCACTTATCCGTTCTTCTGCCTCAGTTATTCTGCTATTGATCCCATCTAGAGTATTTTTAATTTCATTTATTGTGTTTTTCATCATTGCTTGGTTCCTCTTTAGTTCTTCTACATCCTTGTTAAATGTTTCTTGCATTTTGTCTATTCTATTTCCAAGATTTTGGATCATCCTTACTATCATTATTCTGAATTCTTTTTCAGGTAGACTGCCTATTTCCTCTTCATTTGTTAGGTCTGGTGTGTTTTGACCCTGCTCCTTCACCTGCTGTGTGGTTTTTTGTCTTCTCATTTTGCTTATCTTATTTTGTTTGGGGTCTCCTTTTCACAGGCTGCAGGTTCGTAGTTCCCGTTGTTTTTGGTATCTGTCCCCAGTGGCTAAGGTTGGTTCAGTGGGTTGTGTAGGCTTCCTGGTGGAGGGGACTAGTGCCTGTGTTCTGGTGGATGAGGTTGGATCTTGTCTTTCTGGTGGGCATGTCCACGTTTGGTGGTGTGTTTTGGTGTGTCTGTGGCCTTATTATGATTTTAGGCAGCCTCTCTGCTAATGGATGGGGCTGTGTTTCTGTCTTGCTAGTTGTTTGGCATAGGGTGTCCAGAACTGTAGCTTGCTGGTCGTTGAGTGAAGCTGGGTTTTGATGTTGAGATGGAGATCTCTGAGAGATTTTCGCTGTTTGGTATTACGTGGAGCTGGGAGGTCTCTTGTAGACCAGTGTCCTGAAGTTGGCTCTCCCACCTCAGAGGCACAGCCCTCATGCCTGGCTGGAGCACCAAGAGCCTTTCTTCCACACAGCTCAGAATAAAAGGGAGAAAAAAATAGAAGGAAAGAATGAAAGACGATAAAATAAAGCTATTATAATAAAAAATAAGAAAAAAATAATTATTAAGAATAAATGTATTCAGACAAAATTTTTTTTTAATTTTTAAAAATAGATTTATTAATGTTTTATAGTAAAAAATAAGAAAAAAATTATTAAGAAAAAAATTTATTAAGAAAAAAATTTAAATTTTAAAATAAAAAATGTGAAAAAACTTATTAAAATTTTTTTTTTAATTTCTAAAAATAGAAAATAAGGAAAAAATTATTAAGAAAACATTTATTAGCAAAAAAAAATTTTTTAAGTTAAAAAAAAAAGAAAAAAAAAAAATGCATGGACGGACCTAACCCTAGGACTAATGGTGAAAGCAAAGCTATACAGACAAAATCTCACCCAGAAGCATACTCCTATACACTCATAAAAAAAGGAAAAGGGGAGAAATTAATATATCTTGCTCTCAAATTCCACCTCTTGAATTTGGGATGATTCATTGTCTATTCAGGTATTCCACAGATGCAGGCACATCAAGTTGTTTGTGGAGCTTTAATCCGCTGCTTCTGAGGCTGCCATGAGAAATTTCCCTTTCTCTTCTTTGTTCGTACAGCTCCCGGGGTTCAGCTTTGGATTTGGACCTGCCTCTGCATGTAGGTCGCCTGAGGGCATCTGTTCCCCACCCAGACAGAACGGGGTTAAAGGAGCAGCTGCTTCGGGGGCTATGGCTCACTCAGGCCGCGGGGAGGGAAGGGCTCGGATGCGGGACGAGCCTTTGGCAGCAGAGGCCGGCGTGACGTTGCAGCAGCCTGAGGCGCAGCATGCATTCTCCCGGTGAAGTTATCCCTGGATCACGGGACCCTGGCAGTGGCGGGCTGCACAGGCTCCCGGGAGGGGTGGTGTGGAGAGTGACCTGTGCTCGCACACAGGCTTCTTGGTGGCAGCAGCAGCAGCCTTAGCGTCTCCTGCCCGTCTCTGTGGTCTGTGCTGATAACCGCGGCTCACGCCTGTCTCTGGGGTCCGCGCTGTTAGCTGTGGCTTGCACCCGCCTCTGGGGTCCGCGCTGATAGCTGCGGCTCGTGCCTGTTTCTGGAGTTCGTTTAGGCAGCGCTCTGAATCCCCTCTCTTTGCGCGCCGCGAAACAAAGCAGCAAGAAAAAGTCTCTTGCCTCTTCGGCAGCTGCAGACTTTTTCCCAGACTCCCTCCTGGCTAGCACCGAAGCCTGAGCCTCAGCTCCCAGCCCCCGCCCACCCCGGCGGCTGAGCAGACAAGCCTCTCGGGCTTCTGAGTGCTGCTCGGCGCCGAGCCTCCGTGCGGGAATCTCTCCACTTTGCCCCCTGCACCCCTGTGGCTGCGCTCTCCTCCGTGGCTCCGAAGCTTCCCCCCTCTGCCACCCGCAGTCTCTGCCCATGAAGGGGCTTCCTAGTGTGTGGAAACCTTTCCTCCTTCACAGCTCCCTCCCACTGGTGCAGGTCCCGTCCCTATTCTTTTGTCTCTGTTATTTCTTTTTTCTTTTGCCCTACCCAGGTACGTGGGGATTTTCTTGCCTTTTGGGAGGTCTGACGTCTTCTGCCAGCGTTCAGTGGGTGTTCTGTAGGAGCAGTTCCACGTGTAGATGTATTTCTACTGTATCTGTGGGAAGGAAGGTGATCTCCGCATCTTACTCTTCCGCCATCTTGCCCCTCCCCCCAACAATGCTTGTTTTTGTGTGATATATTTTTTCAGGAGGATGTGCATGAGGATATGTTATGTGTACATTTGTTGCCAAACAACACCACAGCTGCAGAATTATTGAAGTCTTTGAATGATTGCATATCAGGAAAACTGAATTGGTCATTTTGTGTCAGTATATGCATGGATGGAGTGGCTGCCACGACTGGACGACTTTCTGGTTTCACTACTCAGGTCAAAGAGGTCACTTCTGAATGTGAGTCTACGCACTGTGTCATCCATAGAGAAATGCTGGCTAGCTGAAAAATGTCATCTGAACTTAACAACGTTTTGCAGGATGTGATTAAAATTATCAACCACATTAAAGTGCATGCCCTTAACTCACACCTGTTCACGCAGCTCAGTGAGGAAATGGATGCAGAGCACACAGGTCTTATACACAGAAGTGAGATGGCTTTCTAAAGGTAGATCACTGGCCAGAGTTTTTGAGTTAGGAGAGCCACTCCAGAGATTTCTTTTAGAAAAACAGTCACCACTGGCATCACATTTCACAGAGATTTTGAAAGAGACTGAGCCAGGGCCTTCTTTCTCCCAGCTGGTGAATGATCACCTATCTCAGCTTTCAAAAGAGTTTGAGCATTACTTCACAACCACAAAATACCCCAGAACTGGAAAGGAATGGATCCGCAACCCATTTGTGAATAAGCCAGGTGAATTGACTTTGTCCGTGCTAGAAAAGGATCAACTGCTTGAAATCACAAATGACAGTGGCCTTAAAAATATGTTTGAGACAACTTCAAATCTCCATGTGTTCTGGATTAAAGATAGTCAAGTTGGAATATCCTGAGATTGCCACAAAAGCGCTGAAAACCCTTCTTCCATTTCCAACATCCTATCTTTGTGAAGCAAGGTTTTCTGCAGTGACAGCAACCAAAACAAGATTACGGAGTAGACTGGACATAAGCAACACACTTCGGGTGTCACTGTCTCCCATCACCCCCAGATGAGACCGTCTAGTTTCAGGAAAACAAGCTCAGGGCTCCCACTGATTCTGCATTATGATGAGTTGTATAATTATTTCATTATATATTACAAAGTAATAATAATAGAAATAAAGTGCACAATAAGTTTAATGCGCTTGAATCATCCCAAAACCATCACACCGCCCCCGGCCCGTGGAAAAATTGTCTTCCACAAAACGGATCCCTGGTGCCAAAAAGTTTGGGGACTGCTGTGTTAGACTTCCACTAAAAGTTTTATTTGATAGACACACTCCATCACTGTTAATGAGATGGGGGGTAGTGGGAGGAGTTTCCTGGGCTTGAAAGAGTTTGAAAATAACTGATTCCCCCCCCCCACCGCATTCATTAAACAAGTGAAGAAACTGAGTCTCGTTTATGGGACAGGTCTCTCGCCTAGGGTCCCACAGTGCTTCAGTGGAAGAATCCACTGTAAGAGTGGCTCTCCTTTCAGTATTCTGCAAAGACTCCTATCCCACTCAGAATAAAAATAAAAATAAAAATCCACTTCCCTTTTCTTGTCATTATTTCTCTGCCTCCTTCTTCTACTGTTATCTCCCTCAGTCTTGCCACGTCAGCCACACTTGCCTGCTTGCTATTTCTTGTACACAACAGGCAAGCTCCTAACTTACCCTTAAAAGCTGTTTCTATCTGAAATGCTCTTTTCCCAAATAGCTTTATGGCTTACTCCTTTCCCTCCTTCAAATATTTGTTCAAAAGAAACATGATAAGACCCAACCACTGTATTTAATACTGCAAACTTCCTCCACATCCAGCACTCCTGATGCTCTTTACCCAGTTTTGACCTTTCTCTTTTCCATATGATTTATCTTCTTCAAATATCTGATACAATTTACTTATTTATTAGCTTTACTGCTTATTGTCTTTCTTTCTCAATGGGATATGAGCTCCAGAAAGGCAGATATTGTTGTCTATTTTGTTCCCTCTGTGTCCTTAACACCTAGAACGGTGCTTGGCACATAGTAGGTGCTCAATAAATATTTGTAGTTGAATAAGATCTAGTCTCTCTGTCTAGGCTGTCTCTTAGAGCCTCTCTTTCCTGCTCGGTGTATTGTCATTCCCTGACACTTACTCTGAGTTTTGACCACCACAGAACACATGGCCTTCACCTGACAGGCCATGAAGTCCTCATGACATTTTGGGCTCTAGTCACTGTGACTTTCACATATGGCTTGAATGTAGGATTGTAAATAGTTTAAATGGTCTGGATATGAAGATTACCATGGACTTCCTGTCTAAAACCAACCAAAAGGATTCGCTTCCTTTCATCAGAAGGCAGATGAGGTGAAATTAACTATGTAAATTGGCAGGAGTAATTGGACTCTCTCATCAGAGGGAGACCTCCCCAAACAAGTAGCCATTAATGGGAAAATGTGCAATGGAATCATTTTATTAATTCTGTAGACCCCAAGGGTGAATTATGAAAGAAAGATACCCAAATCTCCTTTATACAATGCTAGAGACCTATTAGTTTCAGAGGGAAGTCTGGCCCCATGCTCTTCATCCTTCAATCTATGTTTAGCCCACATTAAGTCTAAGAAAAAGAATGTATGTCTGTGTTTTGGAGATGTGCTTACTTTATGGTAAACAAGTAGAGGAAAAAGCAGACCCACATCTTTCACTCCTGGGAAAATAAAGAGGAAATTTGAATGGTGGGATCCAAACCTACCCCTTTCCCTTGTGGGAAGTCAGCACTGGTGGAAAGATGCACAAACCTGAAGCAATGGTATGGAGAAAATAAGGTGAGAAAGGAATGACGGGGATCAAACCAGACCACCTAATTATCCAGAAGGTCAAAACATGGGAGGAAGGGTGGGACTTCATGGATCTCTTTAGTGAAATTGGGGTTGGGGTAGAAGATGACGGTTTAGAGCAAGCGGAAAAGAATTCTGTTGTCTTTCTTAAGCATAGGTAATAGGAGAAATCCTTCAACACTGTTCTTAGAATTTTCCAAATCCCTGGAAATATCCATATAGCATAATTGCAGGACCACTATTCCAAAGCAAAAAAAAAATTGCTAAAATAACTCTGGTGCTCCTTATGTGTTTATCTTTTGGCCAAAGGCCCAACCTTACCTCCATCACACACATAGCTGAAAAGACTCATAGTCTTTGAGTCCCTACGTACCACATGAGATGCATTAGCTCAGTTTTGCTTCGCCTAAAGAATAACAGGACAGGAAATTTAGATATACATCCACACTCCCCAGGTGAAGGCTAATAATAGTAGCCCCCCTCAATCACTGAGCTTCTTGCAACTGTTGTGGATCTATTTGCATTGAAATCTTCCCTCTCCATTTTCAGTGGTTCCATGATTATGCTTGTTCTATTTCTCTCAATGAACAAAGACAAGGAGACTTCCATTAACTCCATGTAATGTCTGCTTCCAGAAAATCCCTCTAGCTGTTCTCCTTTATCCAGCAGCCTCTGCTCCATGAGTAGTGCCATTCTTGTGACTCAGAAGACTCCTTGAAAGAACTGCTCCGCAGATGTATAGGGAGCAAATATATGGTTATGAGGGACAGGGGCAACTGAGAAGTCAGGGTAGAGGATGGCTTCTGGAAGAGGTTTGGAGAAAAGCTTTTTAGTTTTGCCATGCCTGGTCCAGGGAAGGTCATGCCCATAGATGTCAAAGCAAAGTTTTATTTGAGATTTAGGACCAATTGTTATTTACGAGTTAGAACCAGTCCTTAACCATGGTTGCTTTTGATTGACTTCAGAACAGAAACTAAGCCTGAGTTGATAATTGACTAATATAGAAATATCCCTTTTAAGAGGAAAAGAGTGGAGGTGGATGTGGGGAGGGGCAGGGAATGAACTACCCTGGTTAACTAAATGTTTTGGTTAATAGAGAGATTTCTGAGCACATTCTCCCACCATTCTTGGTCTTGAGTCATAAACACTGAAACTTATGATATTATTTACTCTTCATGAAACCCTAATGAGGGAATATTATTATCTCTTTTCTGTAGACAGAAAAAACGAGGCTCAGAGAGGCTTTAGCTGACTTGATGAAGGTCACATAATTATTAATTGAGCTGAGACTCAAAGCCAGTCTTTTGACTCCAAATCCAGTTTTTATTGTTATTTATAAATCAGGTTATGTCACTGTTCATCTAGGAAATGTTTACTATAGAAGTAATAGAAGAATTGGAATATCAGAAAATACTCTTAAAAATGAATTTTTCAAAGCCATAGTGTAATCATGGACTCATAATAATGGCTGCCATTTACCAACTTCCTATGTTCTAGGCATTTTACATTTGTTATTTTGAATATGCCCAATTTTATAGAGGAGGAACTGGTGGTTCAGAAAGGTTAACATACTGTATAATTTATTCATTTGTTATGTCTATTATTTATCGTACTCCTCCCTGCAGTACATTAGTAGGTTGTAAACTCCATGAGGACAAGGATCCCCAGTGCCTAGAACAATTCTCAGCATACAGTAAGTGCTCTAATAAAAAAGGTTTATATGTGAGTGCCAGTATCAATCAGGATTCTCCAGAGAAACAAAACCAATAGGATATTTATGATTTATTTTAAGGAATTGGTTCATACAGTTGTGGGGGCTGGTCAGTCCAAAATTTATATGACAGGCTGGCAGGCTGAAAACTCAGGCAGGAGTTGATGCTGTAATCTTGACACAGAATTGCTTCTTCTTCAAGGAACCTCAGTTTTTGCTCTTAAGCCTTTCAGCTGATTAGATGAGACCCACCCACTACTGAGGGTAAACTTTACATAAAGTCAACTGATTGCAGAGGTTAACCATATCTACAAAATACCTTCACCAGCATCACCTACATTAGTGTTTAATTAAACAACTGGGTACTATAGCCTAGACAAGTTGACACATAAAACTAACCATCACAGTGCTCAAGTTCATATAGTTAAGTAAGTAGTGTTGTTGGGACTTAAATCTAGGTCCTTGTGATTCTCGAGCCTATCATCTTTCCTTTACACAACAAGAATGTCTAATCTGGAGGGAATTCTCCAGAACATCTAGTGTAATCCTACAATAATAGATATGGGAATATCGAGGATGGGTAGAGAGAGGGAGGGGTAAGTCACAGGAAGTTGCTCAAATTGAAACGCAGATTTCCAGACTTCCTTCTCCCTCTATGATGACTGGGATAGGCAGAATCTGTTCTGAATCCCTGCTGTTATGATCCAGGACTGGGGAGGACACTGGAGAGGGTGTCAAAGACTGCGCTGAATGTGTGCTAAGAATGACAAAGCCCATATTCTGGAAACAGATTTTGTAAAAAGTTGCTGAGCTCTTTGACTGTTATTTTCCTCTGTCTTTTTTTTTTTTAACATCTTTATTGGAGTATAATTGCTTTACAATGGTGTGTTAGTTTCTGCTTTATAACAAAGTGAATCAGTTATACATATACATATATCTCCATATCTCTTCCCTCTTGCGTCACTCTCCCTCCCACCCTCCATATCCCACCCCTCTAGGTGGTCACAGAGCACCGAGCTGATCTCCCTGTGCTATGCGGCTGCTTCCCACTAGCTATCTATTTTACGTTTGGTAGTGTATATATGTCCATGCCACTCTCTCACTTTGTCACAGCTTACCCTTCCCCCTCCCCATATCCTCAAGCCCATCCTCTAGTAGGTCTGCATCTTTATTCCCGTCTTGCCCCTAGGTTCTTCATGACCATTTTTTTTTCTTAGATTCCATATATATGTGTTAGCATACGGTATTTGTTTTTGTCTTTCTGACTTACTTCACTCTGTATGACAGTCTCTAGGTCCATCCACCTCACTACAAATAACTCAATTTCGTTTCTTTTCATGGCTGAGTAATATTCCATTGTATATATGTGCCACATCTTCTTTATCCATTCATCTGTCGATAGACATTTAGGTTGCTTCCATGTCCTGGCTATTGTAAATAGAGCTGCAATGAACCTTGTGGTACATGACTCTTTTTGAGTTATGGTTTTCTCAGGTTATATGCCCAGTAGTGGGATTGCTGGGTCGCATGGTAGTTCTATTTTTAGTTTTTTAAGGAACCTCCATACTGTTCTCCATAGTGGCTGTATCAATTTACATTCCCACCAACAGTGCAAGAGTGTTCCCTTTTCTCCACACCCTCTCCAGCATTTATTGTTTGTAGATTTTTTGATGATGGTCATTCTGTCCTCTGTCTTTTAAAGTTGACCCCATATACTTAATGCCACTGAATTTTATACCTTAAAATGGTTGAAATGTCAAATTGTATGTTATGTATACTTTATACAATAAAAAAGATTTAAAAATATTTGATCACAGAGTGGGAATACAAACTTGAAATCAGAAATCAAGAGACTTATGTATTAGGTGGGTGTCTACTGTATTCCAGGAATTTTACCTATACATATATATTACCTTACTTAATCCTTAAATCATCAATGTGAGGTAGTAAGTACTATAAAGAAACTTAGACCCAGAAAAGTTAAATAACTTGCCCATAGTTGGGAGATAGGAGAGCCAGGACTTGAACTCCAGTGTCTTAACTCTTATGCATTTCAATACCAACATGAAGATTAATGATGATGATGATAAGGCATTATATATATGGAGAACCCTTATTCAAAGACATGTTGAGGAGAAGACTAGAGTCACCTTTTATCATTTATTTATTTATCATTAGTAATATATAAAATTAATTATAATAATTTATCATTAATATTTTAATACAAATGTGTTTCTCAGACCAATTAAGTTGCTTGGCAAGGCCTTGAATAAATGGAACCCAAGAGAGGTAAGTATATCAGATAAGAAAGTATTCAGTTGTAGAATGTTGGAGAGGGCAGGCATTGATAGCACCACCTGGGGGAAAGCTGGGCATTTAATAGAGCAGGTAAATAAAACCTATGCTTGTCTTTCAGACACGCCAATAGCTATACCTTTCAACTCCATTTCCTCCTTTAGCATGGACCAAAGGCAGCATGATCCTTGCATTATTTTTGTAGAGCAAAATTAGAAGCTAATTAGCTAATAATATCTGGAGTTGCCACCACTCCCACTGCTATTGCTCAGTTGTTACAGTGGCTGTTTATTTTCTGTTCTGGCTAGTGGGCACACCTGGGAAAACAGAAGTACTTCACAGGAAACTGATAGAACTGGATGGGAAAGAAATCAACTAAGCTCACTGGCTAAGAGTGACTCATGTAGCCTAAATTGGGGCTGTGGCAGGTGGTAAGATTTGACTAGGGAAATGGATTCAGCAAGTCAAGGCAAAGGAAAACACAGACATCTAAGAAAAGACCTGAGTCTTTTGACTGCTGTTGGGTTCAGAATTGTTTTACAGTTTTCAATAGCTATTTTGATCTCTCTGGGCTTCCATTTTACAGTAAGTAAGTCAGTCTTAACTCTGCTACTGGTTGGCCATATAGCCTTGGACAAGGCTCTACCTCTCTCTGGGCCTCAGTATCCCTTTCTGTACATTTAGAGAATTTGGGACTAGTTAATCACCAAGAACCTCTTCATTTCTGACTGTATCACATTTTGAGACTTTTTGAGTGTGTGGACTTCTTCCGTCTCACTTTGAGATTCAGGAAAAACAGTGGTCCTCACAAACCACAAAAACACAGCCTGCTACACAGTGAGCATCAATAAATGCTTGTTGAATGAATAAATAAAAAATAATAATAGCTAATCCTTATTGAGCAGTTGCTATGTACCAGGCCAGAGCTGCAATTCTCATCTCAGAGACCTGGAGAACAAGGCCCTGTCTGATTCATCTGTGCACTGTTGAGGTTGTCATCATGTCCACACAGCAAGTAATTGATGGACCCAAGACTCAAATCCAGAATGGCTGCCTCTAGAATCCATACTCTTAAATGGCTACACTCATGCAGTAGTTCACAAAGAGCTGCTATTCAGTAGATGCATCACAAATATTTGCAGAATAAACAGACCTGCACTGATAAATAGGTTAAGCCACTTTGTGCCCTGGCTATGTTGAGAACCTCATTAGGTAAGGCAGTGGTTTTACATCACCTCAACAAAAACAGGAGCCATAAGGATAGAAGAAATGAGTCCCAGGGTTGGAGTGTGCTAGCGTTGTGTGTCTTGGGTAAGAATGTACTCTTTCTAAGCTTCCATTTCATCATCTATCAAGTAGAGTGAATAACTAAAAACTCAGAGGGTTGTGGTGCACACAGTGAAAAGGCAAACATGAAAGCCTCTAGCACTGTACTTGACAGATCTGGATCCTAATACAGAACTGTGAGCTTTATTTTCCTCCCCTGAGGATTAGAAAAGCAAAGCCCTGGGAAAGTGAGAGGAAGCTTGCACAAATGGGAAGAGGACAAAGGGTTCGGGTGAAACAAGAAAGCTCAGGAAATATGGATGTGCACCTGGGAGGATGGAGAAATGAAGGGGAAACATTGCTTCCCAACATTGTATCCACGGAGTTTCTCTGACTCAAAGCCTGGTCTTCAGCATGTCAAAGAGCTCATGAATTCTATCAGTTCTTCTCAAAACCTTTTTGTTTCATGGACTACTCGAGTAGCCAAGTGATACAAAAGCCACAATCTTCTCCCTTTTTTTTCCTGAAATATCTGTGTTGGCATAATATAAAGCCAGAGACTCCATAAGTTTCCAGCTTGTAAGGCTCAAAAGAAGCCAAAGGTCTTCCCTTTAGGGAGGGACGGTTCGGTGCTGGATCAAATTTTGTTCACCAGTACAAAGTCTGGCACATTATAAGTGCTCAATAATTATTTGTTGAATAAATCAAAATATTACATTTTTTTTCAGAAGGGGTAACTTGCCAAAGCAAAGATTGTCTTTTTTTTTTCAACTGTTTTGGCTGGTATTACATAGCTACAGCCCCCAACCTTCCCATCTAGGAGCCAGTGACAGAAGGCAGACAGATTGTCAAAGGACAGACAGACACATGGACAAGGAATGAGCAAACACACATACCAAAGGCTCTCTGTAAGCCAAGGAATAAATGCCTATTCTTACTCTTCACTCTCTCTCTTTGTGCACTTAGTACAGAGAGGCTGGCATTTCATAATCCAAATTCCTGGCAGCATTTTCCACGAGTCTGCTTTCACAGAGATGTGAAAATTAATTTAGTTAAAATATAGTCATTGATTCACAGGCTCACAGAACATAAGGTCTTTAAGGTCCTCTGACTTCAAACACTTCATTGTGCTAAGCAAGGACCCAAGGGCCAAGAAAGAAGAGAGTAATTGGTCAAGGTCACAGAGTCAGAAGCTAAGCTGGGACTTGGACCTATGGCTTCCAGGACCAGAGCAGTTTCTTTTCTATCCCATTGTCCATTGATATGTAAACTGCTGATGTGTGGAATATCCGATCCACATCCATGTATTAAGGCGGAACCACAGAGACCTTGATTTGTTAATCAGTTTGTTAATTTGGCATATGCCACAGCTATCTTGACAATATTCAATAAAAATAGAATTCTTCCTCATTTCTATTAGTTGTATTCTGAACTCTCCAATATTATAGGCACTAGCTACATGTGGCTTTCGTGGTCACATGAACTGTCTCATAGAATTTTCAATAAGTTTTATTTCTGCACTATCCAATATGGCAGTCATTAGCTATATGTGGCTTTGAGCACTTGAACTATGACTAGTGCAACTGAAGAACTAAATTTTAAATTGTGTTTAATTTTAATTAATTTATATATAAATAGCCATGTGTGGATACTGCTTACCATGTTGGACAGCAGAGCTATAAGATGGGGACGAGAATCCCCGCCTTGCCTTCCTTCCATGACTGATGAGGATGGAGTGAACAGAGTTCCTCCAGTCTAAAATGGTAGAAAAACCTTTAGGATCAGAAAAACTTGAGTTCAAACCTTCACTCTATTACTCACTAGCTGTCTTCCCTTAAGGAAGTCCCTTTATAAATTGAAAACTTAGTTTCTTCATCTGTAAAATGTGGAGAGTAGTCCCTATCCTCACAGGATTTTGAGGCAGGACCACATGAGATTGTATTGCACAGGGCCTGGTGTGGGACTGTGCTCAGGCACTATGAATTTTGCTTTTTTTTTCTCTTCTGTTATCAAGGCCACCAGTAATCCAGGACAGGGAGTCCTTGAATGGCCTTGAAGACTATGTATTTCTCAAGGAACAAAAGGGCACATGATGACAGGTGGAGTAGGGGTAGAGGGTTAGAAGTGGAAATCCAGCCAGAAAAGCAAGAGTCCACGCAGGCCTGCACCCAAAAAGGTCTCACAGCAAAGGGAAGCCAAGGATTGAGTCAAGTGAGGGACCTGAGATTAAGAGTCCAGAGGCCTGTGTTATAGATCCCACTCTGAGCTTCGGTGTCATCATCCATAAAATGGGGTGGGAGTATGTGGTGGTGGTAGAAGGTAGTCACTACACTATAAAATCTCTAAAGTTCCTCTGGGCTTATAACTAACCTAATTTATAGTATTTAAGACTAGCATTTCCATTGACTCTTAGGGCTCAGCCCTACCTTCAGGGCCCAGAGTGGGCCTTACAAGCTCTGGCTTCCTCTTTTATGAACAGACTCTCCTCCACAATCTTCTTAAGACTCAGAAGGTCCTGATCTACTAGAGAAAATTGATAGCTTCTATATTTTTCTAAGGAAGACAGTAGGGCATGGCAGGTGCACAGAACTAGAGTTAAACCAGGACCTTAGGTAAATTGCTTCACTTCCCAGGGCCTCAGTCTTCTCAACTGTAAAACAAGAGTGGTAGAAACTATTTTCCAGGGCTGCTGTGACAAGTAAATGAGAGAATAATGTGTCAGAACCTGGTAATCTGTGAAGGACAGTACACATAGGAGAAATTAGCAAATGAACTTTCATTCTATTTTGCTTATACCTCTAGGGAGCAATTACTTGTCTGCCATGTTTTAGAGTCAGAAATTGACTGATCTTCCTCCCTAGATTTTGACCTCCCAAGGATTCCAGACTGTATCTTAGTTATCTTCAGCCCTGAAGGTAGTGCCTGGTACAGAGCAGACACAAAGTCAGCCTGCAACAATATATTTAACCCATATAGAACTGAACCCCAGAGGCAATAATAGTATTTTCATTTTATAATTCGGTCATATAAAAAATTTTGTTTCTGCACAAACTATTAACGTTGCTAATTATGTCTTCACTGCCAGGAAGCTCAAGATACGGTGATTAATTATACTTGTCACAAGAGTCTGGCTCATCCTCTCCCTGGTCCTCATTTTTTTCTATTATGGCACACCATAGAGTCTAAGTGTTTTTTAATGTAAGGTGTAGCAAATACTTGGTGGAATTGCACAATGATAATGCACATAGATTCCAGGGTCAGACACACCTGGATTCAAATCCTGGCTCTGCTATTTCCTGGCTGGGTGACTTTAGACAAATTACTTCATTCCTTTGAGACTCATTTTCTCCTACCATAAAAGAGGGTGATAATTTGTACCTCAGAGTGACGTTGTAAAATTTAATAAGGTAAGGCACAGTGCTTGGCATATGATAAGCAGTCGGTAATCAGTTAATATATGAAATATGCACATGTATGGCTTTTCTGCTTGTCTTTTCTCCAAAAAAATAGGTAAAAGTGAACGTACACATCCATAATTACATTCTATTTTGCTGCTTCCCACTTCTGGCACCAGACCCAAGGCCAGTGGTCATCCAACACCATAAGAAGGAAATAGCAAGTCAGGGCATTAAAGCAGGGGTAGATAAACTAAAGCCCATGGGCCAAAGATCATAAGCAAAGAACAGCTGTTAAATGTTAGAAGAAGAAGGTGAAGAAGGAGGAGGAGGAGGAGGAGGAGAAGGAGAAGGGGAAGGGAAAGAGGAAGAAGAAGAAGAAGGAGGAAGAGGAAGGAAGGGAGGGGTGAGGGAGGAGAGAGATGAAGGGGCCGGGGAGGGGAAGGAGAGTAAATCACCTGTGGCCTGCAAAGGCTAAAATATTTCCTATCTGGTCCTTTATGGAAAAAAAGTTGCCGACCACTGATCTAAAGAAGAAGAGCCATGGCCACCCTTGCGAAAGACAGATAAAAGCATAGTGTAGTACTAGAATAAGGCTCTGGAGTTAAAAGTCTTAAATTTTTATCCTACAGAAGTTACCTCCACCCTACAGCCAAGACTGTGAGGGTCAAATTGGATAATGTATCTGGCACTCAATGTATGTGTAACTTTCCTTTCACCCTTATTTGTTCATGTAAATTGATAAGTGTTTATAAATCTGGGGTTCATAATTCAGGGAACACCTAATTTTATTCTCCTTTTTTCAATACTTTCTCATCAATTGGGCTATCTCGTGTTATGATATTGTCTACCAGTGGAGCAGCCCATTAAGCCCCCAGTGGGAACTCAATACATACTTCCTTATTACTTTGTCTTGAAATGAAGAAATGCCAGAAATGTTTCCCGAGAAAGGTCCTGTTTAGGCACTTCTTTCACTGGGTTACATTCATGAGACTATAGATTGGCTTGAATATCTTGAAAACCATCATCATTTCTGGCTTCAGTTAGATGATATCCTTACTTTCTCTCTAATCCTCAAACAACTCTGTAGCACAAGCAGTGTTGTCCTCCATTCAGATGAGGACACTGAAGCTCTGAGCTGTTATATCACAGTAACTGACTGAAGCCCAATCTTCTCTATGCCCCATTTCTTCTTTATATTGTACCTCAATAAGTAGTTAGGAAAGGCTTCTTGGAGAACTAAGGTTGAGGGAAGAGAAAAAGTAGACCCAAAGTCCTATGACCTTCATTCCCAAGGTTTATTTGAATTGAGGAATTTGAGGATGCCAGGCCAAAGAAGGAGCAGACTTCTGGAAACATATATAAGTATATTTTATTTTTTCCCACAGAGGGGGCTGATGGATTCTGAGAATCATGTAGATAAAGAATATAAGCTCCTCCTAAAAGATTTAAATAATAATCTTTGCTTTGCACTCTTCAAAAAGCTGTGTTGAACGTTAAAATTAGATAATGGATGTAGAAGGGAATTGTAAACTGTAAAGGGCTATAGTAATGTGACAATCTTATTCCCATATTCAGGGGAAGGGCCTGGACTTAGGTAACATGATGGATCTGTGCTAGAACCATGTTTGATTCCCCCATCTCCCTGCCTCTGAGCCTAGCACTTCTACCAGTATCTCCACAGCAATCTCCACAACTAATATGTCCTTAGAGTGTTAGGTGATAGAAGAAGTTGGAGGTAGCCTGAGCAGGTTGCATTAGCACCTCACCCCCTTTTCAAAGGAAGACCATCAACCCAGCAAGCAAATTCCTGTGTCTTTCTCACTCCTCTGCTATGAAATTCTTATGTCTGCCTTCCATCATGTTGGGAAGGAGGAGAGCTAAGGAGGTGGAAGAGGTGGAGAAAAAGCCATTCCAGCAAGAAAAGGAAGCTTCCAGACAATAATTGGTATTCTGTGGCTACCGCTCAGGTCAACTGGCCAAACACTCCCTAAGAGTTTCATCTGGTCAGGCTCTAAGTCACATCCCAGAGTTGAATGTGAGTTGACCCTGTTCTCAGAGTTGTGGGCATGCCCTCTGAGTTCAGCTGCAGCTTTAATACTGCACAGAGTATCTAAGTTCAGTATTAAAGCATAGAGTATCTAAGTGGAAGCAGTGTGATGGGACAAGGAGAGAGAAACCTACAGATACAGCTGCCTCCCCTGCCCCCACCTGACTCCCAAGGCCGATCTTGACCCAGACTCATACAGTCTGATGGACCTGTTCCCATCATCAGGGAAGTGATAATAATAATAATAATAACAACAACAGCAACATTTGTGCCAGTTACTAGATCAAGCATTTTTCATATATTAACTTCTTCACTCCTCCCAGAAATTCTATGTAAAAGGTATATTATTATCCCAATATTTCCTAATAAGGAAATTAAGACATAAGGTAGTCCTCAGGAGATTACAAGAGAACTAAGTCATCTTGATTCTATAAACATTGACCACCTACTATGTGCTAAATTCTGTGCTGGTCCTGGGAATACAGAGTACCATGGGAATACATAATCTCAGTCATGTGGGAGAGTAGAAAAGTAAACAGTCAGGTAGGCAGTCACCAATTATATATATATAGTTATACGTGAAGTGCCTATTATATGTCAGGAACTATGCTAAGCCCTGAGTTTAAATGATAAAGAAAGCAGATACAGGGCTTCCCTGGTGGCGCAGTGGTTGAGAGTCTGCCGGCCAATGCAGGGGACACGGGTTCGAGCCCTGGTCTGGGAGGATCCCACATGCCGCGGAGCAACTAGGCCCGTGAGCCACAATTACTGAGCCTGCGCGTCTGGAGCCTATGCTCAGCAACAAGAGAGGCCGCGATAGTGAGAGGCCCGTGCACCGCGATGAAGAGTGGCCCCCGCTGGCCGCAACTGGAGAAAGCCCCCGCACAGAAACAAAGACCCAACACAGCCAAAAATAAATAAATAAATAATTAAAAAAAAAAAAGAAAGTAGATACAGTGTTACAGCAGAGTGACAAGTGTCATGGTAGAGGTAAGCATGGGGGTTATGGGATCTCAGCCTGGGGAGTGGCAGGGGGATTCTTATAAGAATTCTAGGAAAAGTTGATCCTCTGGGCAATTGCTGCCCCTCAGGTATTTAAAAGACACCAGCATTTATTGTTTCTAGATTTTTTGATGATGGCCGATCTGACCGGTGTGAGATGATATCTCATTGTAGTTTTTTTTTTTTGTCATTGTAGTTTTGATTTGCATTTCTCTAATGATTAATGATGTTGAGCATTCTTTCATGTGTTTGTTGGCAATCTGTATATCTTCTTTGGAGAAATGTCTATTTAGGTCTTCTGCCCATTTTTGGATTGGGTTGTTTGTTTTTTGTTATTGAGCTGCATGAGCTGCTTGTAAATCTTGGAGATTAATCCTTTGTCAGTTGCTTCATTTGCAAATATTTTCTCCGATTCTGAGGGTTGTCTTTTGGTCTTGTTTATGGTTTCCTTTGCTGTGCAAAAGCTTTTAAGTTTCATTAGGTCCCATTTGTTTATTTTTATTTTTATTTCCATTTCTCTAGGAGATGGGTCTTAAAGGATCTTGCTGTGATTTATGTCATAGAGTGTTCTGCCTATGTTTTCCCCTAAGAGTTTGATAGTGTCTGGCCTTATATTTAGGTCTTTAATCCATTCTGAGTTTATTTTTGTGTATGGTGTTAGGGAGTGTTCTAGTTTCATATTTTTACATGTACCTGTCCAGTTTTCCCAGCACCACTTATTGAAGAGGCTGTCTTTTCTCCACTGTATATTCTTGCCTCCTTTATCAAATATAAGGTGACCATGTGTGCGTGGGTTTATCTCTGGGCTTTCTATCTTGTTCCATTGATCTATAGTTCTGTTTTTGTGACAGTAGCATACTGTCTTGATTACTGTAGCTTTGCAGTATAGTCTAAAGTCAAGGAGCCTGATTCCTCCCTCTCGATTTTTCGTTCTCAAGATTGCTTTGGCTATTCGGGGTCTTTTGTGTTTCCATACAAATTGTGAAGTTTTTTGTTCTAGTTCTGTGAAAAATGCCAGTGGTAGTTTGATAGGGATTTCATGCTGGAGAGGGTGTGGAGAAAAAGGAACACTCTTGCACTGTTGGTGGGAATGTAAATTGATACAGCCACTATGGAGAACAGTATGGAGGTTCCTTAAAAAACTAAAAATAGAACTACCATACAACCCAGCAATCCCACTACTGGGCATATACCCTGAGAAAACCATAATTCAGAAAGAGTCATGTACCAAAATGTTCATTGCAGCTCTATTTACAATAGCCAGGACATGGAAGCAACCTAAGTGTCCATCAACAGATGAATGGATAAAGAAGATGTGGCATATATATACAATGGAATATTACTCAGCCATGAAAAGAAACGAAATTGAGTTATTTGTAGTGAGGTGGATGGACCTAGAGTCTGTCATACAGAGTGAAGTAAGTCAGAAAGAGAAAAACAAATACCGTATGCTAACACATATATATGGAATCTAAGAAAAAATAAATAAAAAGTCATGAAGAACCTGGGGGTAAGATGGGAATAAAGACACAGACCTACTAGAGAATGGACTTGAGGATATGGGGAGGGGGAAGGGTAAGCTGTGACAAAGTGAGAGAGTGACATGGACATATATACATTACCAAACGTAAAATAGATAGCTAGTGGGAAGCAGCCGCATAGCACAGGGAAATCAGCTCGGTGGTTTGTGACCACCTAGAGGTGTGGGATAAGGAGGGTGGGAGGGAGGGAGACGCAAGAGGGAAGAGATATGGGAACATATGTATATGTATAACTGATTCACTTTGTTATAAAGCAGAAACTAACACACCATTGTAAAGCAATTATACTCCAATAAAGATGTTAAAAAAATTAAAAAAATAAAAAAAAAATAAAAGAGACCAGCCTAGGCTCCTCTTTCCCAACAAAAGAGCCAGGTCCCTCACGCTCCATCTCACTAGCCCCAGGAAGCTCACAGTTAATTTTTTTGGGTAAGACAAGTTTAAGGGGCTTTCTGACCACAGGCAGGTCAGAGCATTCAGCCCCAGAAGCCTCCTTCTCAATTCCCCTCACCCTGGCAATAGGTACAATCTGTCTATCTAGTTTGCCTTAAAAACATCCTGCAAGATGCCTAAATAAAAAGGAAAGACTGGCATATCACTGCAGTGCCTGACTCATTGTCTCCATGGGGAGTACCTTCAGACAGCTCTTGCCGGGAAGTTATGTCTGCAGCTTTTTTCTTTCCTTTCATTACATTCATATTTATTACAATGGTATAAGAAGCATCTGAGAGTCTGTCTGTTCAGCACAGCAATGAGATTTTTTTAATATTCCGGACATTTTGGGTTTTTTTATCAAGTACTCTAACCCTCAGCAAGATTGTGTGTCTATATACACATGGGTATGTGGGGAAGGGGGGCTTTTGTATATGGCTATATGCAGGAAACTGAGTGTGTTTGTAAGCATTTCTCTGTGTGTGTGTGTGAACTTGTGTTGGTTTAGATGTCTGGAAAACTTCTTGCAAATTTCCTAAAGAGCTGAGTTCCATAAATTTGTCCTTCCTTTAACTTCGTGGAGAAAGAGGTCATGAGTAAATTTTGCTAGCTGAGATGCTTGTCTTCATGGAAATTATTTTCTGACAAGTAGAATAATAATAATAATAATAATAATAATAATAATAATAATAATAATAATAATAATAATAATAATAATAATAATAATTTCCTTCTCAGAGCAATCCTGTAAAGGAGGCATTATTTCACCACCATTTTATAGATGAGGAAACTGAGAGACAGAGAGATTAAATCATTTGCTAGAGGTTGTACAGCTCATAAGTGATAGAAACAGGATTCCAATGCAAAATTCTTATGTCTGGGATCCTAGTCATAACTATTACACTCTTCTAGATTAAAGCCAAGCCACTATTCAATGTTGAGTGGAGCTAGAGCACCTTATTGAAGATGCCAAAGACCAGAATGTGTTTAGAATTAATATGGAAGGCATTGGGAGCCACTGACATTTCTTGAGCAGGGGAGCAGTAGAAAGTGGTGCTTTTGGGAGACGGATTTCTAGAGAGAAGAGGCAGCACCCTTGGACCAATTATCTGTGTGTTTACTACCCTGGTTTGTGTGATCCAACCAAGAAAACAGGAAGCAAATTGGACTTTCTTGGGGCCAATTACCCTTCTTGAGGTCATGATAACCGGTCTTGGGGAGGTGCTGATATAGGAAGAGGACACAGGGTTTTCACTTTCAGGAAAAATCCCAGATGATCTTACTGAAGTTTTCTGGAGGCTGACTGCTAAATCACCTGGCCTTTAGAAGTTTCCAGGGGTGCTTACTTTATTTCCCTACTTTATTTAAGTTTTTTTAGGTCTTACCCTAACTCTACTTATTAGATGTGCAAGTTATTTAACTTGTCTGAGTTTCTAGAAGCTAGTTTGTTGTTCCTTTTCAGTTCTCTACTCCTAACACCCTGACACACACACAAAATTCAGGGCTAAATGGCATCAAAGGAAGTATGAAGGGGTAGAATGTAGGCTACTTTTTTTTAATAACAAGCAATTCCATATCATTGTAACAAGTGATAAACACAGACATATAACAAAAAAGTTAATTATTTCCTTCAAGTCCCTTGCTATCCCATTTTCAGAAGATATCTGATATTATCAGTTTGGCATAATTCCTTCCACAGCTTTTTCCATACTCTTACTACTTGTTTAAACAAATATACACATATGTACAGCTCTTTTTTTTCCCTAGACGAAGAGACTCATATCATGCATAAGTTTTTACAAACATTATCTAATTTTACCCTCATGGATAAAAGCAACTTGCTTTGTTCATTGAATGGTTAAAAGATCATGGACTTTACTATAGGTCAATAACCATTAGACAAAAACCAATAGACTCAATAACATGAAAATAAAAATCTTCTGGATTGAAAACAGTTAAGTCTAATAAGGACACTAACCCTTCATCTGTCATATGAGTTGCAAATGTTTTTCCCAGTTTATTCTTTGTTTTTTGACTTTGATTTTTCTATCTTTTGTCAGAGAGAATATTTGCATAATCTTGGAGTGGCGGAGACCTTCTTAAGAAGAAGGTGTTTAAACAAGATAGAAAACTCAGATGCTATGAGGGAAAAGATAGGCATGTTTGACTATATTGAGGAAAAAATGTTAAGGCTTTTAAAGTTTCTCTCTCCAGGCATAGGAAAGGCTTAGGTGTGGTAGCATGTTGAAGAAAGGCAGAATCCAGGTGAAGAAAAAGAAGTATCAGATTAGCATTTAAGTAGTTATAGGGAGCGCAGTTTGACCTGTAGCTGGGGGTTGCACCCAGAGCTAGCAAGTAATGGAAGAACGCCTGTCTGGGGAAGAGTAGTGATAAAGAATGACTCACTGTGTAAGTGAGAGTAAAGGGCTGGAAGAACAACTTTCCTCAGACAAACCTAACTCTTTAGCTAATAAACTGAAATACTGACAGTGATGGATCAATGGTGGGGGTAATTCAGACAATCAGATGGTCTTGAAGCCATGACCCTTCCAGCAAGATAGCCTCTAAGGGTCTCTGAGGGTTTCCTCTGACTGTGGTCAGAAGTTTTACAATCCTAAGTACCTCATGGAATCCATCAAAGTTTTCCAACCTCACTCCCCATTTCAGGCTCCTGGACCAGATGTCCTTGACCTAGGTTATTTTAATGATCATTTTGGCAGTAGAATAAGCAGAAGCTTTTGGACACTTACAGTTGTGCAGTGAGTACCTGGCACTCACTAGCTTTGTGACCTTGGGCAAGTCATTTTCCCTCTCTGAATCTGAGTTTCATCATTTGAAAAAAAGAAGGTTAATACTGACTTTAAAGGTTTTTCAAGGAAGAAGAAATCAGATGACTGATGTATGTGAAAGGGCTTCAGGGAATGCAAAGGCCAGTAAAAATATAGGTGATTACTATGATGCCAGCTTAGGCAGATAAACAACCTGAAGTAAAAAAAGGCATACTGAGTAGTAGCTTTCCCCTACCCATGGCATCTGCAGACCATTTGGGGTGGGAGAGAAGTGGCTATGTATACGTGGCTGGATGGGATCAGAGAAGATACTGAAGCGTTCAGAGCTTACCTGCTGCTAGCATCACAATTGCCCTTCATTCATGCAACTCATGGGGTGAATGCCACAGTTTTTTGAGACATCAGTGAGGTGATGTCTACTATCATCAGACAATTATTAATTCAGTTCATAAAACCAAGCAGAAAGTGTGTCATGTTATCATCACAAATGCTAAAGAAGAGACCAATTCCTGGAGCTCCAGGAGATCCACAGAGATATCATCAAGAAGGTCTGAGCCCTGAGAGACAAATGGACAAGCCCATATGGAACAAGAGCACATAAATATACAATCTCGGATCTGGCTGAGAGTATGGGAGTAAGTGGCCTAGGTGGGGGTACAACAAAGAGATTATTTTTTAGCCCTCACCTCTGTATGGACTGTGGAACTAGAATTCCTGGGTAGAAATCCTGGCTCTGCTGCTTACTATCTATGAGATGTTAGACAAGTTAATTAATCTCTGTGTGCATCAGTAATAGTACTTATCTAACAGTATTCTTTTGAGGATTAAGTGAATTAATATTTGTAATGTGCTTAGAATAGTAGTTAGTGCATAGTAAGTATTACATAAATGTTATTTTAAAATATTAATTAAAAAGCACAAACTTTCCTTATTAGGGCATTATTTAAGGTTATATATTTTTTCTTCTTAATCAGGCCCCTCCAGCCTCATTTTTTACTGCTTCCTCTTAAAATTGCATTCTGAAAGAATGAAATAGGTGCGGCATTGCCAAATTATGCCAGGTGATTGTATATCTCTTTGCCTTAGCCTTGGTCTGGAATGCCCTTCCTATCATGTTCATTAAGAAAATTCCTCTTCTCTTTTCAAAAGCCATCTCAAGCATTACCTCCTCCAGGAAGCCTTTTCTAACTACTGCCACCTAACTTTCCCATTTCCTTGATCTAGGCATTCACTTATTTTCACAAGTTCTGGAACTTGTACACATTTCTATAATGATGGCTCACATTTTGTACTTCAGTTATTGTTTATGGGACTGTTTGCCACAGTTAGACCATGAGATCTTAAATGCAGTGACCATAATGTTACTGTCTTTCTCCCGGCCCTGAGCCTATAGTTTGTTACACAGTAGAAGTTCCAAGAATGTTGGCTGACAAGACTTAAATGCAAGGCATTTTTAATAACTACTGATCTTGTGCCCTTCTTGCAATAACCTGGTGTAATAGACACTATTATTAGCCCTATTTTATGGACGAGGAATTTAAGGTTGAGAGAGGTTAAGGGTACATCAAGGTCTCAACTAGCTAATGAGTAACAGCGCTGGGACTTAGTGCCAGGCCTTTTTAAACACAATGATCTTTCCACAGCAATGCTTTTGTTGTCTGCCTGATTTTATTATTAGTAATAATGGCTAACATTTATCCATTACTTGCTTTATTCAAAGCACTAGGCTGAGCCCATACCACAGATTATCTCATTTAATCCTCTCAACAATGCTATAAGGCTTATCCCATTATGATACTCATTTACAAATGAGGAAATTGAGGCATGGAGAGGTGAAGCAATTTGCCCAAACTCACAAAGAATTTGAACCCAGTGTAAATTTATAGCAAGAGCTTTTAGCTGTAATCCTCTACTAATTCTCAGCTGAGACTTACAGAAAAGTCACTTCCTTAAGATTCAACTACTAGTGAATGGAATTTTGAATCTAGATCCTAGTACCTCTGAAGATCTTCTCTTTCCATCACAACATGTGGCTGCATTAGTGGTCCAAAAGGGAAAAACTCTGTTGGGGGGAGACACTTCTGGGAAGTTGGGAGTTCAGTTACTCAGCTTGAGATGTGAGGAACATAACTCCTCATGGTGTAGATTTTTGAAGGGATAGAAGAGAGGAGAAGTAGACTGAAGTACATGGCCTGTCTTCTGTCCTCACAGATTTGTGATGAGCACATGTTATCTACCCTGATGAGAAAGGGGAGGCAGACACAGTAGTAAATTGGGTTGGGGAAAAATCAATTACAGAAATGAGGCCCCATCAAGCAAGCTTTCAGCAAGGTGATGTTTTCATCTTCTTCTTACCCAGTAATAATATCCCTAGGCAAGTATTTATTTAACAGGAAAGGACAAGGGAGTTCATCATTTTGATTTTAATTATTTGCTGCAGTCATTTTAAGTTGTCCATCTTTGGATCAGCACTTATAAATAAAATATATCATCTGATCTCCCAGATTTATGAGCAAGGATGTGCCAAACAGAATTGCCTCTGGGTATCTAAGAATAATGCATAAACACAGTAAGGGAGCAAGGCAAAGAGCAGAATTTAGGAGCTTACTGGTTAGGAGACACCTTGCTAAGTAGGAAAAGGGACACCTTTGATAAAAGTGTGTGATGAATATACCAGAGCCAGCCAAGCCCAGTGATTCAAGGCATCACTCAATCATTAAAAAAGCTGCCATGATCCTAGGTCTCCAGACCTCCTTCTGACAAGTTGATCTAGCTCATTGGGAGATACGGGAATATGTGGAAATAATCAGGCTTGAGGGCATTTCAATCTTGGCTTACCTTAGGAGGCTAGGGAGGTAGATGCATGCTTCTTGGCCTCAGAGCATGAACCATTCAGGAAAGCTCTCCAGGGTGCCTAATTTACAGATTGGGAACCTGGAGCTATGGCAGAACTCATACTAGAAACCAGAACCTTTGACTCCAATTCCAGTGTTTCTACCACTTCACCTTAATTAATTCTATTTATTCATCATCTCTTAGCTGAGGGAAGAGAGGGTCTAGATACTTGACCAGACAGTACACAGAGACTTGGAGGTGGTTCTTAGTACCTGTGTTTCCAAATACACCAAAGGTTCAGGAAGAGCCATGGATTTGCCATCAGAAGCCCTAGGCTTCATTCACACCTATGCCATTATCTCAGTTATCTTGGGCAAGTCCCTTTATTTTCTGAAACTTAATTCTTCCATCTACAAAATGAGGAGAAGGAAGCATGTCTAGTGAGCTTATGGGAGGAGGGGTTGTGCAGACTGTTTGAGGTATGGGAAAGCTCTAGAGAGATGGTAGGGACAGTAAATACAGACACCTCCCAACATTCATTAGCCATGAAAGGCTTTTGGTTTTGCCTTTTAAATAGCTTTCATTTTGTGCCCACAAACATTACTTGAACAGTTACTATACGTACAAGGCCATGCGAGGTGCTATGAGAGATGGAGATATGGGTCTTGCCCAGCAATAAGAAAAGGCAAAAGAATGATGACTAGAGCTATAAGCACTGAGCTTGTAACAAGTGGGTCTCTGTCTCCAAGGCATTCTTTGAGTAGTCCTCACCTGGATCACCATTTAAGTCCTCATGCTAGTGCTGTTTCCTTCAATGCCTCCTTTCCTACCCTACCTACCCTGTAAATGGTCAGAAGGTGCATCGATTCCAAATTCTTCTGTTTGGCGTTCCTGGGTCTCCCCATCCTGGCTCCAGCGACCTTCTCTCTCATTGGTCCCCAGTATGAACCACCCTTGATCCTCAGTCCTGGTTCCTTACAGATCCCACTCCCTCCATGATCTCTCACATTCCCAATACTATCCTCACTCCAATCTCTGCCTCTTTACTTGTCTCTCATGTTTTTGCCTATAGCCAGCCTACTTTCTCATCTTTCAGATACCAGTACAATTTCACTTCTTCTTCCTTAGGATCTATCTCCTCTGAGTTCCTAAAATCAGAACCAATCTGAAATATTAAAGGCTCAGGTGATTCCAGGCTGTTTGCTCTGCCTTCTTAATTTGAACCTCAGCTCCCTGAAGGCAGGAATCAACTCGCCTCCATGCATGATGGCTGTTTTTTGTTTTTTGTTTTTTCTTGCCTCAAAGATCAAGATCTGCAGTCTGATACTAGTTGAAGTAAAACTCAAAGAAATGTCCTTTGTTTGCCAACATATTGACATTTCTGTACTATTGAAACAATTTCAGCAGTTTATGATAGGGGTTTTCAACCTGATTTTAACAATAGAACTTTTTTTTACCACAAATAAAATTCAACAGGGACCCACAGTATAGAAAACAGGTCAAAGTGGAGCTGTTCTGCGTGCAGTGGGGGAACCATCCCTTCTATGTAATTCCTAGGATACCTCCATAGAATATTTTAGGGTTCATGAAGTACAACCTTAAAACAACTGTCTCAAAAGGCCAATGGGCCAGGATAAGTTAAAATTAAGGTACATACTTGGTGACATACTTACCTGGTGAATGTCATAATGTCATAATTCAGAGACCCAGGGGACCTGAGGGGGGCTATGGCTTATGCAACTTATTCAAAGTTTGCCTTATAAAAGGGGGTAAAAGTTATAATAAGCACCTACAGAGAGAAATAGGGAAAGCTCCAAAAGGTCTTGGTGAGGCCATAGAAATGGGACAACCAGATAGCTAAACCCTAGGTGACTGGTGAGGAGCCCTCTTCCCTAGGGAAGTCCAGGACCCCAGTCCCTGACTTCAGCAATTCCCCTACTACTCGGTCTAAGCCTCTCCACTGCCAAGGGTAACAAATCCCTTGTATGAGAACCTGCCTCTCTCAAGGTCCATATCCCACATTTAGAACAATTTCCAATAGTCATCTTACTGTGTTTTTCTCTGTGTCTGGCATCAAGAGAGTCCCAAAGAGTCAGACATTTTCCCTGAGGGAATTCAGTCTTTTTTAAGAAAATATGAGCACATACTTCAATGCCCATGTAAGACACCACTTCAGCCCTTTGAGGAACTCATACAAGGCCTACAATCTATTTAGATATCAGGACACTCTGGATGTTTGTTTTTTTTTTTTTTCTGAAAGGTTCTCAGCTTGTCACACATCCTATATCCAACCACCCAAATCTGGAATACATTTGCAGTGGCCTGTGGGTTATAAACTATGCTCTATACATTTGAGGTTTCACAGAGGAATTTCAGGATGCAGTAATACTGTAAGCCTAGCCCCATGGTTTTTCAGTTTTAACAATAAAAATTAAATAATTAGCACTGTTCTAAGTGCTTTTCCTCTATTAACTCACTAAATTCTCACAAGAACCTTATGAGATAGGTGCTATTTTTCTCCTTATTTTTCTTTGAGATTGAGGCACAGAGAAATTAAATAACTTGTCCAGGGTCAGACAGCTAGATAGTCACAGGGCTAGGATTTAAACCTAGGAATCCTGAATTCAGAGCCCAAGTTATTATCCATACATTGTATTCTCTTGTCAGCTTCTTGCAGGTGAAGAAACTGTGGTCTTGAGAAGTAAAGCAACTTGTCCATATTAGTGAGGTGTTTCTTAACCCACCAAGGAACAATCTTCAGCTATTCCTTGGTTCTCTCCTCTCTTCTAGGGTCTGAAGCAAGAGGAGGGGCCAGATGGAAGAAAATAGAATTGTCTGGGGTGCCGGTAATTTGGATTCAAGTCATTTCTTTGTTATTAAGCCTCTTTGTGATCTTGGGGAGGAAGATTCTTCCTCTCTTTGGATATCAGTTTCACCAACTGCAATATGATGATTTAGAAGAATTCAACTCACACTTTTTCCAGTCAAAGTACAAATTCTTCACAGATTTGGTATACCTTAAAAAGCTCATCTGTATTTTTTACATTCCATTCCATAACAAATATGTCTTTGTTTTAATGTAATTATTCCAAATCTTCTAGTAAAGCCAATTCGCCAGGAGAGAGTGGCCCTATAGTCCATTTACCTCCAGTGCACTGGGGAGGACCTTTGAGGTATGTGCATTCTGGTTTCAGAGCCGGTGATCTGAAGATGTCTCCAAAGGCCCTCTCTGCTCTGACAATTTACAATCTTAGAATATGCTTAACCCCATAGTGCTAGGTAAAGGAAAGGGAGGTAGAAGGGCAAATGGGCTGAGTGTATTCTATTAACTCTTTCAAATTCTTTACTCATTGAAAAAAAGTGGCATCAAGGGAATGTCAAGGAGTGGCTTAGCAAGAAGTCAGTTCCTGCTCTACTGCAAACAAGTTGTGTGACCTTTGAACCAGATTGTGTGTAAGATAATTTCATTTAACCACCTCATTGAGTGGATGAGGAAACTGAGGCACAGAGATGGGAAGGTGTTTACCTGAGGTCACATAATAGTAAGTAATGAAGAACCTAAGGGCAGGACAGGAATAAATATGCAGATGCAGAGAATGGACTTGAGGACATGGGGAGGGGAAGGGTAAGCTGGGACGAAGTGAGAGAGTGGCATGGATATATATACACTACCAAATGTAAAATAGATAGCTAGTGGGAAGCAGCCACATAGCACAGGGAGATCAGCTCGGTGCTCTGTGACCACCTAGAGGGGTGGGATAGGGAGGGTGGGAGGGAGACGCAAGAGGGAGGAGATATGGGAATATATGTATATGTATAACTGATTCACTTTGTTATAAAGCAGAAACTAACACACCATTGTAAAGCAATTATACTTCAATAAAGATGTTAGAAAAAAAAAAAAAAAACAAACACACAACCATAAAAAAAAAAAAGTAATGAGGTTTGGATTAGAACCATAGCACCCTGTTAAACCTAGAGAGTCATACCACTCACATCAAGTTCCTGGTCCTCTGTGTCCTCATCTCTAAAATGAAAATAAAATCATTGCTCTATCCCTGAGTTGTTATGCTCATCTGATGAAGCAATGAATGTGAGAGTTCTTTGGACTGATCACTTCTTGTCATCAGAGAAGTAAGGGAGAGAGCACCAGGGTACTGGGAACCTGAGGAGTGTGGTGCCTGATGGGGAGTGGGAGCTTGAAGGGAAGCCATACATGGAAAGCCTCAGAAAAGAGAGATGGGGACCTCTAAGAAAGTCTTCCTCTTGCTACTGGATTGTTTGGGCTATTGGATTTGTTTAAAATTAAGCGAAAACCTTGTTTTATTTAACAAATACTTTTATAGTGTTTACTTTATGGCAAGCACTGCTCCAAGTGCTTTACAGATATTAACTCAGTTAATCCTCCTGACAACCTTATGAGGTGAGTTATATTATCATCCTTTACACATGAAGAAATAGAGGTGCAAAGAGGTAAATTAACCTACTCAGGGTCACACAGCTAGTAAGTGATAGACAATAAATTTGAACCCAGGTCATTTGCCTTGAGAGTCTGTGCTCCTAACTGTTGGAAACCATCTATTTAGATGAAATTGGTTATGTGAAGGGTCGTGTCATGGAAAGGCACAGATTATAATATAAGCTTTGCCACTAAAAAGATGTTAGTGATCTTGGGTAAGTCATTCTCCTTTATGCACCTTCTTATCTGTACAAAGAGATTTCCCTTTCTTTTGCCTACTTCTGGTCCTCTAAAAGCCCAGAATTCCTTTCTCCATTCTAGAGACATTTTCTCAAGCAACAGCTTTGGTTTTATTCTCTCACCCCTACACTCAGCCCAACCAGACCTATCACCTCTAGGAAATAATGCTCTTTCAGCATAAACTGGATTCCACTGGAGCAGATAATCTTTGACTTCTTAGAGCCTCTAGATGTCTCAGCAAGAGTAGAGCTCCAGGAGAGTTCACTTTGCTGTTCTTCTTTTAGATTTAATAAGATAATTACTGTCTGTTATTTAAATATTATTGGGTTATTAAAAACATTAACAATTTCTTGCCTTTCATCCTTTTTGTTTACTGGGAACAGAGTGTCATTAAGCAAGCATTATGGAACAGATTTTCTTCTTTGTGCTATAAATGTTTATGTAACTTTGAGAGGCAGCTCGGAACACTGCCACCATTTGCTCATATGACCCTGGACACATCATTTAACCTTGATGATCCTGGGTAACCAACCAGCCAGGAAGCAGCTCCCTTGATCACTGGCCTTGCCTTTTTACAAAAACGCAGTATTGTAGAGCTGAAAGAGACATCCTATGTATACCAGCTGCCACCCATTTTACCAACGAGAAAACAGGGCAGAGAGAAAGGAATTGCCTATGGGTCCACTGTGAGTGGCCAATCCAGGAATATAACTACTACACTGGAAGTCTTGTGAAGACAGGGACTGGGTCTAATTTGTTTGCCACAGTTTCCTCAATACCAAGCATAATGCCAGGCTCAAAGATTGCAGTTGAGAAACATTGTGGACTGCCTGATTGGCATAACCTAGGTGTCCTGACCTCCAGATGAGAAGTCTTATCAGTAAACCACAATTTTAATCAGTCTTACAAATTAGCATGGTCATAGACGCCCAGGGCCTGAAATAAATCAAGCTGTGAATAAGACGATTTTTCTTTCAGCTAAAAAATACCAAACTCTTCCAACTACCACAATCTTCACAATCTTGGTGTTACTCTTCAAGCTCTAGCCCCTTATAGCCCCAAATGGGTTATTACTACCAACGAGTTGGGTGAAAGAAAGGGTTTGGGAGTGAGAACCAGGGAGGAAGGTGTGGCAGCTAAGGCAGTGAAGACAATGTGGTGTAGACCACTTTGTGTTTCACGTTTTGTTAGTTATCTGTTGCTGCATAACAAGTTATATAAAAACTGAACATCTTAAAAAATGCACAGCTATTATTTCACTGTGGGTCAGGAAACCAGGCATGCCTTATCTGGGTGCATCTGGCTCAGGGTCTCTCACAGTCTACAGTCAAAGGGTCAGCTGGGGTTGCAGTCATCTTAAGGGTCAACTGGGGGAGGATCAGCTTCTAAGCTTACTCATGGGGCTGTTGACAGGATTTAGTTCCTTATGAGCAGTTGGACTGAGGGCCTCAGTTCCTTGCTAGCTGTTGAACAGAGGCTTTCTTCAGTTCCTTGCCACATAGGCCTCTCCATAAAGCACCTCCCAAAATAGGAGCCTGCTTCAAAAGATAGAGCAAGTAAGAGAGCAAGAGAGGGATAGCAAGATGGAAATTATGGTCTTTCATAACCTGACCTCAGAAGTGACATCCCATCACTTTTGCTGTGTTCTTAATTAGAAGTAAATCGCTAGCTTCAGTCCATACTCAAGGGGAGGGAACTACAGAAGGTATAAATACCAGGAGGCAGGATCATGCCATCTTAGAAGCTATCTACCACAGTGGCTTTTCCTAGCCCAAGCTTTGTACAAGATAAGCACATTATGAGCCTAAGGGTAGCAAATGGCAGTGACCAGAGCACTGGAGAATTTGGTCAGAGTCCCTGATCTACCACTTACTCCATAGTCTTTGGTAACTTAGCTCACTTCTCTGAGTTGCACTGCCCTTATGAGCAAAATAGAGATAAAATGCCTGCCTCATAGGGTATTTGTGGGAATGCAATGAGATTGTGGATTCCAAAGAGCTGGTAATTAAACAAGGGGGAGGATTATATGCATTATTTTGCAGAGAGGATCCATATTTTTATTAGAGTTTCAAAGGGATCCTTGACTCCTTAAAATGGAATTAATAGTTCATTCCACATTTAGTAAATCTTACTATTCATTCGTTCAATCACTATTTATTGAGCCCCTACCATGTACATGGCACCGTCTTAGGCACTAGGAATAACATGGTGAAGAAATCAGACAGTAATCCCTGGCACTTACACACTAGTGAGGATGACAGAAACAAGGAGAATAAGTAAAATATATAATATGTTACATAGTGATAAGGGCTAAGCAGGAGAAAAATAAAGGAGGACAGATAGATAAGAAATAATGGGAAGGTGGATATAAACTTAGATAGATAAGATGGCCAACGAAAGTCTCCCTGAGAAAGTGAGATTTGAGTGTAGACCAGAACTAGGTAAGAGTGAGCCACGTGAATATATGAGGGAAGAGAAAATGGCAAGTGCAAGTGCAAAGATCATAGTGTATCTGAATTGTTCAAGGAACAGCAAAGAAGCCAGAGTGGCTGGAGTGAGCAAGGTGAAGAGTAGTGGGAGATGAAGCCAAGAGAGGTGGAGAGGGGGAGATAATAAGGGGTCTTGTAGACCATTGTAATGAGTTCTGTTGCTGCTACTCTTTAAACCACGCCTGGTTTCCACCACACACTTCCAATGCCTCCTCAAGCTGCCTCTGTTCTCTCCCATAGTGCCCTGATTAAGTTTTTATCCTCTTGGGTCAATTAGAGCTGCTGTGGCTGCCCTGTTCCCCTGATCTATTCTTGAACATTCTCTCCATCCTGATTCTCTCAGGAAACCCCTACAAAGAAAGGCCCATACATTATGCATCATTGAAGCCCCAACATCTAGCCCATTGTTAAAATCTGTGGCTGAGATGAGGTATTTAGCTAAAGTTTGTTGAAGGAAACTATTTTGCTACCTCAAGGCTGAAAGTGCTCTAAAATGCTATGCTATGCTAGTCAGTGCAGGTTACCCTCCTTTCCTGGCAAGAGGAGAAGAGTTACAAATTCAGAAATTATTCCAAAAGGAAGATCACCCAGCCCAACTCTTTCCTAATATACTACCTGTTGAGTTCTTATTAGGTACCAGGTATGGTGCTAAAATGATATCATTTAGCTTTCACCACAATTACTTTTACAGATGGGAAGATTGAGACCTAGTGTGTAGGAAGGGATTTACCTATCATCACACAGTGAGTTAATGGCAAGGCAATGGGTGTTGTTGATGCTATGGGCCCACAGTAGTGGAAATGTACTTGACTCACTTGCTAGCCCAGCATCAACTCCTATGCCCAAGAGCACGCTTCAGCAAGACTGATCTCAGATGTGAGGGGTGGAACCTCGGGTCATTGCTTAGACTCAAGTAAAGCTTACTGCCTCAAAAAACAGAAGACAGTCCCCTTTAGAGGCAGACATTCTTGGGACTGAATCCCAGCTCTGTCACTTACAGTCATGTGGATTTGAGCAAATTGCTCCTACTCTCCATTTTACTCTCTGTGAAAAAGGATTATAGCACCTACATTGGGTAGGGGATATGGAAGGGGTGGACAGTGTGTTGTGAGGATTAAATGAGATAAATGTGTATGAAATCATTTAACACCATGTCTGGCACACAGTTTAGATACTCAAGGAATGACAGTTTTCTTATTCATCACCCTTTGATTGGTCCAACTCCATTCTTGCTGAGGCTGATGGCCTTGATATTTTACCATCATTCTCTACTTTTTTTAAAATGTAATTTAATTTAATTTATTTTTTTATTTTTTATTTTATTTTTGGCTACGTTGAGTCTTCGTTGCTGCATGTGGGTTTTTTCTAGTTGTGGTGAGCGGGAGCTACTCTTCATTGTGATGCATGGGCTTCTCACTATGGTGGTTTCTTTTGTTGCAGAACACGGGCTCTAGGCGTGCAGGCTCAGTAGTTGTGGCACGTGGGCTTAGTAGTTGCAGAGCATGGGCTTAGTAGTTGAGGTCCGTGGGCTCTAGGGCGTGTGGGCTTCAGGGGTTGTGGCACGTGGGCTCAGTAGTTGTGGTGCACGGGCTTAATTGCTCCACGGCATGTGGGATCTTCCCGGACCAGGGATGGAAACTCGTGTCCCCTGTATTGGTAGGCAGATTCTCAACCACTGTACCACCAGGGAAGTCCCCATTCTCTACTTTTTGATCAGTCTTTCCAGCTTGCTCATAAGAGCAGTCCAGTCTTGGTGACACTGTCCCAACTTCAGGCTTCCTCAAGGTTTAATATTATCTCCCCACACCAGGGACTTTTGACAGCTGGACACACATGTATGGACACATATACACAGAGCTCTGACCAGAAATAAAATCTGAAGAGAAAGAGTTGCTTGCCAAGGGATAGGTTTGGGGAGGCCTTTGGCCCTCCCCCCTGCTATAATCTCCATTAACCTTTAAAAGACAACCCAAATACACATAAACTGTGTAATGCACTTGTCCAGACCACACCTCCCCTAATTCCCCTTTATATTAAAATTCTGCAACCACCACTGTCGAGAAAGAGTGAGTAGGTAAAGATATTTCCATCACTGTAAGTGTTCAAATAGAGGATAATATCACACTTTTTCAAATATCCACCGATCCTGAGATTCTGTTAGGTTTTTGTGATCATACAGCTACTAAGAGATGGAGCCAGGTCTTGGAACGCATAAATCCTGATGTCTAGTGTTGCACTTTTGACCTCAGAGCCTGTCTCTTGATCAGGGTGAGAACGCAGTCTAGCCCCAAGCTCTGGGAAAAGCAGTGATACTGCCTAAGGAAGATTGTATCCCCATTCTCCCAAACCTCATTCTCTCATCTCAGAAACATCTACCACTATCTCCACCATGCTGTCATTACCCCTGGGCTCCTAGGAATACTCAAAAGAAGGAGTCCTGGGAGGCTGAGTTTTCAGGCGTTCTTTTAGACTCACTGACTTCTGTCTCTTTAGCCTGCCTGATTTCCTTTGAACAGTAGCCACTATAGAGTGTGTGTGTCTGTGGGTTGTGGTATAGCAGTGGGAGGCAGTAATTTCCCTGGTGTAAGCTTGTCTGCAGGCGAGCTGAGCACCTATACGTTCTTTAGAGAAGACTTGCCTCATGTGCACCCACTGCTTAAGAAGCTTCAGCTTTCCCTCGTTTTATTCAACATTTAATTTTCTTGCTTTTGACAGGAAAGAAAAATAGGAGGAGGGGGATTAAAAGAGAAAACAACCAAGAAAGGCATGAAGGGGAGGGGTGTTGGGGGAACTAAAACCACTGCTATGTAACCAGCCAACAGTGATACTGCAAGTTTATGGACTTTGGTTGCCATGGAGATGGTTACGTAACTCCAGCTGGTGGTGAAATTTCATACTGCTTGTGGTGGCGAACAATATTTCAGTCACTTAGGGCTACTTTTAAAGAGAACAAATAAAGTAGCTGAGGGGCCCTTTGTCTTGCAGTCTACAACCCGTACCAAGTTTCAGTCCCACACGCCAGTCATTTTCCAGTTTTTTGTGTGTAGCAAAATGTTCCCAATTATTCTCTGAGTAGAGCTGGGCACTTACTCCTCTCTTCGGCCCAAAATGGCTAGGAGCGAGGCTTGAAGCAAAGAGAGAGAGAAAAAAGTAAAATGTACCCTTTTGGAGTGGAATGTCTGTGTGGAAAATTTCAGATTAGAAAGCTTGTTTTTCTGGAAAGTTATGAGTTGAGGGGAGGGTATTTATTCACTAGTAAAGAGTCCAAAATCTAGGTATGTTCTCTGTGTTCAACCTCTCTCTCTGTCTCTCTGTCTCTCACACACACGCACATACACACTTGAACTCATATACACAATAATATTAAATCTCATCCGTCCTTCCAAACACTTACATTCACATGCATGCATGTATATTCACATTCACAATGCTCTACTAAAAAACATACACATTAGATTGCACACACAATTCATTTACACACAAATACACATTTGCTTGAATATACACATTTATTCACTCACAAATATGAACCTTGGCTTGTTCACACACAATTCACTCATATATCCCCAAATACACATGTAATCTTACTTACACAGTAGGCTGAACCATATGAGATTGCCAATGTTAAAGCATTGTGAACCTATAAAAATGGCAATATCATATAGCTCAACCTATACATTCACATCCATGTATACATGTACACTAGCATCCACATTCACTCTCTCAGAAACTCTCAGAATCTCACAAACCCACAAATATTCATATTTTCTCTCTCACATTCTCTTTCATGTGTTTCCAAACAAGATAGCTCTCACACAAATATACACACATTCATTTTTCACCTATTCTCTCACATATATCCCTTCACACATTCTCATTATTTCTTCCTCTACTTTCTCACACCCAATCATGCATACACAATTTCACACTCTGACATGCTGAAAGTCTCTCGCTCATAGCCATTATGTCACTCACTCACTCATACACACTCACTGTAGAGGCACCGTGGACCCAGAATTTTACAGTGCATAAAAAGCTGACTTTCCAGCCATGATCTCTCTGGGCCCTCAGGAACAACCCTGGGAAAGGAGGCAGGAAAGGGACTTTTATCCCTATTAGACACATGAACTAAAGGACAGAGAGAGAAGAGTGGCCCAAGTTCACATAGCACTTAATATGCAGAGACTTGAACCTAGACATTTTGATGTCAAATTCAGTGCTATTGCCCCTGTGACTATCTGCCGCCACAGTAGAGTGGACACATTTTGGGTGAAAACAGTCTGCATGAGGGATTGAAACTGTAAACCTCTGCTTCTGAGAACCATCTGGGAGGTTGAGGCTAGGCTTTAGATGATGTCTCTGGCCCCTTTCCTATCTCACCTAGCAATGAGGTAGATAGAGGTAATTCCATTTAGCCATATCAGCATTTCCCTATCACTTGGTACCAATTCTGCTCCCTAATCCTCCAGGCATCTCCTACCCTGCCTTGCTGATTTGACCAGTGAGAAATGCCAACCTCTGCTTTATGCACTCATCTTTCTTTATTATTTATAGAGTGACAACAGCTTGTCTGCGTGGTGCACAGAGGAGCAAGAGACCCAGTACCAGCCCTGAAGCTGAAATAATTCAGCCATGCTGCTTATACTCCAGATAAATTAATAGGAAAGAATATTTCAGGGTCAAGTTGGGTTTCAGGACAAAGATTTCTAAAAAGGTTCTGAAGCAGTGGAGTTCTGGAGTCAAAGTTTTCTGCCAGGATATTTCTGATTCCAAACGCTTCTGAGACTAGAAAATTCTAGACTGGATGTTGGAGCAGGAAGTCTCTGAAATCAGAGTATTGGGATCTGAAATGATGTAAGAATGGAGATAAAGAGAGAACTAGAATAGATTTTTTAGCAGGGGAAAATTGGTGTGGGGAGCTGCACTCATCAAACTTCTGCCTCTCCACATGCACTTTTTTTTTTTTTTTTTTTTTATCCACATGCACTCTTCATGCTCCTCCAACTTGCTCTCTGGCTCAGGAGGCTGACATGTACATTAACAAGTTTAAGTGCCCTCTGGTTTGCAACTGTGTTTGGTTAAGGGGAAACCTGTCAGAAGGTTGGAGGGAGGGAGAAAAATGGAGTCAGGGTCTTTATTCTCCCAGCTCCCTCCCTGCTGTGTCACCTTGAGCTGGCTGTACCTGTCAACTGAAGATAACAGCTCTTTTCCTGACAACCCTCTCCACAGGACACTTACCTTCCAAATTTCAGTAACTCCCTCCTCTCACTCTTTCAGGCTTAAGAGTGGGACAAAGCCCCACTGTGAGTACTGCACTAGGCCTTGGGGTTTCCCTACACTCTACTCACACCTTTGTAAATAGTCTCTTTATAAATCTTCCCTGTATTCTAATTTGTATGCATGTACTATTTCCTTCTGAGACCAAAGTATTAGTTTGGCCAAAAAGTTTGTTCGGTTATTCCGTAACATTTTATGGAAAAACCCAAACGAACTTTTTGGCCAACCCAATACAAGGGAAATCTGTGGGAAACAGGTCTGTTATAGTCCCTCTGAGCTCCAGTTAGAGAGAAGAGGAACCAGGTTTGATTTTCCTGTGCTGCCTTGGGTGCCTTAACATGTCCTGTCCTTGTTACCTTGGGGACCCTCTCACCCAGGACCTTAAGTAGTACTCATATTTGTCTGAGGGCCCTTCTAAGCCACAAGCCCATTTCAAGAGGGCAGAGCCCCACCCATTGTAGAAGTGTGTCATTTTCTGTCATTTCAACTTGCTCCCTACTTCAAGGCCTAAGGCTTGCATCCCAAATTGGAAGGAGACATATATTTTTTTTTTTCCTACCAGCCCTGGGAATAGCCCAGAAAAAAAAATTGATGATACTTCACAGGGCTACTTGAGGGAGGGAGGATGCTGAGGGGTTCAAAAATGGGAAATGGAGTAAAGACAAAGGAAAGGCTTTCTGCTCCCACAGCCAACATTTCTGTCAGAATTGCCTGAGCCTGCCCATGTTGATTGGTGTTGCCCTTCTAGTGTCAGAAAGACAGAAACAGATGCGGAAAAGGAGGGAGATTTACTTGACAAATGTTGCTCAGCAAGTCAAGGCTGGAATCTGATGAGGACTCAGCAACTCTTGATTCCTAAAGCTGGCTATGCCGTTCCCAGTTAGAATTTGTGACTCTCAATTCCCCTCTCTCATTCTGATCCATAGAAGTAGGTGTTGTGGGGAGGGGAGCCATTCTCTTGACTTCACTTAAGTGACAACCACCAATTTTCCTGGATTTTTTTTTTCTGTGAAATATCAAGAAGGGTGGTTTTAGTATTACCTAAGCCTCTTTCCTCTTCCCTGTTCCCAGTTACCCCATTTTTCCCTACCACCATCCTATTTAGGTGGGGACCTCAAGACTATTTAGATCAGAAGTTTTCAAATTGTGTTCCCCCAAGGTGATTCAGGGGCTACCATGGGGGTGTAAAGGTGAGTATAAGCAGGTAGGGCTCCAGGGCAGAATCCCCTTCCCTTAACCACTGCTGTCCCTAACATCCCTGTCATTCCTACTATCCTCAGTCCACAAGAGCAACTCTGCTGTTTTTCTGCTTTATATATCAGGCTTTGACTTACTGTTACATTTGGGGGGGAAAAAAAGGTAATTGCTGCTTAAAATAATTAGAAAACCACTGATTTATTCCAACTCCTTTATTGTACAGATGAGAAAAACAGAGGCTCAGAGAGGAAAAGTGATTTGTTCAAGATCACACAGTAAATCAGTCAGTAGCACATTCAGTCAGGCCAGGTCTAATGAAGATTCTCGCTACATGACGTCAACCTCACAGCCTTCCCTGCCAGCAGCCTTGGGGTGGATAGGGGCAGGAACCAACACATTAGCCCTAGAGGATATGACTGTGAAAGGGGTGCTACTACCTGGGTGCTCATGGTGCTTGCAGAGAGGAGTCCCCCTACCCACCACCCACTCGCCCATGGGTAGTTGCTTGCTGTACCTAGGACTGAATTGTGCAAGGCCACTGTCTGGTCTGGCAGCCACACTTTCTGCACTCAAGGTCCTTAGTCCACTAAAGAGGTTTCTACCCAATCAAATACATTTTCAACTTGGAACACAAGCTTCAACCTACATAGTGACAGCTAGAGAAATGGTGCTATCTTCCAGGCCAGGGAGGGATTTTGGCTGCTACAGTAGGAAAGTGGTAGCTGCAGCTTGTGTTTGGGTCAAAGTACATTGAGGAATTCTTACAGATCACGCTCCACTGCCAGAGAATTACACAATGTTGCTCTCTTCACAGGTCTAAGTCATTGGACACAAAGGTAAAGGGAAAAAGTTGCAGCAGTGGGTATTTGCAGCCCTTAGACAGGATGGCTCTGGTCTCTGCTTCTCTGGACAGGCTCTGATATGAAAGAATGGGAGTTTTAAGTTGGTTCTTGCTTCACTCAAGCCAAGTCTAGTGTTACCAGACATCTGATGTAGCAGTTAGGTGTAAAGACTCTCTAAAGTTAGACAGCTTTGGTTCAAATTCTGGCTCTATCACTTATTATCTGTATGCCTTGGGAAAGTTATTGAACCTTTCTATACTTCAGTTGTTCTATATGTAAAATGGGGGTAATAACTTTTATCATAGGGTAGTTGTGAGGATTAAATGAGATGATACATGTAAAACACATAGCTCAGTGTCTAAGCTAACTCTTTGTAAAATTTAGCTATTATTACTACTTCCTCAGCTCTTGGACCCAACTCAGAGTCTTGGGGGCAAGGACCCAGCCAGGTTACAACCTATTCAGGATGCAGATGCCACAGAAACAGTTCCTGAGAGGAAGGAGAAGACAAAAATAAGAAAATTATTATTTATCTTTTATCCCTGCTCTATGGCAGATATTTTATTCTCACATCAAATTTATATCATTGAATTCTCAAAACAGCTCTGTAAGCTATGTATTATATTGCCTTTTTTTACGCTTTATTTTTTATTTTATTTATGATTTATTTTTTTTAATTTATTTTTTTATATTGCCTTTTTTCATACGAGGAAACTGGCTTAGAAAAGTTTAATAATCTGCAAAAGTTTACCTAGAATCAGGAGGCAAAACCACACGTCTGTTCGCCAAGTCCCATGCATGTTATTTCTACTTATGGCCAGGTGGAGCTGATGAGGAACTCAGATGACAGAATTACCATTGGAAATATGAAAGCAATGAATTAGAGGTGGTGCCATTTTGGCTGTGCCTCAAAAACACTGGGAAATCCTCAAAGCAAAAGGAAGGTTATGGGAATCCCTTGCATCCTGTTTTAGCATCTCAACTATTCTGGCCTTCTTCCAATGGCATCTGAAGACCATACCCAGTTCCTTCTTCTCTGTTTTCTGTGTACTCAGGATGGAAGACACTGGAACGGTCTATCATTTATGACACCCCTGAAGAGCACTTGTGTGCAGTGGGCTCAGGACATTCTCAAGTGTTAGAACTGATTCCTCTAAAACTTCATTGGGCAATTGACTACCACACAAAACCCCAGAAAAAGGGAATTGGAGTAAAGCCAGAAAAAATGTTGGAGGATATGATATAAAACCACCAGAGCTAAGGTTGTGGCAGAGTAAGTCCATAGTTCCCTCTATCTCTTGACCATTCTACCCTGAAGCACTACTTCTGGGCAGGAGAAAACCCAGGACTGGCTATGCAACTTTGCCTGTAATCTGAAATATGTATTCTGCTTCCAGTAGTGAGGAAATAGTGTCAAGATAAATAGACCCATTACTCTTTCTTTGTAGGTCAGTGTCAGCTCATGGGCTGGGAGAGGAAATTGTGAACTGAGCTGGTAGAGGCAACTGTGAACTGGGAAGCAGTAGTCTAGCTTGGGAAAGGGAAGACTGAGACATGGATAATGAGGAAGTTGTGATTCAAGCAGGAAGACTTTGGCCAGCTCACCAAGGAGTTAAGTTATACTTATAATAGGCACCAACACCAACACATACATATAACAGCACACTGGGAAAACAGGAAGGAATAACATTGGGCAAGCAAAGAGAGAATTTCAGCTGGCTGATAAAATAGAACAAATTTCCTACATCAAACATGGCCATAGTAGACTTTTGGGAGATGATTAAGTGTGAGTGGAGAGTGTTTATGGTCCTCAGAGGTGTGAAAACTCAGGATAAGAAAAGGATGGCATTAGGCTCAAGCTACAACTCTTTCACCAGCTCCCAAGTCCCAAGTGCCTTAGAGTGCCCAGCTTGTTGGCATTCAGCAAAGGATATTTATTATTATGCTCATAGGATGAGACAGGCAGGAGTCATGAATCTTGGCAGGAAAACAAGGCCAAAAGATTTGCTTTGACTAAAAGTCGTATAACTTGAAAGGTTTATTGCTGAACTGATTATGTAACATAGCTTCGAAAGAGCAGTATTTAAGATAAAGATTTGAAGCCCTTAGGCAGGTTTGGAAAGAGAGTTGGGGAAAGGACTGAATGCATTAATAGGCCATTTAAGAACTGCCTGCCTTTTAAACCTAGTTTCAGACTATAAAGCGGGAAGGCAGTGGGGCATGGTAAAGGACACTAATTTGGGGTCAGAAGACCTGGGATCAGTCAGTGATTCACTGTCTCCACAGGCACGTCCTTTCCCTTCTCTGTATATATGTATCACATATACACTGCGTGGAGAAGAGGGAGCAGGAGTTAGATTTGAGAATCATTTAAGGGCCCTTTTAGATCTGACATCTTAGGTTTTAGAATAACCCTACTTTCCACACCCAGGTGTTTGACTCCCTACAACCTCCAGAACTCACCAAAGGACCTAAATGGATCAGTCCTCCAGGTGGGCATTCCTCCCTTGGTCTCTTCTCTCTTGGTCATATTCAGTTTTTCTTGGCCTAACCCAGTAGTTTTCCACTCTGGCAGTACATTAGACTCACACAGGAAACTTTAAAAAGGCCAAGGCTCAGGCCCCATTCCAGAGATTCTGACTTAAAAGCTCCCCTGATGATTCCCATGTGCAGCCAGGGTAAAGAACCACTGGCTTAGACAAACTTTCTAGTGGACTTGATGTAAATAGCCCTAAGTTCTTCAATCTTGGTTTCTTGCCTCATTTGTTATTGTCTTCACATTTGTTCTGTGGCCCTTTGATCATTCACAAACCATACACTTTTAATGCGTTTTCTACCCATGGGCTTATTGTTTTAACAGTGATTAGTTCTTGAAACTGAGTCTCCTAATCACTCCAACCAGGCTCAGATCCATTTTTAGGACTCTTATCTCTAGGCACTTAGGTAGTTAATGTTAAATTAGTTGGTATTTGTTGATTCATAACTTTGTAATGATAATAAATACCTCATTCATGCATAACATATTAATTCAGATTTTGTGTCATTTGGTGAGGGGTTGAACTTATATTCATCTCCAACTACCTAAATCTATTCAATTATTAATTAATTATTTCTTTTAAACATCTTTATAGAAACATAATTTACATACCATACAATTCATCCATTTAAAATATACAATTCAATGTTTTTGAATATATTCACAGATATATACAACCATCACCACAGTCAATTTTAGAACATTTTCATCATCTCAAGAAGAAATCCTGAACTCTTTAACTGTTGCCCACTTAGCACCTACACCCACAGCCTACATCCCTAAGCAACCACTAATCTATTTTCTGTCTCTATAGATTTCCCTATTTTAGAGTTTCATATGAATGAAATTATATAGTATGAGCTCTTCTGTGACTGACTTCTTTCACTTAACATGTTTTTAAGATTTATCTATGCTATATCATGTATTAGTACTTCATTCCTTTTTATGACCAAATAATATTCCATTGTACAGATATGCCACATTTTCTTTATTCATTAGTTGATGGTCATTTGGGTTGTTTCCACCTGTTGTCTATTATCAATAATGCTGCTATTAACAAATTTCTGTCTGGACATATATTTTCATTTCTTTTGGTTATAGACCTAGGAATGGAATTAATGAGTCATGTGGTATCTCTATGTTTAACCATTTGAGGAGCTGCCAGACTATTTTCCAAAGTGGCTGTACTATTTATATTTCCATCAGCAGTGTATGAGAGTTCCAATTTCTCCACAACCTAGCCAATATTTGTTATATCTGAGTTTTTTATTATTCTATTCATTCTAGTGGGTGTGAAGTGGTATCTTGTTACACTTTAATTTGTATTTACCAGGTGACTAATGATGTTGTGTATCTATTCGTGTATTTATTGGCCACTGATATATCTTTGGAGAAATGTATATTCAGATCTTTCACCCATTTTTTAATTTGGTTATTTATCTTTCTATTACTGAGTTGTAAGAGTTCCTTATTGTATTTGTAAACACGTGACAATTAGCTTTTTTTATTGTAATGTAAGTGCCTGACATTAAGCTTTTGATTGTCTAGGCATCCACTTCAAAGACATCCATCTTGAATTACCACATTGTCTACACAACTTGTTGAAAATCAGTTCCACCCTACCCAAGACATTCCCCCCATTTTAGAATTCTCTGGTTGACCTAGATAACTGACTGTTTGACTGTCTGCTTACTCTTCTCTTGTCATGCTTTAATTCCCACTCTAATGTTTTAAATGCACCAAGAGTGAACATGTAAAACCCTACGCACCCCACTCTTGACCCTAATAAAGGCAGAATGCCAGGTTTCTCTCTCTCTCTCTCTCTCTCCCCATGACCATGCTGTGTGGCCCCATGTGTGCTGTGTACCTTGCAGAACCTGTGAGTAATAAACCTCATTTTTTTCAAAGTCTCCTGATGGTTGGTGCTGAGGTGTGTTTAGCAGTCACAAGAACCACAAGGGCAGGTCCAGCCACAACATTGGTTTTGATCTGGAAAATGTCTGTGGGGTCTCACCCACAAGTAGTATGGGCCCAGGTGAGTGCCCCCAGGCATTTCTAGCAGGTAGCATCACTATCAATAGGCTGAAATCAACCTAAAATATTTATATATTATAGACACAAGTCCCTTATCAGATATATGGTTTAAAAATATTTTCTTCCATTCTTTGGGTTATCTTTTCATTTTCTTGATGGTGTGTTTTGAAACACAAAAGTTTTAAATTTTGATAAAATTCAATTATCTCTGATAACCTATATGGGAAAAGAATCCAAAAAGAATGAATATATGTACATGTATAACTGAATCTCTTTGCCGTATATCTGAAACTAACACAACATTTTAAATCAACTATACGCCAATAAAACATTCAATTAATCTCTTTTTCTTTTGTGACTAGTGCTTTGGTGTCATATCTAAGAACCCTTTGCCAAATCCAAGGTCATGAAGATTTACCCCTACTTTTTCTTCTAAGACTCTTACAGGTTTTGCATTTACATTTAGGTCTTTGATCCATTTTGAGTCCCAATGTCATCTGTTTACATGTGGCTGCCCATTTTTCCCACCACCATTTGTTGAAAAGATTCTTTCCGGTCTTGGCACCCTTGTTGAAAATCAGTTGACCATAGATGTATCAATTTATTTCTGGACTCTCAATTCTATTCCATCCATCAATATGTCTATCCGTTTGTCACTTCCACACTGTCTTGATTACAATTGCCTTGTAGTAAGTTGTGAAATCAGGACGTGTGATTGCTTTTACTTCATTCTCATTTTCAAGACTATTTTGGCTATTTCGAGTTCCTGCAATTCCATATGAATTTTAGAATCACCTTGTCAATTTATACAAATAACTCAGCTGTGAATCTGATAATGATTGTGTTGAAACTGTAGTTTAGTTTGGGAAATATTGCCATCTTAACAATGTTAAGTCTTCTGTTCCATGCACACACATTGTTTTTCCATTTATTTGATATTATTTAATTTCTTTCAAGAACGTTTTGTAGTTTTCAGAGTAATGCTCTGAAATTAATACATTTATAATTTTAAATTTATTCCTAAGTATTTTATTCTTTTTGACACCATCGTGAGTAATTTTTTTCTTTTCCTTTTATGTTTGGATGTTTTATTGCAATATAAATATAACCAAATTTTGTTTATTGATCTTGTATCCTGAAACTTTCTGAACTTGTTTATTAGTTCTAATACTGTTTTTAGTTGATTCCTTAAATTTTTCTATATATACAATCATGTTTCTGAAAATATAGTTTAATTCTTCCTTTTCAATTTGTATGTTTTATTTCTTTCTTTTGCCTAATTTGCCTGGCTAGAACTCCCAGTACAATGTTGAATAGAAGTAGCAAGAGTAAGTATTCTGACCTTAAGGAAAAAAGCATCCAGTTTTTTTTTATCATTAAGTAAAATGTTACTTGTAGGCTTTTGTAGATGTTCTTTACAAGCTTGTGGAAGCTCTCTTCTACTCCTACTTTGATGAGTGTTTTTATCATGAAAGGATGTTGGATTTTGTCAAATGCATTAATGTGTCTATTGAGATTATCATTTTATTTAAATATTTATTTATTATTTATTAATCTATTTATTTTGGCTGTGCTGGGTCTCAGTTGCAGCATGCGGGATCTTTGTTGTGGCATGTTTAGTTGCAGCATGCGGATACCTAGTAGTGGCATGCATGTGGGATCTAGCTCCCCGACCAGGGATGGAACCCAGGCTCCCTGCTTTGGGAGTGTGGAGTTTTACCCACTGGACCACAAGGGAAGTCCCGAGATTATCATTAGAATTTTGGTTTTTGTTCTACTGATATGATGATTGCTTTAATTGATTTTCAGATGTTAAAGTAAACTTGTATCCTGGGATAAATCCCATTTGATCATGGTGTATAATTCCCTTTTTATGTTGCTAGATTCAACCGGATAGTACTTTGCAGAGGATTTTTGAATCTATCTTTATAAGATATACTGGCTAATAGTTTTCTTTTGTTGTGATGTCTTTGTCTGCTTTTGGTATGAGAGTAATACTAGCCTCATAAAATGAGTTGAGAAGTAACCTTTCATCTTCTATTTCTTGGAAGAACTTGTAAATATTGATATTAATTCTTCATTGAATAAATATGGAATAATTCGGAGGTGAAAACATCTGGGCCATACCTTTTCTTTGTGGGTACTTTTTAAAATTACTGATTTAATATACTCACTCATATAGGTCTATTCAGATTGTCTACATCTTCTTGAGTCAGTTTTAGTAGTTGTGTCTTTCTAGGAATTTCTGTATTTCATAAAAGTTATATGATTTGTTGGAAGACATTTGTTCATATTATTCGTTTAAAATCCTTTTTATTTCTATAACATTGGTAGTAATTTCCCTCTTTCATTTCTGATTCCAGCCATTTGAATGTTCTTTTTTCCTTGATCAGACTAACAAAGGTTTGTCAATTTTGTTGGTAAAAGGTTTTGTCAGTTTTTTAAAGACCAGAGATAAACCCACACACATATGTTCACCTTATTTTTGATAAAGGAGGCAGGAATCTACAGTGGAGAAAAGACAGCCTCTTCAATAAGTGGTGCTGGGAAAACTGGACAGGTACATGTAAAAGAATGAAATTAGAACACTCCCTAGCACCATACACAAAAAGAAACTCAAAATGGATTAAAGACCTAAATGTAAGGCCAGACACCATCAAACTCTTAGAGGAAAACCTAGGCAGAACACTCGATGACATGAATCACAGCAAGATCCTTTTTGACCCACCTCCTAGAGAAATGGAAATAAAACCAAAAATAAACAAATGGGACCTAAGGAAACTTAAAAGCTTTTGCACAGCAAAGGAAACCATAAAGAAGATGAAAAGACAAACCTCAGAATGGGAGAAAATATTTGCAGATGAAGCAACTGACAAAGGATTAATCTCCAAAATTTACAAGCAGCTCATGCAGCTCAATAACAAAGAAACAAACGACCCAATCCAAAAATGGGCAGAAGACATAAATAGACATTTCTCCAAAGAAGATATACAGATTGCCAACAGACACATGAAAGAATGCTCAACATCATTAATCATTAGAGAAATGCAAATCAAAACTACAATGAGATATCATCTCACACCAGTCAGAATGGCCATCATCAAAAAATCTAGAAACAATAAATGCTGGAGAGGGTGTGGAGAAAAGGGAACCCTCTTGCACTGTTGGTGGGAATGTAAATTGATACAGCTACTTTGGAGAACAGTATGGAGGTTCCTGAAAAAACTAAAAATAGAACTACCATACGACCCAGCAATCCCACTACTGGGCATATACCCTGAGAAAACCATAATTCAAAAAGAATTATTTACCAAAATGTTCATTGCAGCTCTATTTACAATAACCAGGACATGGAAGCAACTGAAGTGTCCATCAACAGATGAATGGATAAAGAAGGTGTGGCACATATATACAATGGAATATTACTCAGCCATAAAAAGGAATGAAACTGAGTTATTTGTAGTGAAGTGGATGGACCTAGAGACTGTCATGCAGAGTGAAGTAAGTCAGAAAGAGAAAAACAAATACCGTATGCTAACACTTATATATGGAATCTAAAAAAAAAATGGTCATGAGAAACCTAGGGGCAAGACAGGAATAAAGATGCAGACCTACTAGAGAATGGACTTGAGGATATGGGGAGGGGGAAGGGTAAGCTGGGACAAAGTGAGAGAGTGGCATGGACATATATACACTACCAAATGTAAAATAGATAGCTGGTGGGAAGCAGCTGCATAGCACAGGGAGATCAGCTCGGTGCTTTGTGACCACCTAGAGGGGTGGGATAGAGAGGGTGGGAGGGAGGGAGATGCAAGAGGGAAGCATTATGGGGACATATGTATATGTATAACTGATTCACCTTGTTATAAAGCAGAAACTAACACTCCATTGTAAAGCAATTATACTCCAATAAAGGTGTTTAAAAAAAAAATAAGCACCTTTTGGTTTCATTGATTTTCTCTATTGTTTTTCCATTTTCTATCTTATCAATTTCCACTCAAATCATTGTTATTTCATTCCTTCTGCTTGCTTTAGGTTTAGTTTGCTGTTATTTTTCCAATGACTTACGGTGGAAGGTTAGCTTATTAATTTGGGGTCTTTCTTCTTTCTTAACATAGGCAATTGCAGATATAATTTTCCCTCTAAGCACTGCTTTAACTATATCCCATAAGTTTAGGTATGTAGTGCTTTCTTTTTCATTCATCTCGAACTATTTTCTCATTTTCTTTTTGATTTCTTCTTTAACCCATTTGTTGTTTAGGTGTGTGTTATTTAATTTCCCAAACATTTGTGAAGTTCCCCAGTTTTTCCCAATTATTGACTTCTAATTTCTTTCCATTTGGATCAGAGATGATACTTTGTATTATGTTATGTTTTCAAATTTATTGAGGGCTTATTGTCTAGCATATGCTCTATTTCTGAGAGTGTTTCATGTGCACTTAAAAAGAACGTGTACTCTGTTGTTGTTGGGCTCCTGGGTGGAGTATTCTAGAGATGTGTTAGGTCTAATTGCTTTATAGTGTTATTCAAGTATTCTATTTTCTTGTTGACCTTGTCTAGCTGTTTTATAATTTATTGAAAGTAGAGTACTGAAGTCTCCAAATATTATAGTTAGATTGTCTATTCCTCTCTTCATTTCTGTCAATTATTGTTTCATGTATTTTGGTGTGCTCTTATTTAGTGCATATATGTTTATAATTGTATATATTCCTGATAAGTTGACACTCTTATCATTATAAAATAGCTTAATTTATCTCTAGTAACGTTTTTTTAAATTTTATTTCATCTGACATTAACATAGTCTCTCCAACTTTCCCTTGGTTGCTGTTTGCATGGTATATATATTCCTATTCTTTTAATTTCAATTTGTTTGCCTTTGAATCTAAAGTATGTGTTCTGTATACAATATATAGTTGAAACTTTTTTTTTTCCAGTCTGACATTCTTTGCCTTTTGTTTGGATTGTTTAATACATTCATATTTATTTTTAATATATTTGGAATTCTGTGTGACATTTTACTTTTTGTTGTCTATATGTCTTTTTTGTTCCTTTATTCCTTCCTTACTGTTTTGTTTTGCATTGAATAATATTTTCTAAAGTAGCATGTTAATTACATGAATAATTCTCACTATATTTTCAAGTTTACTTTTAGTTATTGCCCTAGGTTTATCATATACATCTTAACTTATCAGAATCAGCTTCAGATTTATACTTGTATAATTCTAGTAATACATATATAGAAATGTAATTCCTGCACTGCTCTATTCTTTCTTAACCAGTTTTGGGGTATTATTGTTATAATTATTACATTTATTAATGTAATAAACCCAACAGTACATTCTTATAATTATTATTTTATTATATCTGTTGTCATTTTTTTAGCCCATTACAGCTTTTCTTCCATATACTTCCTTTATTCTATTATTGGCAAATGCATTACCCATACATTACTTTTCTATAGTTAGAGGTCCAAGAATGTGTTCTATACATATTTTATACAATTGCTTTTTAAAATCAGTCAAGAGAAAAAAAGGAGAAAAGAATATGCATTTGTAGTGTTTTTTATGATTATATAATTACTTTTACTGTTAATTTTTATGCATATGGATTCAAATTAGCATCTAGGGTCACTAGTTTTCAGCCTTTGGAGCATTCTTTAGTATTTCATGTAAGGCAGGTCTGCAAGCAACAAATTATCTCAGTTTTTGTTTATCTGTGAAAGTCTTAATTTTGCCTTAATTTTTGAACAATAGTTTTGCTGGATATAGGATTTTTGGTTGATGGTTTACTTCTTTAAACACTGCTCAAAGGATATGCTATCTCACTGTCTTCTGGCCTTCATTGTTTCTGCTGAGAGCTCAACTGCTAATCTTATTGGATCTCCCTTGTAGTGATATGTCATTGTGCTCTTGCTGCTTTCAAGATTATCTCCTCAGCATTTTACTATTTTATGCTTTTTTGTGGGTCTCTTTGCATTTATCTTATTTGGAGTTTGTAGAGCTTCCTGAAAATGTAGGTTATTGTTTTTCAATAAATTTGAGATTACAGCTATTATTTCTTTTATATTGAAGTATAGTTGATTTACAATATTGTATTAGTTTCAGGTGCACAGCAAAGTGATTCAGTTATAAATATGTATATTTTCCAGATTATTTTATTATAGGTTATTACAAGATATTTAATATAGATCCCTGATATATAGTAAATCCTTGTTGTTTATCTATTTTATATATAGTAGTGTGTATCTGTTAGTCCCATACTTCTAATTTATCCCTCCCCAACCTTTCCCCTTTGGTAAACATAAGTTTGTTTTCTATGTTTGTTTTTATTGTGTAAATAAATTCATTTGTATTATTTTTTTAGATTCACATATAAGTGATTAATATTTGTCTTTGTCTGACTTACTTTACTTAGTATGATATTCTATATGTCCATCCATGTTGCTATAAATGGCAAATGGCAATATTTCATTCTTATTTAAGGCTGAGTAATATTCCATTGTATATGTATATGGTATATATGTATACCATATCTTCTTTATCCATTCATCTCTTGATGAACATGAAGGTTGCTTCCATGTCATGACTATTGTAAATAATGCTGATATGAACATTGGTGTGCATCTATCTTTTCAAATCAGAGTTTTCATCTTTTCTACATATATGCCCAGGAGCGGGATTGATGGATCATAAGGTAGCTCTATTTTTAGTTTTTTAAAGAACCTCCATACTTTCTTCCATAGTGGCTGCACTAATTTACATTCCCACAAACAGTGTACAAGAGTTCCCTTTTCTCCACACCCTCTCCAGCATTTATTATTTGTAGACATTTTGAAGATAACCATTCTGACTGGTGTGAAGCGATACCTCATTGTAGTTTTGATTTGCATTTCTCTAATAATTAGCAATGTTGAGCATCTTTCCTTGTGCCTGTTGGTCATCTGTATGTCTTTTTTGGAGAAATGTCTATTTTGGTCTTCTGCCCATTTTTCAATTGGGTTATTTATTAAATATTTTTTGATATTGAGTTGTATGAACTGTTTGTATATTTTGGATATTAATCACTTGTCAGTTGCATCCTTGGCAAATCTTTTCTCCCAGTACATATCTTGTCTTTTCATTTTGTTTATAGCTTCCTTTGCTGTACAAAAGCTTTTAGGTTTGACTATGCTCCATTTGTTTATTTTTGCTTTTATTTCTTTTGCCTTAGGAGACTGATCTAAAAAATATTGCTTCCATTTATATCAGAGAATGTTTTGCCCATGTTCTCTTCTAGGAGTTTTATAATGTCATGTCTTATATTTAGATCTATAAACTATTTTGAGTTTATTTTTGTATATGGTGAGGGAGTGTTCTGATTTCATTGATTTACATGTGGCTGTCCAGCTTTCCCAACACCACTTGTTGAAGAGACTGTATTTTCTCCATTGTATATTCTTGCCTCCTTTGTCTAAAATTAATTGACTGTAGGCGTGTGGGTTTATTTATGGTCTCTCTATTCTTTTCCATTGGTCTATATTTCTGTTTTTGAGACAATACCATGCTGTTTCTATTACTGTATCTTTGTAGTATTGTAAGAAGTCTGGGATGTTTATACCTCTAGCTTTTTTTCTTTTTTCCTCAAAATGGCTTTGGCAATTCTGTGTATTTTGTGGTTCCATATAAATTTTAGGATTATTTGTTCTAGTTCTGTGAAAAATGTCATGGGTAATTTGATAAGGATTGCATTTAATCTGCAGATTGCTTTGTGTAGTATGACCATTTTAACAATATCAATTTTTCCCATCCAAGGGCATGGGATATCTTTCCATTTCTTTGAATCATCTTCAATTTCCTTTATCAATATTTTATAGTTCACAGGGTATAAGTCTTTCACGTCCTTGGTTTGGTTTATTCCTAGCTATTTTATTTTTTTGACATAATTTTATATGGGATTGATTTTTAAAAACGTTTTCTCTTTCTGATATTTCATTGTTAGTGTAAAAAATGCAATGGATTTCTGTAAATTAATTTTGTACCCTGCTACCTAGCTGAAGTCATTTATTAGTTCTAATAGTTTTTGTGTGGAATCTTAGGGTTTTCTATATAGAGTAGCATGTCGTTTGCATATAATGATTGTTTTACCTCTTCCTTTCTGATTTGGATACCTTTTATTTCTTTTTCTCGTCTGGTTGCTATTGCTAGAACTTCTAATACTATGTTGAAAGAAGTGGTGAGAGTGGACACTCTTGTCTTGTTCCAGAATTTAGCAGGAAGACTTTCAGCTTTTCACTGTTGAGTATTTTATTGGCTGTGGGTTTGTCTTAAATGACTTTTGTTGTGTTGAGATATGTTCCTTCTATACCCACTTTGGTGATAGTTATTATCATGAATGGATATTGAATTTTATCAAACACTTTTTCTGCATCTATTGAGATGGTCATGTGTTTTTTGTCTTTTCTTTTGTTAATGCGAATTATCACATTGTTTGATTTGCATATGTTGAACCATTCTCATGACCCTAGAATGAATCCAACTTGATCATGGTGTATGATCTTTTTTTTTATGTATTGTTGGATTTGGTTTGCTAATATTTTGTTGATAATTTTTGCATCTATATTCATGAAAGGTATTGACCTGTAATCTTTATTTTATTTTTTTTTGCCTTTGTCTGGTTTTGTTACCAGGGTTATGGTGGCTTCATAGAATTACTTTAGGAGTGTTCCCTCCTCTTCAATATTGTGGAATGCTTCGAGAAGAATAGGTATAAGTTCTTCATTGTATGTTTGGTAGAATTCCCCAGTGAGGTCATTTGATCCTGGACTTTTTTTTGCAGGGAATTTTTTTTTTATTACAGACTTTGTTTCACTTCTAGTGATCAGTCTGTTCAAATTATCTGTTTTTTCTTGACTCAATTTTGGCAGGCTGTATTTTTCTAGAAATGTGTCCATTTCCTCTACGTTTTCCAATTTGTTAACTGTTCATAGTATTTTCTTATAATTTTTGTATTTCTGTGGTATCACTTGTTATCTCTCCCCTTTAATTTCTTATTTTGTTTATTTTGCTCCTCTCTCTTTTCTTCTTGATGAGTCTGGCTAGAGGTTTGTTGACTTTGTTTATCCTTAAAAAAAAACCCAACTATTTTTAAATTGATGTTTTCTATGTTTTTAATCTAAATTTTATTTATCTTCTCTCTGATCTTTATTATTTCCTTCCTTCTGCTGACTTTGGATTTTGTTTGTTCTTCTTTTTCCTAATTCTTTTAGGTGGTAGATTAGGTTGTTTATTTGAGATTTTTCTTGCTTCTTGAGGAAGGCCTCTACCACTACAATTATTATTTTTTGATATGTTTTCTTTTCTTTTCTATCTTTTATCTCATTCTCGTACACCCATTACACATATGTTGGTGTCTGTAATGGTGTCCCACATTTATCTGAGGGTTTGTTCAGTTTTTTCTTCATTATTTTTCTCTTTATTCTTCGGATCATGTAATCTCTATTGATATATCTTCAAGTTTCCTGATTCTTTCTTCTGCTAGTTCAAATCTACTCCATTGGACTACTCCAACAACTAGTTGTTGTTGTTGTTGTTGTTGCAGTTATTTTAGTTTTCACTCCAGAATTTCCACTGGGTTCTTCTTCAAAATTTCCCTTAGTGATATTCTCTATTTTATGCAACATTGTCATGTGACCTTTCTTAACTTCTTTAATGACGCTTTTCTTTAGTTCTGTGAATATATTTATAATGACCACTTTAAAATCTTTTCACGTTAAATCCAACATTGGATTTCTCTCCCAGGTAGTTTTTGTTGCCTGCTTTTTACTGGAATGTAGCAAATACTTTCTGTTTGTCTTCTTACTTTATAATTTTTGTTCAGAAATTGGACATTTTAAACAATATATTGTAGCGCCTCTGGGCACTGCTCCTCCTTCTGGTATTTGTTTTTGTTATCTTCTTGCTTATTAGTTCAGTGATTGAGTTATTTAAGTGAGCTCTATTTCTCCCCACAGTATTAAGTCTCTGATGTTGCTCCTCAGAGTTACACAGCTTTTAGTATGTGCACTGCCAGTCTGGGATGACAGTGGTACTTGTAGGGTTCTTTTCTACTCTTACCCTGACCACCTCCTGCAGTTATGCTCCACTAGCTGCTGGATGATTGCCCTATTGTTTCTGACAATATCTTGGGGCATAAATTTTTCTACAAACTAAACAATTCAAATTGTAGATCCTTTGTTGGAATTGTTTTCTGAGGCCAGAAATGATGTTTGTCTTGATCTCAGCAGGATTTCTCTCACCTGCTTTATTCCCTGGTTCTCTACCATAAGCTATCTGACCTACATTCTAGTCTGTATCTTAATTATGAATCCTTAGTCCATGAATCCTCTTAATTGCCTTTCACCACAATCTCCACTCTTCTTGAAAGTGCCCTCAGATTTGAAGTTTTCCATGTTTTGGAACAGTATGGAGATTCCTTAAAAAACTGAAAATAGGGCTACCATATGATCTGGCAATCTCACTCCTGGGCATGTATCTAGATAAAACCATAATTCGAAAGGATACATGCACCACAATGTTCATTGCAACACTATTTACAATAACCAGGACATGGAAGCAACCTAAATGCCCATCAATGGAGGAATGGATAAAGAAGTTGTGGCACATATATACAATGGAATATTCCTCAGCCATAAAACAGAACAAAATAATGCCATCTGCAGCAACATGGATGGACCTAGAGATTGCCATACTGAGTGAAGTAAGTCAGACAGAGAAAGACAAATATCATATGATATCTTTTATATGTGGAATCTAAAAAAAATGGTACAAATGAACTTATTGACAAAACAGAAATTGATTCACAGATGTAGAAAACAAACTTATGGTTACCAGGGGAGAAAGGGTGGGAGGGATAAATTGGGAGATTGGGATTGACATATACACACTACTATATATAAAATAGAGAACTAATAAGAACCGAGTGTATTGCACAGGGAACTCTATTCAATACTCTGTAATGACCTATATGGGAATAGAATCTAAGACAGAGTGGATATATATCTCTCTATCTATCTATCTATCTATATATATATCTATATATATCTGACTCACTTTGCTGTACAGCAGAAACTAACACAACATTGTAAATCAACTATACTCCTATAAAAACTTAAAAAAATAAAGTTCTCCATGTTTTGTTACAGGTTAAGTCAGTTATTTTGGAAAGAGATTAGGAGCTACCTGTTTTATGGCCTGTTTCTTCCCCTGGACAAAATATTTGAGCCAAGGCTCTGGAGATGAGAGTGAGGAAAATGATATGCTTCTTTCTATATGACACCCTTATGCTAGAAGCTGACCATTTTGTGGGGGTGGAGGAATAGGGTGTCCAGCAGCCTGGACTTATCCAGGCTTCTCTGTCTTTGGGTGGAACCACTACCTCATGAGCTGGAAGAATGTCTATCAGGGACCTAATATTCTCAGTGTGCCACACCCAAGGGACAGCCACATTCTATAAGTGGGGGTCAGATTAAAGAATGGGGACCCCCACCTCTCAAACAGACTCAACAACAGGCTGCTGGAAACAGGATGAAAAATACTGAAGTCCTGCTCATTCTGGGAACAAAGCCCTTTGGTTCAGAGCTGAGGAGAGAGGGTGCCCTGTGTTTTTGGCTACAGCAGACTGGAGTGCAGTCACTGCCTCAATGAGCTGAGAGAAAGGAGGGAAGGAGCATTCTTGGTTCAAATACTCTTGCCTTTCTTACCATATTTTCATAGATTTTCTTGAATAGATGTTTCCTCATTTGCTGTTTGACCTTAGGACTATTTCCACAAGATTTAAATGTTTTTTTTTTTCACTGATTTCACCACTTTCACAAAAGAGCAGGTCAACAGAGCTCCTCATGCAGTCATGTCAGAACTAAATTCCCATTCATTTATTCTTGCAACAGATAATTATAAGGGCTTTTGTGTGCCAGACCCTGTAATGGCTGAAGGATATTGTCATGGACTGAATATTTATGCCCCCCTGACCAAATTCATATGTTGAAGCCCTAACCCTCAGTGTGATGGTATTTGGAGTTGGGTACTTAGGGAGGTAATTAAAGTTAAATGAGGGGCTCCCCTGGTGGCGCAGTGGTTGAGAATCTGCCTGCCAATGCAGGGGACACGGGTTCGAGCCCTGGTCTGGGAAGATCCCACAGGCCGCAGAGCAGCTGGGCCCGTGAGCCACAATTACTGAGCCTGCGCGTCTGGAGCCTGTGCTCCGCAACAAGAGAGGCCACGATAGTGAGAGGCCCGCGCACCACGATGAAGAGTGGCCCCCACTTGCCACAACTAGAGAAAGCCCTCGCACAGAAACGAAGACCCAACACAGCCATAAATAAATAAATAAATAAATAAATAAATAAATTTAAAAAAAAATAATAAAGTTAAATGAGGACATGAAGGGCCCTTATGATAAGATTAGTACCCTTATAAGAAGAGACACCAGAGAGCTTGCTCTCTCCCTCCCCACATATGCATACAGAAGAGGCCATGTGAGCGCACAGTGAAATAGTGGCCACCTACAAGCTAAGAGAAGAGGCCTGTGAATGAAAGCTCCCTTGATGGCACCTTGGTATAGGACTTTGAAGCCTCCAGAACTCTGAGAAATAAATTTCTATTGTTTAGGCCACCCAGTCTATGGCATTTTATTATGGCAACTCAAGTAGATTAAGACAAGTATATACTGATGAGGGAATCAAAAATGGTGGCTATCTTCATGGACTTTAGTGAGGAGACAAATAATCAAATAACCACAAAAAATATACAAAATTAAAAATGTGACAAGAGTGGCAAAGGAAAACAGTGTCATAAGTGCGTATAAAACATTTGACCTAATAAAAAAAGTCAGGAAAAAAATATTGAGTTCTAAAGTAAGAATAGAAAACCCTTTGTTGAGGAAGTAGCATTCCAGGACTAAGCAACAGAATTTTCTATACTAAGACTAATAATGGAAAAACAATTAAAGGGTTTTTAGCGTGAGGTGATGTGACCATTTTTGTGTTATGCAAAAATTCTTCTGGCAGCAGTGTAGAAAATGTTTTGAAGGAGGCCAAATGAAAGGTGATTAGACAAAATGATGACAATAGCTTAGAGTAGGGTGCTGTTGGAGTCGGGAAGCTGAGGATATAGTGGTAATATATAAAGAGAAGTGAAGAGAATAGCTAGATATATAGGAGATAAACTAAGACGGCTACTTCATGGATTGAATGGAGGAGTAGCAAGGAATAAGAGAGATAACAATGATGAGTTCAAGGTTTCAATATTCCCGTCCAGAGAGATGCTAAACACTGGAAAAGGATTAAGTTTGAAGAAATATGCCGTAAGTTTTCTTTTTGATCCTCTGAGTATCATTCAAAGTTTAATTTTAGGTTACGTTGCAACAAGACTTTAAGGAGAAAAGTTAAACTACTTGAGTTAATTCTAATTCACTGATTTCTGTTTATTAATACCTTATTCATATAACCCATATTTGGTAACTTTTTACTCAGTAAAATTTCCCACATATATGGCCATGATATAGCACAGGAGATCATTATTTTCAATATCAAACAGACCTTTTGTGTGACACGTAACCTGATAATAGTAATTGTTCCATAGAATCCAGGATATGTAGTTCTATAGGTATGGCAAATTTGTGCTCTGACCCAGGAGTCAGAAGACTTAAGTTATAGTGCCAGCTCAGCCACTAACTGACTTGTAAAACCTTGAGTTAGTCTCTTTCTTGATAAGTGTGGATCCATCTTCATCTTTATAATGGTCCACTGACCACTGGTTGTTTACAGAATTCTATCAAGTAGTCCATGGGCAATATGATGGTTTCAGAGAAAAAAATCAATTAAAAATTGTTTATATGACTTTCCCAAATTTAAAATGTAAGTTTAATTGTAATTTTCCCAGGAATCTTATTACGTTCTTAATATAAATTAAGTTCTTAAAGTTTGTGGTATTTTTAGTTTTTTAAGGAATCTCCATACTATTCTCCATAGTGGCTGTATCAATTTACATTCCCACCAACAGTGCAAGAGGGTTCCCTTTTCTCCACACCCTCTCCAGCATTTATTGTTTCTAGATTTTTGGATGATGGCCATTCTGACTGGTGTGAGGTGATACCTCATTGTAGTTTTGATTTACATTTCTTTAATGATTAGTAATGTTGAGCATCCTTTCATATGTTTGTTGGCAATCTGTATATCTTCTTTGGAGAAATGTCTATTTAGGTCTTCTGCCAATTTTTGGATTGGGTTGTTTGTTTTTTTGATATTGAGCTGCATGAACTGCTTGTAAGTTTCGGAGATTAATCCTTTGTCAGTTGTTTCATTTGCAAATATTTTCCCCCATTCTGAGGACTGTCTTTTCATCTTGTTTATGGTTTCTTTTGCTGTACAAAAGGTTTTAAATTTCCTTAGGTCCCACTTGTTTATTTTTGTTTTTATTTCCATTTCTCTAGGAGGTGGGTGAAAAAGGATTTTGCTGTGATTTATGTCATCAAGTGTTCTGCCTATGTTTTCCTCTAAGAATTGTATAGTGTCTGGGCTTACATTTAGGTTTTTAATCCATTTTGAATTTATTTTTGTGTATGGTGTTAGGGAGTGTTCTAATTGCATTCTTTTACATGTAGCTGTCCAGTTTTCCCAGCACCACTTATTGAAGAGGCTGTTGAACTACCATACAACCCAGCATTCCCACTACTGGGCATATACCCTGAGAAAACCAAAATTCAAAAAGAGTCATGTACCACAATGTTCACTGCAGCTCTATTTACAATAGCCAGCACATGGAAACAACCTAAGTGTCCATTGACAAATGAATGGATAAAGATGTGGCACATATATACAATGGAATATTACTCAGCCATAAAATGAAATGAAATTGAGTTATTTGTATTGAGGTAGATGGACCTAGAGTCTATCATACAGAGTGAAGTAAGTCTGAAAGAGAAAAACAAATACGTATGCTAACACATATATATGGAATTAAAAAAAAATGGTTCTGAAGAACCTAGGGGCAAGACAGGAATAAAGATGCAGATGTAGAGAGTGGACTTGAGGACACGGGGTGGGGGATGGGTAAGCTGGGATGAAGTGAGAGAGTGCCATGGACATATATTCACTACCAAATGTAAAATAAGTAACTAGTGGGACGCAGCCACATAGCACAGGGAGATCAGCTTGGTGTTTTGTGAAAACCTAGAGGGATGGGATAGGGAGGGTGGGAGGGAGATGCAAGAGGGAGGAGATATAGAGATATAGGTATATGTATAGCTGATTCACTTTGTTATAAAGCAGAAACTAACACACAATTGTAAAGCAACTATACTCCAATAAAGATGTTAAAAAAGAAATGTTTGTGGTATTATGAGTTGAATTCTGTCCCCCCAAAAGTTATATTAAAGTCCTAATCTCAAGGCCCTCAGAGTGCAACTTTAATTGGAAATAGGGTAGTTTCAGATGTAATTATTTAAGAAAAAGACATTCTGGAATAGAGTGGACCCTATTCTAATGGCTGGTGTCTTTATAAGAAGGGAAGAAGAGGCACAGAAACCCAGACACACAGGTATAATCTCCATGTGATGAAGGAGGCAGAGATTGGAATGATGCGTCTACAGGCCAAGGAACACCAAAGATTTCTGGCAACCCCAGAAACTAAGAAAAAGTCATGGAACCTATTCTACCCTAAAACCTTTAGAGAGAGCATGGGCTTGTCAAAACCTTGACTGGGAACTTCTACTCTTCAGAACAGTGAAATAATAAATTTCTGTTTCTTTAAAACCACCCAGTTTGTCGTACTTTGCTATGGCAAACCTAGGAAACTAATACACAGGGCAGCTCAGGGTTACAGGCCAAGCAATCCAAGAGACAGTAAGTGGAATCTGCTACTCTCTTAAAAGTTGGGACTGGATACATGTACATGTCATTTCCAACATATTCCTTTGGACATTTTGGTTACAGAGTTCCCTCTCATATTCAATGAGAAGGGACAGACTCAACCTCTTCATGGAAGGAGTATTAACAAATCTGCCAATATTTTTAAATAACCATATCATTTATGTTTGTTAAATTTACATTTTTGCAGCTATCTTTGTGTTTCATGATACCCATAATTCACAAAAATTTCTGTTATATTGGACAAGAGGAACTCTCATAGTGCAATCTGAAAACAACCTAGGTCTTTATTCCCTCTGACCATTTGAACCTATTGTGTCAGGGTAGTTCTTTCTCTGGTATTGAAACAAACCTTGTGCAGGTTCCATAGCTTATCTGCTGATTCTTAGGTAATAAAAAGCCTCATTCAATTTTAGTTACAATAATAGTCTCATTTAATAATTAATATGCTCTTTCCAGCATAATAGTAAAGAGCTCTGACTTCATTCAAAATTAAGTTCTCCTTTCTCCCAGCTGTTGTCTGCTTTAGGCTACTGCCTGTAGTGGGGGAAAGAGAGGCATGGTTGTCATCTCTAAGTCCCCATTGAGCCCTTATAAGCCATCTCTCCCCTCACTAGTTTACTTCCAGTTTTTCCATTAGAAACTGGAAGATACAAACTTCTAACTTCGATGGTACAGACCTAATGTAACATTTGTTTTCTCTTTTCAGGACAAATACTTAAGGTTGCCTTCCTTAGGGTGGGCTATAGTCACCATGCTGTACATTAGATCCCCAGAACTTATTCATCTTATAACTGGAAGTTTGTATCCTTTGACAGACATCTTGCCATATTCCTTACCCTCCAACCCTTTCCCATGACAACAATCTACTTTATGTTTCTTTAAATTAAGCTTTTAAAAATTCCATATGGGGGCTTCCCTGGTGGCGCAGTGGTTGGGAGTCTGCCGGCCAATGCGGGGGACATGGTTCGAGCCCTGGTCTGAGAGGATCCCACATGCCGCTGAGCAACTAGGCCCATGAGCCACAATTACTGAGCCTGCGCGTCTGGAACCTGTGCTCCGCAACAAGAGAGGCCGCGATAATGAGAGGCCCGTGCACCGCGATGAAGAGTGGCCCCCACTTGCCACAACTAGAGAAAGCTCTCGTGCAGAAACGAAGACCCAACACAGCCATAAATAAATAAATAAATAAATAAATAAATAAATAAATAAATAAAAATTAAAAAAAATTCCATATCTAAGTGAAATCATACAGTATTTGTCTTCCTCTGTCTGAATTATTTCACGTAGCATAATGCCAACAGATTTCATCCATGTTGTTAAAAAAATGCAGGATTTCATTCTCTTTTATGGCTGAATTATATGCATACCTGAAACAAATATATATACTATATATATATATATATGTATATATGTGTGTATATATGTGTGTGTATATATATACATATATACATACATACATAAATACATATATACATATATATATATATATATATATATATATATATATATATATATATATATATATATATATATATATATATATATATATAGTGGAAGCCAGAGAAGCCTGTTTGTACTTCTCCCAGACATGTTAAACTGCCGAATGGACAATTTGAAGTCTGGCGAATGTATTTCATACAACTTCCTCCATGTAATGTATATAAATATGTTTTAGTCATGATCTGTACATTTTCACACTGTGCTGATGCTTTCCCTTACCGACAGGTTACTACCTCTTCTGTGGCTTAAATGCTTTGAAAAAGATTATACTTACCTGGGGAACTCCTCTCAAAATTCAAATTGATTGAGACACTTATTTTACTGGCCAGGTGCTTTGGCAAGTCAGTGTTGTTTGGCTGGTTTTACAAAACTTTCACTGTGCTTACACCCTAAATCCTCTAGTTGAATGAACTAACAGTATTATTAAGACTCAATTGGCAACATTTACAGAGGCCCTCCAAATACCTTAGCAAAAATCATTGCCATTCCTTCTAAATCTCAGATCCACTCCTTTTGGAACTCATTAATTCTCCCTCTTTGAGATAGTCAAAGGGTGCCAAATGCATTTGGCTCCTGCTTCTTTTGACCCACAACTGATAAAAGAAAAGATACTCTGATATTGCAAAGGCTTAATTTCTTCTATTAAAAATAATGAGATAAATATTCTCACTGTGCATCCTTGGGAGACAAGCACCTTAAGCATCACACCTTGCAACCTGGAGATTTTATCTATTGGAAAAGACTCCTTCAGAAGAATTATCTTCAACCTCAGTGGAAAGGCCTCTGTCAAGTACTGCTAACCAACCCTTTTGCTGCCAAACTCCAAGGAGTAAACTCTTGGACTCAAGTGACACACCTAAAGAAAGTGTTGAACACTGACTGGACCTGCACATCATCTGGTGACCTGAAAGTAAAGATTTCCCAGAATAGAAGCAGACAATATGTGATGAGACAGTTTTCCCAGGATATCTGGACCAGGCCTGTTGGAGTTAGTCACCAAAACTTTGATGGTGACATAATACTTCAAATGATCTACAATGTCTATGATCTTGATAACATGAATTTTAGATAAAAGTTCCTGAGAGTTTTCCCTCCTACCCCTGTTTGTTATTTGAGTATGACCTTAATAGGTTTCCAATTTCTGCATTTTCCCTCTGACATGAGACACTACACCCAGGAAAGGACCTTCCTGACACTGAGGAACAAAAAGCTGCTGAAACTAAAAAAAGTGGTGCTTTCAAAGAAAGATATTGATCGAAAGAGGAAAACGTAACAAAAATTAATTAAAAGTGCCTCCATGAAATAGAGTTGGAGGAAGAGAAAGGGGAGCTCTCACACCCTGCTAAGATAAAAGATCCCAACAGGAAGAGGAAAGATTCCCTTTCTTTCTCAGCAAGGACTGAGCCAATGAAAAGCCATGGACTCTTTGTTTACTGTAGCCCTCCCCAAACTCATTTTCCTCTCTGTAAAAGCATTCTCTTTCCCTTGCCATTCAGAGACTTGCACACTGCTTGCCATTGTTGCAGATTCCTGAATTGCAATTAATTCTCTGTTAATCCTGAAAAAAATCATCTTTGCTGGAGAAATATATAGCAGTCTATTTGTTTCAGGTATATATATTTCCATAACGTCATATGGAAAAACCCAAATGAACTTTTTGGCCACCCCAATATTTTCTGAACTAATTAACAGGGAAGATTGGGATAAACCACTATAGTTCCTTGAGGCCTCATTGTTGAGAAGTGGGAGGACTTTGGAAAACCTGGTTAGAGTGACAAAGGTACCCAAAGTGTTTACATTTGTGACAATCGCTTTTCCAATAATAGCAGAAACTAGGAAGTTTTGGTCTTGTTTAGCTTTTGCTTGCTGGAGTTGAAGATTAAGAATTTTGGCAACCAGTATGTATTCTGAACTTATTATTTGTTGAGTGAGTGACTTTCTTCTCCTCAGTTGTCCGTTTTGGAGAATGGCCTCCACACAGGATGTATTAACCTGGTCAAACAAAACCACAGGCATATGAATTACTTCCAGCACTTCTCCTGTCCAGCTTTGAGAATTTGGCCGTGTGGCGGACAGAGTCTTGGTCCTCCAGCCAGGTGTCAGGCCTGAGCCTCTGAGGTGGGAGAGCTGAGTTCAGGACATTGGACCACCAGAGACCTCCTGGCCCCACATAACATCAATCAGCAAGACCTCTCCCAGAGATCTCCATCTCAACATTAAGACCCAGATCCACTTAACGGCCAGCAACCTCCAATGCTGGACAACCCATAGCAAACAACTAACAAGACAGGAACACAACCCCACCCATTAGCAGAGAGGCTGCCTAAAATCATACTAAGCTCACAGACACCACAAAACACATCACCAGACATGGTCCTGCCCACCAGAAAGACAAGATCCAGCCTTATCCTCCAGGACACAGGCACCAGCCTTCTCCACCAGGAAGCCTACACAACCCACTGAACCAACTTTACCCACTGGGGGCAGACACCAAAAACAATGGGAAGTAAGAACTTGCAGCCTCGGAAAAGGAGATCCCAAACACAGTAAGTCAAACAAAATGAGAAGACAGAGAAATATGCAGCAGAAGAAGGAACAAGGTAAAAACCCACCAGACCAAACAAATGAAGAGGATATAGGCAGTCTACCTGAAAGAAAACTCAGAGTAATGATAGTAAACATGATCCAAAATCTTGGAAATAGAATGAACAAAATACAAGAAACATATAACAAGGAACTAGAAGAACTAAAGAGCAAAGAAACAATGATGAACAACACAATAAATGAAATTAAAAATTCCCTAGAAAGAATCAATAGCAGAATAACTAAGGCAGAAGAATGGATAAGTGACCTGGAGGATAAAATAATGGAAATAACTACCACAGAGCAGAATAAAGAAAAAAGAATGAAAAGATTGAGGACAGTCTCAAAGACTCTGGGACAACATTAAATGCACCAACATTTGAATTATAGGGGTCCCAGAAGAAGAAGAGGAAAAGAAACGGACTGAGAAAATATTTGAAGAAATTATAGTTGAAAAATTTCCTAATATGGGAAAGGAAATAGTCAGTCAAGTTCAGGAAGCAAAGAGAGTCCCATAAAGGATAAATCCAAGGAGAGACACACCAAGACACATATTAATCAAACTATCAAAAATTAAATACAAAGAAAAAATATTAAAAGTAGCAAGGGAAAAATAACAAATAACACACAAGGGAGTCCCCATAAGGTTAACAGCTGATCTTTCAGCAAAAACTCTGCAAGCTAGATGGAAGTGATAGGACATATTTAAAGTGATGAAAGAGATAAACCTACAACCAAGATTACTCTACCCAGCAAGGATCTAATTCAGATTTGATGGAGAAATTAAAACCTTTACAGACAAGCAAAAGCTGAGAGAATTCAGCACCACAAAACCAGCTTTACAACAAATGCTAAAGGAACTTCTCTAGGCAGGAAACACAACAGAAGGAAAAGACCTACAATAACAAACCCAAAACAATTAAGAAAATGGGAATAGGAACATATATATCGATAATTACCTTAAACGTAAATGGATTAAATGCTCCAACCAAAAGACATAGACTGGCTGAAAGGATACAAAAACAAGACTTGTATATATGCTGTCTACAAAAGACCCAAAAAGATCAGACCTAGGGACACATACAGACTGAAAGTGAGGGGATGGAAAAAGATATTCCATGCAAATGGAAGTCAAAAGAAAGATGGAGTAGTAATTCTCATATCAGACAAAATAGATTTTCAAATGAAAACTATTACAAGAGACAAAGAAGGACACTACATAATGATCAAGGGATCAATCCAAGAAGAAGATATAGCAATTGTAAATATTTATGCACCCAACATAGGAGCACCTCAATACATAAGGCAAATGCTAACAGCCATAAAAGGGGAAATCGACAGTAACACAATAATAGTAGGGGACTTTAATACCCGACTTTCACCAATGGACAGATCATCCAAAATGAAAATAAATAAGGAAACACAAGCTTCAAATGATACATTAAGCAAGAAGGACTTAATTGATATGTAGGACATTCCATCCAAAAACAACAGAATACACTTTCTTCTCAAATGCTCATGGAAGATTCTCCAGGATAGATCATATCTTAGGTCACAAACCAATCCTTGGTAAATTTAAGAAAATTGAAATTATATCAAGTATCTTTTCCAACCACAATGCTATGAGACTAGATATCAATTACAGGAAAAAATCTGTAAAAAATACAAACACATGGAGGCTAAACAATACATTACTCAATAACCAAGAGATCACTGAAGAAATCAAAGAGGAAATCAAAAAATACCTAGAAACAACTGACAATGAAAACACGACAACCCAAAACCTATGGGATGCAGCAAATGCTGTTCTAAGAGGGGAGTTTATAGCAATACAATCTTACCTCAAGAAACAAGAAAAATCTCAAATAAACAACCTATCCTTACACCAAAAGGAACTAGAGAAATAAGAACAAACGAAACCCATAATTAGTAGAAGGAAAGAAATCATAAAGATCAGAGCAGAAATAAATGAAATAGAAACAAAGAAAACAATAGCAAAGTTCAATAAAACTAAAAGCTGGTTCTTTGAGAAGATAAACAAAATTGATCCAACTTTAGCCAGACTCATCAAGAAAAAAAGGGAGAGGACTCAAATCAATAAAATTAAAAACAAAAAAGAAGTTACAACTGACACCACAGAAATACAAAGGATCATAAGAGACTCTTACAGGCAACTATACACCAATCAATTGGACAACCTGGAAGAAATGGGCAAATTCTTAGAAAAGTACAACCTTCCAATACTGAACCAGGAAGAAATAGAAAATATGAACAGACAAATCACAAGTACTGAAATTGAAACTGTGATTAAAAATCTTCCAACAAACAAAAGTCCAGGATCAGATGGCTTTACCGGCAAATTTTATTAAACGTTTAGAGAAGAGCTATCACGTATCCTTCTCAAGCTCTTCCAAAAAATTTCAGAGAGAGAAACACTCCTGAGGCCACTATCACCCTGATACCAAAACCAGATAAGGATGTCACAAAAAAGGAAAATTACAGGCCAGTTTCACTGATGAACGTAGATGCAGAAATCCTCAACATAACACTAGTGAACAGTATCCAGCAACACACTAAAAGGATCATACACCATGATCAAGTGGAATTTATCCCAGGGTTGCAAGGAATTTTCAATATTTTCAAATCAATCAGTGTGATACACCACATCAATTCGCTAAAGAACAAAAAACCTATGATCATCTCAACAGATGCAGAAAAAGCTCTCGACAAAATTCAACACCCATTTATGATAAAAAAAAATACCTCTCCAGAAACTGGGCATAGAGAGAACCTACCTCAACATAATAAAGACCATATATGACAAACCCAAAGCAAACACTATTCTCACCTCTTCTGAATGGACTTGAGGACACAGGGAGGGGGAAGTGTAAAGTGGGACGAATTGAGAGAGAGGCATGGACATATATACACTACCAAATGTAAAATCGATAGCTAGTGGGAAGCAGCCCCATAGCACAGGGAGATCAGCTCGGTGCTTTGTGACCAGCTAGAGGGGTGGGATGGGGAGGGTGGGAGGGAGGGAGACGCAAAAGGGAAGAGATATGGGGACATATGTATATGTATAACTGATTCACTTTGTTATAAAGCAGAAACTAACACACCATTGTAAAGCAATTATACTCCAATAAAGATGTTAAAAAATAAAATAAAATAAAATAAAACTACAGTATTAAAAAAAATCTGAAGTCTCCCCCCTGGTGAACACTAGTTTGTTCTCTATATCTGTGAGTCTGCTTCTTCTTTTGTTATATTCACTAGTTTATTGTATTTTATAGAGTCTACATATAAGTGATATCATACAGTATTTATCTTTCTCTGACTTATTTCACTTTGCATAAGGCAATACAGGGGTGGGGGATTGGGAGGTACAAACTATTGGGTGTAAGCTAGGCTACAAGGATGTATTGTACAACACCGGGAATATAGCCAATATTTTGTAATAACTGTAAATGTAGTGTAACCTTTAAAAATTGTGTAAAAATTTTTAAGAAGGAGGTTGTCAAAATTTTTTTTTTAAATAAAAGCAATCTGAAGTCAAACATAAAATTCATGTACAGGTTTGTCATATTTTTGTGTGCAACCCTGAATTTTGTTCCATTCAAGAGTCTTTGAAAAGTCCTAGGAATTGCTTGATAGTGTCACATAGTGATTGTCTGGGCCTGATCATATAAGTCAGCAGATTGGTTTCCCAGTTGTACTTCTAGAGTCCTTTTAAGACTTTCTTAATTAGTGGTTTTCATCCAATGCTGGGCCTGGCATTTGCCAACAAGCATATGAGCTATCTAAGTCAGAGAAACCAGGTGGATAAGTTTGAATGACTATATTAAATTCCTCAGCAAATCTGTCAGGATCTTTGGTTGTCTACAGCTCGCAGTTCAGTCTAGGGAGTATAAGAAATGAAGGGTTTAGCCTCTGGATCCTCCGAAGTTTTAATTTTAAAGGGCTAGGTTTCGACAAGTTCAGAGGAAAGGGGAATGGGGAGAGTTTGAGAGAAAAGTGGAAGTTTGGTGAGAAAATTAGTATGGGTGATTTGAAGGTATAGTGGAGGCATAGACAGTGTAGAAGGAAAGGAGGAAGATGGGGAGGTGGAGTCTGGTCAGAAGAAACTAAGGGAGAGAGACAAGTTGAGTTGGAGGCAGGGACAAAACAGCCAAGGAAGGAGAACCTGAGGCTTTGGGTGCCATTTTATCTTTCGTTAATCATTTGTTTCCTCAGGTAATCTTAAAACTTATTTTGCAGACAAGCAATTTTAGATTCCTAATAATGCTGGGAAATCTCTAAAATACCAATCAAAAAATATATTCCTCTCAGTTCTGGAAATTTTTGAGCCATTCTAGTCCAATTCAGTTTTAAGAAAATTAAATTGGGAATTTCAAAAGTTCCCCATAAAGGTCATTGATACTCTAAATTGCTTTTGGTCAAGTCAGTCCATTTAGTTAGAAGTGGGCATAAGGAAGTAACTGTTTCTAAACATAAAATCGGCTAGAGTCCCTGTAGGGGGCACCCTCAAGATACTTAGATAACTGGGATCCCACTTCCTAGAGGTTTTTCCTCTAAAGAACAATTTTCAAACAGCTTAAACAGCTTATAGCACAAATGGCTTAATTCAAACAGCTTGCAAGCCAATCTCAGCCAGTTTTAAGGAGATAGCTTGGTACCAGAAAAGCCAGAGAGAAGGCTTTGTTTTTTAGCCAGTCTCCGGAGAATAGCCTTTCCCAAGAAATAGGCTGAAGGCTGAAAAACTCGGCACCATTTCAGAGAAACAACCCCTGTTTTTAAACAAATGGGTAGAAGGTTAGCCAGCTTCAGGAGAAGCAGCCCCTGTTCCAAAGGGAATAGGGTGAAGACTAGCCAGTTTCAGTGAAATAGTCTGATCTCAAATCAGACCAAAGTGCCAAATGAATAGTTGCATACAGAAAACAAGGCTTTGATCAGAAAGACAAAACATTTAAATAGATCCCAAATAAAGCCTGGAGAGCTTCAAACACAAAGAGGTCCTGAAGTCACATCCAGGAGAAAGACACACCTTTAAACTCCAGAGTGTGGGTACTTCACCTGTTTGCTCACCAGCCCCAGAGCTCTCAGGAGTCTTCTCTGGTCTCTGTACAGGCTACCAAAAATGTTAACCTGAAGCAGACTGCCAGATATTTCTCAGATATTTGGGATCAGCAGAGAATTGCAATTTGGGAGTCTGCAACCATGGCAGCCATGCACAAGTCCTTGCATGCAAAGGAAAGGAGAACATTTTTATAGAGAGGAAAAAAAGTTGGGAGGGCTGTAGTAAACAAAAAGTCTGTGGCTTTTCATTGGCTGAGTCCTTGCCAAGAAAGAAAAACAGTCTTTCTTCTTCCTGTTGGGTTCTTTTATCTTTTCAGTGTATGAGAGCTCCCCTTTCTGGTCTCCCAACTCTAATGGAGTTTTGTTTATTAAATTTAAATATATATTTATATTTAATTTATATTAAATATATAATCTATATTAATATGTATAACATTTAATTAGTGTTTTATATATATATATATATATATATATATATCTCACATATCCTTTATCCATTCATTCATCACAGACACTTTGGTCATTTCTATGTCTTGACTATTATAAATAATGCTGCAGTGAACATGGGGTTGCAGATATCTCTTCAAGATAGTGGTTTTATTTCCTTTGGATATATACCCAGATGTGGAATTGCTGGATCATATGGCAATTCTATTTTTAAGTTCCTGATGAACATCTATACTGTTTTCCATAATGTCTGTACCAATTTACATTCTCACCAAGAGTGTACAAGGGTACTCTTTTCTCCACATCCTTGCCAACACTTGTTGCTTATTCTCTTTTTGATAATAACCATTCTAACAAGTGTGAAGGGATATATCATTACAGTTTTGATTTGCATTTCCCTGATGATTAGTGATGTTGAGTACCTTTTCATGTACTTGGTAGCTATTTGTAGATGTTCTATGGAAAAAAATGTCTATTCAGGTCTTCTGTCTAGTTTTTAATCAGATTATTTATTGGCTATTGAGTTGCATGAGTTATTATATATTTTGAATATAAACTCCTTATCAGATAGATAGATGGCAAATATTTTCTCCCATTCTGTAGGTTGCCTTTTCATTTTGTTGATTGTTTCTTTTGTTGTGCAGGAGATTTTCCGTTTGATGTAGACACACTTGTTTAGTTTTCCTATCCTTGTGCTTTTAGTGTCATATTCATAAAGTCATTGCCAAGAGCAATGTCAGGAAGCTTTTTCCCTATGTTTCTTCCATGAGTTTAATGGTTTCTGGTATTACATTTAAGTCTTTGATCCATTTCAAGTTAGTTTAAGTGAGTGGTGTAATGTCCAGTTTCATTCTTTTGCATGCCTAGTTTTCCCAACACCATTTACTGAAGCAACAATTTTTATCCCACTGAGTATTCTTGTCAAATATTAGCTGTAAGGTATTAGTTGTCAAATATGGGTTTATTTCTAGGCTCCACTACTGCGTCCTCCACTTCTCAACTTCACCAGCACCCTAGTCTAAGCTATTGTCGTGTCTTGCCTGGTCTCCTGGCTTCTACCTTTGGCCCCATCCAAAACATTCTTCACACTGCTGCCAGAACAATTGTTGCATAGCACAAAGATGGTCACGTCTCCTCCCTGCTAAAAACTCTTTAATGTTTTCCCATTGTTAGTCTTGAGACAGAAAATACTATTGCTTAGGACTGGAACAGTCCTTCCTCAATGAAAAAATTTCTATTCTACCCTTAGAACTCAATATTTCCTTCCGAATGTTTCAAGGTCAAATTAAGTTTAAGTCCCAGATGGACTTAAAGTTGTTAATCCACTGACCTTGAGATGGAGAGATTATCCTAAATCATCTATGTGGGTCCAATGTAATCACAAGGGCTCTTATAAGTGGAAGATGGAGGCAGAAGTAGAACCAGAGAGTTGGTAGTGTGAGAAGGACTTGGCCTGATGCTGCTGGCTTTGAAAATGGACAGTGATATGAGCCAAGGAATGTGAGTGGCTTCTAGAATCTGCAAAGGGCAAGGGAACAGATTTTCCCCTAGATACTCCAGAAAGAAATTTAACACTTCCAGCGTCTTGATTTTAGCCTCGTAAGACTCAGTTCAGACTTCTGATCTCCAAAACATATCTCTCCAAACAAACATTTGTGTTCTTTTAATCTAACAATTTTGTGATAATTTGTTACAGCAGCAATAGGAAAATTATACAAGTCAGAACACAGATAGTAACATAAACTTACAACTCAGTATAATGACTTGAGTGTGAATAATAAACAGGACTACAATATAAATCTAAAACTGAAAACTGTACTGTTTGGAAAAAGTATATGTGTATTGATACAACTCAAGCAGTTATAAAAGAAAAGTGTGACCAGAAAACTATATGGATATCCAAAAATTGTATTTTATTGAACTGGTAATACATTCTTTCTCATTTCTCAGTGTGAGTTATAAAACTTTGTAAAGTAGTGGCATGAAGCCATACAAGATTTTGCACAATTTTCAAATAAAGCCCAATAATCTCCCTAGTAAACCATTCCCAAAACAAGTGCAAAACAATACCTTGAAGTACATTTTTTCTGTAAATTTAGAGATCAAAAGTAAAAGGACACTCAATTTCGTTTCTTTTTATGGCTGAGTATTATTTGTAGTGAGGTGGATGGACCTAGAGTCTGTCATGCAGAGTGAAGTAAGTCAGAAAGAGAAAAACAAATGCCATATGCTAACACATATATATGGAATCTAAGGAAAAAAAAAAAAGTCATGAAGAACCTAGGGGTAAGACAGGAATAAAGACACAGACCTACTAGAGAATGGACTTGAGGACATGGGGAGGGGGAAAGGTAAGCTGTGACAAAGTGAGAGAGTGGCATGGACTTATATAAACTACCAAACGTAAAATAAATAGCTAGTGGGAAGCAGCCGCATAGCACAGGGAGATCAGCTCGGTGGTTTGTGACTACTTAGAGGAGTGGGATAGGGAGGGTGGGAGGGAGGGAGATGCAAGAGGGAAGAGATATGGGAACATATGTATATGTATAACTGATTCACTTTGTTTTAAAGCAGAAGCTAACACACCATTGTAAAGCAATTATACTCCAATAAAGATGTTAAAAAAAAGATGAAATATACATAACAATAATAGATGATACTATTACCAGGAAAAAACCAACTGGAATGTTAATATAAAATAATAGTCTCAAAGAGAAAGCAGAATGAGTACGTGGCAAACCCTCTTTAAAATCTGGTCACTGTTGGGTGATGGCATGTGATGTGGAAGATCACTCACAATCTTCTGTGTGCTTTTGCATTATTCTTCTTTATAATTGAACAAATCTCCTGATGTGCAGAGTCTGGAACAATTCTTAGTATAAGGTGATGCATATATGATACAGAAGTTCAGTATCATATTTTGTTTGTGATTGAAAACCTAATGAAAAGTAAGAAGAGATTTTTTGTTTTGTTTTTTTATTGTTGGGGTTTATTCAGTTACTGATTTTATTTTGTTTGTTAGTTTTTAGTGAGCTCTTGTACAGACTGAAAAAGTTACTGATATTAGTATTTATAGAGAGCCAACTTTTTGTAGCAAGGAAGCACACAAGTAAGAGGGGTTCCTTTGCATGCCAGTAGGCAAACTGCTTTATTTTTGAGAATATTTGGTAGTCAACTACACGCCTCTTATTTCTGATTCAGCTTTGAATGACATACTGAATGGTGAAAATTGTATACATGTTCAAATTATGACCATTGAGTGTACGTCTTGTCAATTTGCTGTGTGAATAAATGAGCAGCAGTTAGAAGAGTCTGATTTTCCACTTTGAAGTACGCTAGCTGCCGAGGAAAAAAGTGCTCACAAAAATTTTGCAATCAAAGATGAGATTAAAAACATGACATTAATAATGGTAATTTTAATGATATCAAGTGAATTTCTTAACTGGTATAGCCCAGGAAAATACCCAGTATTTTGAATAGCCCAAATGTGTCACTTTCAGTCCAAAAGATAACAACTTTTAGTGTTGAAGATGAGATATCAGGTTTTCTTAAGAAGGGTAAACTAGTATCCAAGTAGCTCCATCAGCAAGATATTTACTCTCATGTACTACTTGATGGTTTTCATCACTTATTAGAAAAATAAATGAGTATGGTCAAATCCCTTCCAAGTGCTACAACAAAACATGAAGAAATTATTTTCAGAAAATAATGAATTAGGGCACCACTCACCTCTATGTTCTATGTTGAAACATTCAACTTTCATCTGAGTCCCTGAGAGTTAAATCTGGGTTTATGTTCAATAAAATCTTCACAAATATCTAAAATAGTCACTAAATAATTGCTGCTGCTTTCTTGGTAAATTATGATGGTGAGTTTGTATTTTCTAATTTGGCAGAAACAAAGAAAAATTGTAGAATCTGACCTATAAATCAAGCTATCCATCATCAAACCAACTATAGACACTTCGGTTTAAGACTATAAAAATTTTCACCTTTCTCACTGCTGTTACTTATTCTTAATTTTAAATTATATTATATTTTAATTTAAAAACTGTAATTTATCTTACAAAGATGACTTTTATTTGTACCAATTGCACATTAGTGTGTTGAAAATTTGATAAACACTAGACTTCATAATTGCTAAAGCTCTTTTCATGTCTGTAATTCTAACATGTCTTCCAACAAATATTCTAATTGAATTAGAGCCAGTCTATGTTGTAAGTACTAAGAGGAATCTTAAAATATATAACAAATATTCTCTGCCCCTAAGAATCTCAATCTAGAACATAAACAGGCCAAAGTATAATTATATATATGTATTATGAAATGAAAGCTAAATTTTTATATAGGCTAAAAGTTTACTTTTTGCTAAAGTTTGCTTATTTTATTATAGTAGGCAATCCTTTTCAATCTTTTTAACATTATGAATTCATAGAAAATAAGATATATAAATGGCACATTGAAGTAAAGAAATTAAGCCAGAGGCAACAAGCCCAAGGGGATTTGTTTGGCACAGAACCCTCTAGGCCTCTCCAAGGGCTAGTATCCTTAGCCATACAGAGCAATATCTTATTAGACCTGAAACTCACTTATGACACTCTGGTTAGAAACTTTAGTTTAGGGATTAAGCACTTGAGCTCCAGAGTAAGAAATACTTGGATTTGAGCCTTTGGGCAAGTTACTTAATTTCTCTAACTTTCAGTTATCTCACCTATAAATTGTGATAATTACTTCATAGTGTTTAAATGAGATAATATACACATTTACAAATTTAAGCAAAAAATAAATATTAAAGGACAAAATACTAAAGTAGGCATTGGGAATAAAGTAGCAACAAAATAGACAGGGTCTCTGGCTTAATGGAACTTACAGTTATCAGCAAGATTGATACCAGACAAGTAATTACAAGTGTACTGAGTACTAAAATGAGTGCAGAGTTGGTATGTATTGGGGATGGCTGGAAATATCAGGAGACTTCCTGAAGAAGTAATACACTTACTCATTCTCATAATTCACAAGCTACTTGAGCTTTTGAAATTTTTGTCTTTTTCAGTAACCCCAGCTCATGAAGGCTCTTGTATATCAGGTTGAAAACCTTGCCACCCTCTATCCTAAGAATAATAGGAAACAACTTTTGAAGTTTAAGCAGAGGAGTAAAAAGACCTAAATTTTGTTTAAGAACAGAAAACAAT